>NW_003852496.1:1246591-1285608 GCF_000181295.1 Otolemur garnettii | reverse complement strand
GGAGGGATGACGTCATGCTGAGAAATTAATTGCTCTACGTCAATGCAAATTAGGTGTTGAAAGTCAGCCAATCAGCGTGTTCCCATCACACACACCACCACCACCACCACCACCACCACCATGCCTCTTTCATTCAAATGAAATAAAATCTGAAGTCCCAGGTAGCCTTTTTGGGATAAGTCCCTCCTCTGAATTGGGGGGCAAGGTCCAAGACTCATAAATTGAATGAATTGTTGAATTCCTAGTTGATACCAGAAAATCAGACCACTGATGCCAGGAGGAAAAAACCTTTTAAGGACTTTTAATGAGTTCTGTTTTCTTTGTGAAGTAAGAGGTAAAACCATGTTATGAGAGGAAATACAGTTCAGTAATACAAGGAGGAAAAATAGATGTTGAAAGTAAGAAGCAAAGTTGTCTTTAGGGAGACAGCAGGGTGTGGTGGCTGACTGGGAAAGCCTGGGGACTGCCTGCCAGCACCGCCATGTCACTAACTGGTGACTAAGTGGTAGCCACAGCACCACCATGTCACTAACTGGTGACTAAGTGGTAGCCACAGCCTTCCTGTACTTCCTCATCGGTAAGATGCGGGAGGATAGTAGGACTTGCCTTGGAGTTCTTGTGAGGACGAAATGAAGGATCTCAGCATGGCCTTAGCTTTCTTTCATTAATCAATTATTTATTTTTTAATTGTTTAATATTTTTTATTAATTGACCAAAATTGTGCCTGTTATAATGTACAACATGATGTTTGATATGTGTACTCTCTTTGTCAGTTGATGTTGTAATTATTTACAGGGATACTACCTTCTATCCCAAATCCCAAGAGATTGAAAACTTAGTATCATAAATAATATGAACAGTTTCAGAGTAAATAGGCAAAGATCTAAAGCTTTTCTGAACACCAAAATTAATCAGAAATAAAAGATAACTTATAAGGCTTCCTGGATAAACTGTGGCAAAAACTAATCTTAACATTCATATGGAAGAGTGAAGATCTCTGAAAGTGAATGACATTGAGAAATATATTTTCTACCAAACATGTAGACTTGTTAGGAAACTATAGTAATTTAAGATGGTAGGAAGTTTTTTTTAGACAGAATCTCACTATGTCACCCTCCATAGAGTGCTGTGCCATCACAGCTCATAGCAACCTCAAACTCTTGGGTTTAAGCGATTCTCTTGCCTCAGCCTCCTAAGTAGCTAGGATTACAGGCACCCGGCACAATGAGGCGCTATTTTTTGTTGTTTAGCAGGTCTGGGCTGGGTTTGAACCCACCAGCCCCAGTGCATGTGGTTAGTGCCCTAACCACTGAGCCATGGGCTCTGAGCTGACAGTTGGAAGTTTTATTTAAATTGATGAACTAGAATAGACAATGCAAAAAAAGTCCTGAACCTAGAGATGCCATAATAAATTGCTGGTGAAACAACAGGCAATTACCTATATGGTGCTGAGAAAATGGTTATTTACATGGAAAATTAAAAATTAATTCCCTATTTCATATCTTGCACAGGAATGATTCCAAATGGATCAAGTGACTACATTTGAAAAGGAACATGTTTAACATTACAGAAAAACTGAGAAAATATCTTATATCATTGGAGTAAAGAAGAGGTTCTTGAGTAAGTCATAAAGGATGCCATTAACTAATTTTACTACCTTAAAATTACGGCTTTTAGGTGCTAAGAGACATCATTGACAAGGCAAACGGACATACCCCAGAAGGAAGAAGACACACACAATGCCCATGACTAGCAGGGAATTCACATCCAGCTTCTCAAAAGAACTTCTACAAGTCAGCAGGAAAAAGACAAAAATCTGAACAGAAAATGAGCATAGCCTATAAACAGGCAATTCAGAGGGGAAGAAATTTAAATGACAAACCCATGAAAACATAATGAAGCTCACTGAAACTTGGGCAATGGATACTAAAACAATAATAAGATGCTATTCTATACCCATCACCTTCGCAAAAAAGTATGAAGCACGCTGATAAACAAGTGTTGTCAGGAGTGTGGAACCCTGGGAACACCGGTGCCCTGCTGCTGGGAGTTTAAACTCTGGGGACAATTTTGTATTTTTTAGTTAAGTTGAAGATGCACATACCCCGTGACTTGGAAACTCTACTTATAAGAATCCAGCCCGAGAAGCTCTGATGTATGTGTAGGAGAAGAAATACACAAGGTTGTTCCATCTTTGTAAAGGTTGAAAATAATGGCAATAAAATGGAAACAACCTGCATGCCCATTGTCAGGAAACTGGATGTGTGAGTCACAGAGTGTGGCATTCTCAGTGGCAAAGTGTGGCAATGAAGGTGGATGAAGTGTATTGATACCGATATATCTCAGAAACCTCATGCAAATAGAAAAACAGGTGACCAAACAAAATTCACAGTGTGATAATATAAAGTTTTAATTCATGTGAAGCAATTCTACCCACTCTTTACAGACATGTACATATTTAGTAAAGGTATAAAACTGGATGAGAGACAGAGAGGGAGGCGGGGAGGAAAGAGATTAGAGAGAAGCAAGAGGAGTTTAGAGTGTAATAGCTCAAAAAATATTTCAAATAATTGTGCTATAATATTATTTTTAAAATTTCCCAAATTTTAGTACTGAGTATTTATTAACCTGTTGTCATCATTTTTCAGTGTTTTGAGATATTTCGTAATAAAAACAAAAATAGATGAACTTACTCTTAAACCCAAAGTCTAGAGAAGGAACAAGCATCACCAAAATAGCAAAGGAGGAAGAAAAAATTAATAAACTTAAAAGCAGAAATATACTTTTGTGTTTTTAAAAATTTCATTAGTGTTTATCCATAAAACCCAAAGGTTATTCTTTGAGAAGACTTGCAAAATTGACAACTGGCCAACCTTTGTAGGAATGAAATTCAGAGAGAATGGGGAGGGAAGGGCAAAGAAATTCCTACCAGGAACAGATGGAATTCAACTTCAAGTAAAGAGATTTCTTAAAATCGTAAGAACATGCCATATGCAGTTATTATTACTTTATATATAATGTTATTCCCAGCCCCTGTATCCTTGCCTGATTCGACCAAGAGAGGCTGGAAGAATGACACACTGTCCAGTCTTCCTTGAAATTAGAATGAAGCACAAACAGAAATTTTCTGGATGCCTTGGGGGAAGACTTCCCTTTTCTCTGCCAAAGGGACAGAGTCACCTGGGGTCCCTCCTACACCCCACCCTCTTGCAAGGGACTCACCTGCCAGGCCTGCTCTGAGATGGTCATCTTCTGACCCTGACGATGATTGGGCCAGGTCTGAGCCAATCATTGGAGGTGCAGCAGCAGCCCCCTTCCTCTATGCTTCCAGCCACAGACACTGCCCAAAGGGTTTGTTATTTGTTGTTACAGCTGATTCCTAAAATAGGCATAGATATTGTCTTCCTTAAATTCTAGAATAATTTAAATTTCTAGAGATTTCATTCCTTAATTAAATGAGATTTCTTCTCATGTTTCCCCCAGTAGGATGTTTGCTGTGGATTTCTGGTAAAAGTTCTATTCTAATTCTAAAGTAATTCTATTTCTATGTATACCTGAAAATAAACATAACCTAGGATGTGATTTCTTACACAGCAGATGACAAAAGTCCATTAAGGGACTGCTATGATCTTAGGTTTCACATGTGAAAACCTAATCACCAATGTGATGGTTTAGGAGGTGGGGCCTTTGGGAGATGGTGAGGCCAAGGGGGTGAAGTCATGATGAATGTGATTAGTGCCCTTAGAAAAGGGACCCCAGGAAGCTGCTTGACCCCTTTTAACCACCATGCAAGGACACAGATAACAAGCACCACCCTTAAACCAGACACCAAAACTGCTGGCTTCTTGATCTTGGACTTCCCAGCTTCCAGAACTGTGAGAAATACCTTCCTGTTGTTTGAGTCCCCAGCCTATTATTGTGTTATGGCAGCCTGAAAAGATTAAGTCTGGGACAGTCCAGAAGACTCGGACACATGGCAAGCTGAAGCATGCTGAGGGGGCTGTGAGACATGTTATCACCCTTTATTGTCAATCAGGCAGCTGGGTACAGTGGCTCCTGCATATAATCCTAGCACTCTGGGAAGCCGAGGTGGGAGGATTACCTGAGCTCAGGAGTTGGAAGCCAGCATGAGCAAGAGCAAGACCCTGTCTCTACTGAAAACAGAAAAGCTAGCTGGGCATTGGGGCATGTGCCTGTAGTCCCAGCTACTGGGGAACGAATCAGAGAGGGATGACACGCATCCCAGAGAGCTGTAGGTCCTGCTGGTGGTGTCATGTTGTTTAAAGGGTCTCAGATGTAGCTGTCCAAGTCTTTTCCTGCAGATACTGACATTTTTTCTTTCAGTAATAATTTTATTATGTTCTGTGGTCTAATGAAGTGGTAAATTATGTTGAATGATCTTTCCAGTTGTGGGATAAATTACATTTAACCATGTTTTTAATTTGTAATAGATTTTACATTTGGTTTGTTGATATGTTAGTTAGGGTATGTTGTGTAAGGGGAAAAGAATCTAGATATGCTTTCTTGTGTTAAACTTAACAGTTGTGAACTAAAAAACTAAATTCCACAGCTTTTCCTCTTTTAAAAATAATTTCTGGAGTATATTTATGAGACAGTTTGGACAATCACTTATAAAACTATGTGTGCCTGGGACTTTTTAAGAGTAGCAAGGGAATTATAATTTTGCTTATTAAATTTTCATATTAGTAGGTAATGAATTTCTTCTGTGGTTATGTATTTTGTTTACATACATGTTTTCTCATTTTTCTTAATCAGTCTTGCCAAAGTTTTGTCCATTTTATTTCTTTCTCAAAAAAAATACTGCTTTATTATTTTATCATTCTATGTTCATGGATTTCTGCCTTTACATTTTTTCCTTTTGTTTGTTTCCATGGATTTGGTCTTGTTGCTATTTATAACTTCAACTGGATATGCTGGATATGTAGTGCTCTATGTTTCTCTCTCTTTTTACTTTATGATAAACATAAAGCTACATTTTCCTCAGAATATTTACCTCTTTAGGCCTGTCCCACAAATTTGGTAGATACTCTACTTTTTATCACCTGTTCTAAAAGTTGAGGAACTCCTAGACCTTCGGTCCCTGGTGGAGACTTCAGCTTCCCTCAGCTGAGCATCTAGGCCATCAGAATGAGAGTCCCACAGTGCAGCTCTTGCCTGGTCATGGCTCAGCACCCTCCCCAGCATTCAGGCCAGAGCCTAGCATTTGGGCACCAAATCCACTTCTTTTCTCTGCTCAAACTGCTAATCCAATCAACAGCCCCCATATGCAAAGCCCACCATGTGCTCTGTATACCCTGGAGAAGATTTCTGGTTACCCAGTGGATAGACAGGAACCACCCACCACACGTGGAGCCTCTGTTGTGAACCCTGTCTTAGGTTCTGAGTACTCTGAACATTCCTTACTCACCTGGGGCTATTGCCCATGCCCTGAGAAAATCTAAAACATACCTGTCTGTCTCACTTTTGGCAGGAAGTGAGGGCACCAGAGGACTATGAGGAGATATCCCTGAGGATACAGTTTGATTCTGTCTAACCATGCACCTTCAGCAGCATCACTGAAGCTGTCTGGACATCAAGTCTGGAGAATGCCTTTGGGACTTTCTGATCTATTCCAAGTTCATGTTGGAGCCCAACAAAGCATTTTGGAGGTCAATAGGCACTCTCTGAAGGTACCTCTCCTGAGGAAAACAAAAAGCTGATGTTTCTGAGGGTCAGGAGTGATTAGCTACGTGTTACAACAGGGAGGGGAGGAAAGCAGGTGCAGGCCAAGTGTGAGCAGCAAACCACATCAGAATGGAGACAGCAGTAAATGGTGAGAGCACAGCTGGCTCTGGGCCTGCCCTGCCTTCCCACCGCATGCAGCGTCCCCCTAACCCTAACTCACGACACGATCATAGGACTTGTCTTCTGAAGGAGAGATAGTTAGATACTTAATTCACCTCTGTACTCCAGGCATTTCTATGCCAACCTTGTAGTTTTTCCACATTCCTATACTTTATATTTCATTTTAAATTAGTTTTTATTACTTCAATTAATGCATTTTCCTTTTTTTCTAGTATTTTTTACTATTTATTTAGTATTATTATTATTTTTCAGTTGTTTGGGATTCATTGAGGGTATGAATTAGGTTACATTGATATCATATGATAGATAAAGCCCCTCTTATAAATGTGTCCCACCCCATGAGGTGTGCCATACACAGTGACCCCTTCCCCTCCCTTCTCCCCTCTCTTCACTTGCTCATTCCCCTACCGACCCCTTGTATTAGCTCAGCTACTGCCTTCACATTAGAATAAAGTACACTGGATTCTTGCTTCTCCATTCTTGTGATGTTTTACTAAGATCATCCATTTTCAAAGGATGCATCACATATTAAATATAATTTGTCTTTGGCAAGACTGATTATAATTAAATATAATCACTGAAGTAAGTGGAAATTCACCTCACTTGCCATATGCACAATATAAAAATGAGATGTAATGAGAACAGAGTAGTGTGATTAGACTCTGGCCAGCTAAGGGTGTCACTGTCAACACTGGACTTGCTTTGGTGAGCAAGAGAGAGATTGGCAGGTGTCAGAGTAATGGCCAACTGTCAACAACTGTCATGGCTTTATATAAGATGTCACAACATGGACAGACAGAGTCCCTGATCCCTGGCTTTTGCAGAGCCTTAGTTCTGGAGGCTGGACCTAGAGTATTTGGACTGGGCCACCTTCACCTCTGGCTAGTCTAAGTTCCCTACATGGAATTTCAATTCTGCCAAGTGTGGGGAGCAGAGACCAGAAATGAGGTCTCCATGGTCATTCCCAGTGGGTAGGAATCAGCACTGTGAAGGGCCTAGAAGCACCCTGCCTGAACCCCCTTTCCTTGCAGGCTTCTGACTCAACTTCCCCACTAAGTGCCCCTTCACACAGGGGCTAGAAGCCTGCCTCCTCTAGCACACCCTGTGGACAAGACCCTCCCCTTGGCAGCCCCTCAGACACATCAACTGAACAGAGCTGGGAAGCAGTCTCCCTGGCTTCCCCCACCTTCCCAGGGCTGCCCCTGCTTTCCCTGGAGATGCCTACAGGGCCTGAGGGTGAGAGGAGCCGGCCCACAGGAGCAGGTTTGAGAGTGAGCCAAGCCCCAACATGTTGGCACCTGGTGTCCTTCTCCTGTGGGCCCCTGCAGCAGAGAACTACATCCCTCAGGCTCCCCTGTCAGGCCTCAACTTACGGGAGGCATTGGTGATATTTTGCTCCATGGATAAGCAAAAAGGGGAGAAGCCAAGACACATCCCTCTTGTCTCTGCCTTCTGGACTTTGGCTCCTGTGGGTAACATGGTTCTAGAAGCATCATTTTCCTTCTTCAGCCCTGACAACCAGGGAAGCCTCCTATGTTGCTGACCTCTGAGCTGCACATCATCCCAGCAGGCCTCCCAGTGATTCCTTCCCCAGGGTATCCAGTTTTCTGGGCTAAGTCCCCCCAGCTCATCAAAACTTCAGACAGAAGGGGAGCAGTGTACATTTGAGCCAGAGTGTGGAGCAGCCACCCCCAATCCAGGGCCAACCCAGGGTATCAGAAAAACTTCGGCTAGATTTAGGGGACTCAAGGAGGGTCTCAGGAAGTGAAAGTTTACTCCAGATTGGTTATTGCCAGAACATGGGGCCAGTGCCAGGATTAGTTTCTGGATGAATCCCATCTGCAGGGAGGGAAATGATCAGGCAGCTGTCAGGGGCACAGCAGTGTGGCCACTCACTTGTCCAAGAGAGGGGGCACTGAGTGTTTCATGGGGGAGCAAAGATCCTTGTTTGTCTGGGCAGAGACACAATTATGAAGTGCCACACTTTCTCATTGTCGTGGTCCCAGAGTGCCCTGGGCTGAGCTTGGTTTCATGAAAGGCTTGTTGGTGTCTAATAGAACAGTGCTGCTCAGTTGCATGTGCCCAGCCAACTTCTGGATGGAGGGGTGTCCTTTTTCTTTCTCAAGGGACATTGTGTAAAATACCTGTGATCATGGCCTGTCCTGCTCAGGCCCCAGTGAGGCCCTTTCTGGACAGCTGGACCCTACTCAGGTCCCTTGAGCCCAAGTCACAAGTGGAATAACAGCACCAGCAGTTACACTGCCCAGGAGAAAGTCCCTACCTGTGTTAGTGAATTTAATCCTCCTTTCTGTTTCTTGGTCCATCTTCCCTGCAAACCCGGAATTTTATGGATTAGGCAAACGGCTGTTTGACCTGGTGTATGATCAGAGAGGAGGTCAAGGGTGGGCTGGAGCTCTGGTCATGTGGGTAGGGAAGGGCAAGGAAGCCTGCCCTATCTGTCCCGTAGAAGGCACAGACTTGAGCACCTTCCATCCCTCCTGGGCACCAGGAATGGGAAGCTGGAAGGTGGTGAGCAGGGTAGACTGGTGGCTGGTCTCAGGTGAATGGCAGATGGAGAACACTGGCTAGAGTAGGTCCCACTCTCTGGAGCTAGGCCCAGGTTGGAGGGTCAGGGAGCAGCTGGCACAGTGACCAGGACCACGCCCTTGAGGGTAAAAGTGGCACTAGGATGCCTGCAACTGAAGTTCTTCCTGAAATGTCAGCAAGGACACCATGTGCCTGTGTGCTGCTTGGGATAACATTCTGGAGTCATTCAGCTTCTAAAAATTCAGGCTCTGGCCTGTAGCCATTGTCTTATGAGAAAAGCCACCTTGTAAAGTGGCTGCTGCTCGAATCTCATCTGTCTGTATGCCCATTAGCCCAAGAGGCTCCACTTTGAAAAATAAATAAATTAATTAATTAATATATTTTTCCTTTTTCTTCAGTTTTGCCCCCTAGGTTATTTTTGCTTTGTTCTTGTGTTTTTAATTTTTCATTGTTTCTTTATTCAATAGCAGTGGCTCCATTTTGGATATAGTTTTTCTTCTTCCTTTTATTATTTTTTCCCCATCTTTTTCTTAGGCTTATTTCTTTCTTGTTTGCTTGTGTTGTTTTTCCATTTTTTTCCTCTCTTCATTAATAAGGTCTCCACTTCTCCTATAGCTTTCAGCCCCCTTTATTCCTTTTTTTCCCCTTTCCATTCCTCTCCTTTTCTCTCTCTTTTTAGGAATATTATTCTACTTTCCTTCTTTCCCATATACATTTCTTACATTAAAAACTATGATATAACCTTCCTTTTAAAATATTTTACACATTTTTATTTTCCATGTTCTTTATGTACTTTTATTGTTATTTTCTTTTTTCTGATCTCTTTTATTCTTTGTCAACCTGTATTCCATTTATGGAACACAGCCTCACTCTGCGGCCTGTGCTGGGGGGGCCATAGCATTGGCCTGGTACAAGGAGACTTTGATCACCTGGTCTAGGATGTCTTTCTAGCTTTGGACTTCAGATGGATACTATTGGTAGGTCTCCAGTGCGACATACTTCTGTTTCTTTGTTTTGTTATTTTTTTTCTTTTCTCTCTATTTGGTGGGGGTAGGGTCTTGTTTTTGCTCAGGCTGATAAGGTGCTCCTAATTTGATGGACCCACCCATCCCTGCCCCCCAGAGGCTGGGACTAGAAGGCTGACCACCACTATTCCTCCCACATCTTTCTTTCTTTTGTTCTTCTCTCTTTTTTGTTAACCTTTCCTTTGATTCCCTACCCTTTCCCTTTTTATTTATTTACTCCCTCTAACTCTTCACTATTCTCTTCCCTTTAGCCCTATACAAAAAGGACAATTCAACACCTGATCACAGAAATAAGGTAATTTGAAGAGGAAGAAGTGAAAGGAAAAAGTAGGGGAAGGAAGTAGACAAGAAAATACTCATCTGGAGAAACCAATAGAAAAATCCTGGCAACATGAAAAATCAGAACAGAGAAACCTCCCCCAATGGATCATGAGGTAGCTACAGCAGAGAAGTCCACCTATAAAGAAGTAATGTACATGATGGAAAGGGAATTTAAAATATGGATGGTAAAAAACAATGAAGGAAATTGCTGAGAAAGTGGAAAATAACCAAGAGGAAATCTCCCAAAAAGAGAACAAAATAGTGGATGAAAGATATGAATTATATAGAAAGGATATAGCAGAGCTCAAGGAATTAAAGGAGTCAGTCAGGGAACTTAAACTGTAATAGAATATATCAATAACAAATTAGACCACGGAGAAGAAAGAATCTCAGAGATAAAGAATAAAGTACTTGACCTAACACAAACCTTTAAAGAGGTAAAAAAAGAAGAGAGAGAAGGCAAAACATTCACTCAGAGAATTATGGACTTCACAAAGCATTCAGACATATGAATTATAGGTATTTCTGTAAGGTAAGAAGATGATCCCAAAGGAATGGAACCTGTACTGGAGGATATCATAAATGAAAATTTCCCAAGTATCACCAAAGAGTCTGACACTCTTGTCAGAGGGATACTGAACTCCATGTGATTTCAGTTCAAATAGAGCATCTCCAAGACACATTATCATGAACCTGTCCAAAGTCAAGATGAAAGAGGAAATTTAGCAAGCAGCCAGGAGTACAATTGACCTACAGAGATAGATTTATCTGGGTGACGAACTTCTCAGTTGAAACTTTTCAAGCCAGAAGAGAATGGTCATCTACCTTTAACTTTCTAAAACAAAACCATTTTCAGCACAGAATTCTATATCCTGGTAAGCCAAGCTTTACAACTGATGGAGAAATCAAATCTTTTACTGATATGCAAACTTTGAGGGAGTTTGCCACAACAAGATCAGCTCTTCAGGAAATACCTATTCTGCACACTGACCGTCACAATAAACCACCGGCAAAGTAAACACCCAGAAACTTAAGGACAAAACCTAGCTTCCACAGTGTTGCAAAGGATAAAACTAAGCAACAGACTTTCACAAAATAAGATGAATAACTGCATCACACTTATCAATCCTCTCAATAAATATAAATGGCTTGAATACCTCACTGAAGTGGCACAGGCTGGTTGATTGGATAAAAAAGGACAAGCCATTGTCTTCAGGAAACAAATCTAGCTTCAAAGGACAAAACAAGTCTCAGAGTGAAGGGTAGGAAAATATTATTTCAGGCAAATGGAAATCAGAAGAAAGGAGAGGTCACACTCTTATTTCCAGATACAAGTGGATTTAAAGCAACTAAAGTCAAGAAAGACAAAGATGATCATTTCATACTGGTCAAGGGAACAATACAAGAAGACATTTTAATTCTGAATATTTACACACCCAACATAAATGCTCCTAGAAACAGACCTTAATTGGTCTGAGCAAAATGATATCCTATATGGCCATAATAGCTTGAGATTTTAATATCTTTCTTATAGATCTGGACAGATCCTCTAAAAAGAAACTAAACAAATACACAAGGGAATTAAATGAAACCCTAGATAAATTGGGCTTTAGAGACATATACAGAACACAGAATCCCAAAGCTAAGGAATATACATTCTTCTCATCAGTCCACAGAGCATTTTCCAAAATGGATCACATTATAGGACACAAATAAAACCTCAAAAAAAATCAAAAGAATTAAAATTATACCTTGTATCTTTTCAGAATACAAGGCAATAAAGGTGGAACTCAATTCCAACAAAAATTTTCAAAAATCTTCCCACACAAAGGCATGGAAATTAAGCAACCTTATGCTGAATGACAGTTGTGTCAAGGAAGAGATAAAGGAGGAAATCTTGTTGATTTCCTTGAACAAACAACAATGAAGACAAAAGCCCCCCAGACCTGTGGGACACTGCAAAAGCGGGGAAATTATCGCATTTGATGCCTACATCTAAAGACAGAAAGAGAGCAAATCAGTAACTTAATGAATCATTTTAAAGAAATGGAAAAGGAAGAGCAATTTACAATTGTCAAAATGTGGAAACAACCTATGTGCCCACCAGCCCAGGAATAGATTAACAAGCTGTGGTACATGTATACCATGGAATACTATTCAGCCATAAAAATGATGGAGACTTTATATCTTTTTGTGTTAATCGGCATGGAGTTGAAATACATTCTTCTGGCTTGACACCCATAGCACAGTGGTTACGGTGTTGGCCACACACACCGAGGGTGGTGGGTTTGAACCTGGACTGGCCCAGCTAAACAATAATGACACCTGAAACAAAAAAAAAAATAGCCGGGTGTTGTGGCAGGTGCCTGTGGTCCCAGTCACTTGGGAGGCCGAGGCAAGAGAATTGCTTAAGCCCAAGAGTTTGAGGTTGCTGTGAGCTGTGATGCTATGATGCTCTACCAAGAGTGACATAGTGAGACTCTGTCTCAAAAAAAGAAAAGAAAAGAAAAGAAAAGAAAAGAAATACATTCTTCTTAGTAAAGTGTCACATGAAAGGAGCAACAAGTATCCAATGTAGTTAATTCTAATATGAAGCCAGTAGATAACCTATTACACATCCACATAAGGGGAAAAAGTCAAATAAATTCAAGGTGGGGGGAGTGGGAATGAGGGAGAGGGAGAAGGGAGAAAAGAGGAGAATGAGTGTGCTTCTACTTTGATGGGCACAATCTTAGGCTGTATGGCACACCTCTTGAGGGAGGAGCCTCTTCCCCTGGTCAAGGATGCACGGGCACCTGCACCTCTGCTGAGCCCGCTCGTGTTCTGGTAACCTCCCCACCTGTCCAAACAGCTTTCCTCAAACAGCAGTTTGCTCTTCCCTGTAATCCCACCACTCTCTGTGTTCTGGGGATTCCTTCCGTTTCAAGTCTATCAAGAAATTTTCTCCTAATTTGCAGGTGGAATGGTGTTTTTTTTTTTTACCTAGTTGAATATTTTCATTATTGCTGTGGATTTAGTGCTGGAAGGATGTGTTACAGGTCAGGGTTTAGCTCAGGGAGGAGTTTAGAACAGTCAAGGTTCTCCTAAGAACCAGAACCAACAGGATGGAGGGATAGATAGGATAATAGAAGAGGAGCCTTATCACAGAATGGGCTCACACACTTGCGGAGGCTCAGGGGGCCCAGTCCTGCCTGCTGCATAGCTGGGGAGACAGTTATAGAATTCAGTCTGAGTCCAGAGTCAGTAACAGGGGGCTGCTTCTGTAAGGTCTGAGTTTGAAGGCCTTGAGGACCTGGAGTTCTGCTGTCTGACCACAGATGTCCCAGCTCAAGCATGGAGGCAGAGGGAATGATGCCTTCTCTGTGCCTGTTTGTTCTATCCAGGCCCTCAAAGGATTGGATGGTGCCTGCCTGCATGGGTGAGGGTGGATCTTCCTGCTCAGTGCTCTGACCCAAAGCCAGGATCTTCCAGAAACACTGTCAGGGACACACAGTAGACACTGTTTCTTTTAGCATCAGTTCTCATTCTTTAAATAACTCAACTGCTACTGATTATTTTTTCCATTTTAGACTTTACTTATGGCCTTCCCTTTAGGGCAAAGGAGTGTGTGCACATTCCCACTACCACCACTTACCATGCAGCCCCCAGCCCCTCCAAACTTCCTGCCTCTCCCCCATCATCTCAGCATCTTATTCAAAATGGAGCGAGATTAGAATATAGGATTATTTTTCGCCTCTTGCATAACCTTTGTTTTCTAGGACTAATATTAATCTTTGGTGATTATTTGTTTGTTTGTCACTAGTTCATCCTCAAATTCTTCCCTAAATTGTTTAAATTCAAACAAATTCAAAAGACAGGGTCTCACTCTGTCACCCAAGCTAGAGTACAGGAGCACAATCCCAGCTCACTGCAGCCTGGAACTTCTGGGCTCAAGGGATCTTCCCAACTCAGCCTTCCCAGAAGGGGGAACTTCAGGCCTGATCTACCACCTCCACCACACACACACTACTTCCTGATCTATGATGGATCAAGTACCCTTACCTTTTCGGGAGAGTATTAAAATTTGACTGCTATTGCTAAATTGTTCTCCAAAACATTTTCCCTTCATACACTGAGTCTTCTAAATCTTTTAATCTTTGAGGGCTTGATAGATACAATAAAATGTTCATTAGGAAGATATTTTAAGACCTTGACTTGGCCTGTCTGAAGATGTCTTCTGATTCCTTTAGTTGGAAAATGTCCCTGATTCCTTTAGTTGGATATTGACTCTTAGGTGGGAAATCCATTTCCTCCAAATTTTGAAGACATTTTCTATTACCTTCTAGAGTAGATTGCTCCTCTTGAGATGGCTGATTTTTGATTCGTAACTCTTTCCTGATGACCTTTCTTCCCTCTGTGTGTATCTCCCTCAGCATTTAGGATCTTCTGTGTCACCAGAACTCAGAAATTTTATGGTAATATGCCTCAGTGATAATATGCCTCTAATTTTCTTATGTTTTATTCTTTCTTATCATCAGTTTGGATTTTTGCTCTCTTCTTAAAAAGACCCCACTCCCTTTGGTTCTTTTTGTACTGAAGTGCTTTTCCTAAAATTTCACACATTGCAAGGTGACAAGTGTTTACCAAAAACAGAAGAAAAAGAATACAAAATACAGAAAAAAGTTCTGCAGGCTGTATTCTCCAGAGAATGGGGTGCAACCAGCTATATTAGATCTGGCCTTTGGTCTGTGGTGTCAGTCTGTCAGCAGCCCTACGCCTGGCCGGACCCCCTTGCCCCACCTGCTGTGCATGCACCCCCACATCTCCGATGCCTCTCCCTAGATGGTGGAGACTCAGGCTGTTTCCAGGCATTTCTCCCACCAGAAATGCTTCACTAAACTTTTGCACATGAGGTCTCCAAATTCAGATTTTTCTTCTCCCTTTGTAGAATAAATTGTCAAATTGAAAATTGTATGCCAGTCAGTGAAGCCATATTTTATTTTAATGGATACTGAGGAACTGCATTCACATTGTCCCCTCAGTTCTGATTCCTGCCCCAGCAAACAGGGACAGTCGCCTTGACTGTCACCACAGTTCAGTACCTTTTATTATGCTCTTGTCAGTTGCTTGTCTTTCTCCATTACTTTAAGGGCATATAGGGGCTGCCTGCCTACCTCTGAAGGCATGGGGTCACAAAGGTCACCCTGGAGGGTGGCAAGGCAGGTGAGGTACGGTCTCCAGCTTCCTCAGTCATTGATTTTGAGGTATTACCATGGTCCCTTTCCTTCCCTCCCTCACCATCCTCCCTGCCTTCCACTGGTTTGACTGATGGTTTTTTTCTTTTCTCCATTTCAGCTTTTCTGGTTTCAAAGTTATCTAGTGTATTAAATAGCTGAACCTTCTGAAGTTGCAATTATATTGGTCAACATTGGTCAGATATCAGCAATTTCACGTGGTTTAATTCAGTGCCTCTGCTCTTCCAATGACTTGTCTTACGCATCTCACCTGCATACTCGACCCGACAAGTCAGCAGTGAGCATGTGTCTGCTCCCTCCTGAATGCTACATGAACTTGGAATAAGTCTACTCTGCTTACCATCCCTCCATTTGGGTATGATGATCTAGTATTTTAGTTCTATTTTGTCATCAACAAAATCATCGTTATTAATTCTATTGGCATTTCCTGTCTATACATGCTCCACTGTATCTCTGTGTTTGAACAATTCATTTGCTGTCTTTTTGTGCATTACTGTTTTGTCTGGAGCTTGATTTCCTTTTTTGTAAAGCACATTCTAGAGATTTTCAGAAAGAGCTCGTTAGGAAACTCTTTTAGCCGTCTGAAGATGTCTTTATGTCACTTTTATTCTTCAATAATTAGCTGGATATAAAACTCTAGTTTTGTGTCTGTTTTCTTTCAGGCTTTGAAGATAATTTTCTGTTGTTTTAGGCCACAGTAGTTGCTCTTCAGAAACTTCCTGTCAGTCCACACATTTGTTTTTGGAGGTAAACTTGTGTTCCTCTCTGGGTTCCTTTTTCTTTAGTGTTCTGCTAAGTCTACCTATGACATGTCCATATATACATGATTTTACATCTTTCTCTAGATTAATTGAGAGTCTTTTGAAAATATATTTAATAAGAAAATGGAAAATTCTAAGCTCTTATCACCTCCTTTTCCCTTTTCTCTCCTGGAATGCCTTGTGGTTATATATTGGACCTTACCATTCTAATCCCTATTTCTTTTAACTGTAACATATTCTGGTGTATAATTAGATTGATTTCCTCAGATCTGTTTTCTGATTTACTGAATAACCTTCTTAATTTAGATTTCATTGATTCTCAGTACAATACCTCCTTTATTAATTCTTAACACAGTTTTTGTACAGGTTATAAAAAGGCTAAAAACTTTGGAAAGTCCTGGTTATCTAGTGCTGTGTAACAAACTGCCCTGGGACTGTATCAGAACTGCCCTTCTATTTCACTCACAACTGTAGGGCAGGAATTGAGGAAAGGCTCTGCTGGATGGTCCATCTGTGACTCACAGTATCAGTGGGGGTGAAAGGACTGTGGATCCACCTTGAATTTAGATTCTTCATCTGTACTTTTAAGATTTATTGATATCCTTAATTTTCATACTTTATAATATCCAATATCCAAATATACCCCACTTTATCCCTTCTCCTGTAGGTGTACTTTGGGTTTTTTTCCAGTGTCTTTTCCAAGGTAAACAGTGCTGGCATGAACAGTTTTGCACATAACTTCTGGTAGGTAAGTGCAGGTTTTTGTCTTGGGTCATATAGCATGTGAGTGCTCAAATCTATAAGATCATCCCAAATTACATCTGTGTTGGCTAGGTCAGAGACCTAGGTAATGCATGTTCCCCTGAATACTCCGTATCACCAGACTTCTTTGATTTTTCCAGTAAAATGGAATCTGTGTGGTTTGTACCTTCATGGACAGATCTCTAGCACTGTTTGAGTTCACAGAGTTTCTTTGAGTATCTTTCCCAGGAATCCTGGAACCTCCTTGCAGCCAGGAGATAACCACACAGCTTTATCCCACTTGTTTGTCCAGAAAGTACAAGATAGTGATATGCCACCACAGATTGGGCCCAAAGACCACTGAGCCTATGCACAAAGACTGACAAAATTACCAATATTAACCCCTACATTGTTATAATACTGAAATCCAGCCCTACCTTACCCCTGCCCCAGAACTTATCCACCGTTTTAGTTCATGGATGTATGTAGTAGCATGATCCCCTTACTGCACTTCCTGCCCTGCCCTCCACTCCATCCTCCCTCCCTCATGCATTATTCATTTTCACCTCCACTAACACACCCTGGCCCTGTAGATCAGGGAGGCAGATTTGAGGTAGTCTGTGCCTTCCCCTCCCAGAAGATGCATCTCCTGCAGAAAATCCCTTCTTCTTTGGAAGTCCTGGTTGTCTCAACAATTGGCTTTACGTGGGTGAGCAAGGGTGAAGCCCCCTGTGGGATGTTCACAGTTCTCCTGTGAAAGTCCTTGGAATTCACCAGACTCTGACTGTTGCACCTGGGAAGACTGAGGTCTACAGAGGACACGATCCCTGCTAAAGGCCACTGGGCAGTCTGGTGGTGAGAAGCTTCCACATGGTGGGTGCAGTTCCTCCTGTTTCTGGACAAGGTACAGATACACATAGGTCAGCGAGAGCTGAGCGAGCACAGGGGGCAATGGTCCCTGGCCCCTCGCTTGCTGTGACTGCTCCTCCTGCCAGGCCCTCAGCCTGCTCCAAGCCTCCTGAGAAGGGGCCCTGATATGGTGTGTGTAGTTGAAGGTGGGGTCAGCCTGAGTTAAGGCCAAGTTCAGGCAGTAATCAGGACGTGGTTCTTTCTGGGACCAGGTCAGCCATCAGGGTCTCCTTAGTGCCATGCGTGGTGTGGTCAGTAAAATCATGGTCGTCAGAAGCAGGTGTATGGTCAGGATACTGGGGGAAGGGCGGGTCTCTCCCTACCCACCTGCCAAGCTGTCATTGGTGACAGGTGGTTTACATCACAGAGCTCAGTGCAACTATTGAGTTTTTCCCTCTCTGTAATTAGGGAAGAAGCAGAGTTCTGGCTGCTCTGTGTCATTGAGGTGGACTAAGACTCAGGTGGTTCTGCCCCTTCACTGGTTCTGGGCCCCAAATCTGCCTATTAGGTCCAGCAGGAGCTTCTCGTGAGTGCCCCCACCAGGTCAGTACCCACATCTGGCAAGAAACAGCCTCAACTGCCCGGAATCCAACATGGACAACTGGTCACCTGAAGTGACACCTGACACTGGCCCTAGTAGATCACCACGGAGAGTCCCCACTAGTGTATCTCCTGATGCTAAGGGTCCTATGTGCTTGGGTAGATTGGATAATGTGTCTTCCCTACGCTGCTGCTTATATAAGTTTTGTTTTCACTGTACACGCCAGTGGGCGAGAAGCAGGCCTGAGTGTCCACCATGTAAGCAGTGCTTCCCCTCTGTTTCCACTCTGGGAGGATGGAGGATGACCACCAGGAATACGTCTGAAGTCTTCAGGTGCCAAGGGATCGGTGCGCTTCTCTCCTTCACCTGGAGGCTCAGCCAAAAAGATGTGTCCGGCAGGAAGAGGAGCCGCGTTCCTGGGGCTGGGAGTTTCCGGAAGACCCAGAGGCCGAAATCCCCCAGGCTGCGAGTCAGAATCCCAGGGGGAGGCCGAGCACTGTAGGGGAGGGGTCTTGGCAGGAGAATGGAGAACAAGAAACTATGGATTGTAGAGGAAATGTCCATCGTGCTGGTGCTCGAGTAGAAACCCCGGAGGTGGTGGGCTCTACAGGGACATTTCAGCGGAATTTTCCTGTAGAAATCCATGCTGCCAAAGATTCACCGCTTAGCCCCCTGGTTAAAACGTGAACTCACAGTTCTTCTTGCAGCTCACGGCTCTTTAGTGACTATAGTCCAGCACATCAACATGAGTAATATCACTCACTATGATTTGGAGAGCCAAGCGTTTGTGGCTGAATTGCAACCAACTTGAGTGCACTGAGCATTTTATGCATGAATTCATCAGTTTTGCCTGATCTCCATTTGCACACACTGTGCTCAGAGAGGATGAGGAAATAGATAATGGTCAATATGATTCTGATTCACTGAATGCATTGTCATCTCCCAGAGACCAGAGCTTCGTGAGAGGAGGCAGAAGATCTCCATATAACCACAGACCCAGGAAGAGGGGAAGATCCACAAGTTCAAATTCACATTCCCAGAGCAGAAGTGGATATGATCGGAAGAATGCTAGAAAGTGTCATGGGAAGCAAAGGATGAGAATCTAAAGATCCCGAGGAAGGGAAGGTAGACCCAGAGGGGGACAAGACAGAAAGAGATCAAGACCTGGAGAGGACAGGTGGTCAGGAAGCCTCACTCTTCATAGAGAAATCATACGCAGGTCAAGGTCTATTGGTAGTGATCATGGTGGGACAAGAGCACAGAGCAGAAATGGAGATAATGACGGAAGTGGACGGGAGTGGAAGTGTGCTTACTGTGGTAGAGAACTACAGGGGTGGCTCTGAGCCATCTTACAGGAGGAAGATTCTGTCCAGAGCTCATCATTCCAGACAATCTTCCAGTCCAGAATTTAGAATTTAATCCTCTTCTGACAGAGCAAATGCTCAGAATAAAGCTGATCACAGTGAAAGGAAATACTCCTGCAATGAAAGGCATAGATCCAGCAGCCTCCCTAGTAACACGCCAAGCACTGCATTGACAGGGCCGGAGCCAGGGAACAGTGAACAGCTTGGAGGAAAACGCAGACACAGACCCAGCACTTGGAGAGTGTTAAGGAAGGGGCTCAGTCATCTCATCAATTTGCTTCTAAAGTAAAAGGCAGCCATTACCAAAAATCTTCATCAGAATGGCAGGGCAGCTACGTCAAGGAGAGTGACAGCTTTTCAGAGAACCAGTCCTGGGTGAGAGAGACCAAGCAGAAGAGGAGGAAGAGGGCCAGGAGCCTGAGTGAAGAGGCTTATGAAAGAGAAGCTACTGGAACAACCAAAAATCATCATCATTAGAAGAAGAAACGCCAGGGCGCTGAGACTTCATGTTCCTCAGCTGACAGTGATGGTGATGCTAATTCTGGAGTGGAAAGAGGCTCAGAACATGACAATAACCAGCCTGAATGCCCTCTGCAAAATGAGTTTTGGGTTTCTCCTTGCAACTATTTGAAGCTAAAGATGTAGGTAAAACTGAAGATGAATTTGATGTGCTGGGTGAAGAGCATGGCCCTACCATGTTTACCAACAACATCACTAATGTCATCAGAACTCTAGAAATCATTCCAGTTTGTCTGTTATCTGCACAAGCTCTTGATCTGAGAGAAGAGAGTGCCTTTACTTCTTATGTGGAGAATCAGCCTGGTAATATTGATTCCATCTATAAATTTTTTAGATATTTAATACTTATTGTTTGTATATAATGCACCCCCTCCACCAGTTTTCATCTATAGCATTCTTATAATAACTTCCTTCTTTTAGTGCTCAAATTACAGCAGTCACAGGAGCTGCAAGTGTGACGTGGAGATGGAGGTTGAGGAATCCTAGGCCACGAGGACACTGATTCCATTGTATCTATTTAAGCTGAGCCACAAAGGCAAGTGCCATCTCCAAGGACACATTAATATCAGTATGTTTTGGTATGGACTAGACATGTGTTCCTCCTACCAAGGCATCTCATTGTGAATTCTGGAAGGAAAAAAAGAACCATGCAATCTACTACAGTCTTTTTAGAGGACTTTTGGAGAAAACTCTTTTCCCCCTTAAAATATTTTAGTATTTTTGTGTTAATCTAAAATAAATCAGTATTTGTTCACACTTTTGTGATAATGCAGTTTTAAGTGAAAAAAATAATATTGCTGGCAGGTTATTTAAAACTTAGGATCCTTTAAAATAAAAATATAAAGTTTAGAAGTTTAAGAAAGTCATCCTGTTACTAGAGATAGGGTTTAGTGCATGTCTGAGTTGGGGAGTCAACAGATTTCTGGGTCAAGGGTCAGGTGGGACTGGTTTGGGAGTCAGTAGGTAGCCACCTATTCTCAGGAATATGAAATCCTCCCAGAGAGAGAACAGCTCCCTCTCCCTGGCCCATGAAGTCAGCCCACCCTCTCCTGTGGCCCCAGTTGTGAAGGAAGATGCTGGAAAGAGCACAGGATGAAGAAAAAACAAGACCAGTGTGATGGCAGTGAGCCTCTAGGGAAGCTGGCTTGCATCAGGCCTGCCCAGGAATCCCAAAGGCTAGGCCTGGGGTAGAGGAGTCATGGAGCACAACCAGGCTGAGCCATCAGCAAAAAGGAAAAGGAGGGATTTCTAGGGCATCTCCATCCCGCTTCTCCTCTTTACACCCCTCCCTGACTCTGCCTCTACTACCCGGACTGATGCTCCAGCCTCATCCCTGGCACCTGCCACCCAGAGATGCTGTGGGGGCCTCTCCAGTGAGTGGGCAGGACCAACAGGCTGTGCTCAGGCTGATCTGATGTGGCCACATGCTTTGGAGCCTCTGCTTCCCCCTTCTCCCCAAATGTAGCAAGCCCAGGGCCCAAGACCCCTGCCAAGTCTGAGGGGGGCATTCCCCTGGTGTCCTACCCACCTCTGCTTATTTCTTCCTCATCCCTGCAGCCCAGATCTCACGCCTCCTCCCTCCCAAGGGGCCTAACTCCCCCTGAACCAGTACTTCATGGGCCCTCATATTGTCTCATCCTGTGGGACTCAGGGGGTGGAGTCCACAGGATGGAGTCAGGAGAGTCACAGTTTCTGTGTCAGGTAACTACAAGTCCCCTGTCCAGAGAAAGTAGTTTTTTTTAAAGTCACATCCCATAGAAGGGATTGGTGGCTACCACTGTGCCTTCACCTCCTTACCAAAACTGTGAATCACCCTGTTTTGAGGAAGAAAGAGAGAAGTATAGGAGGGGGAAAGCTGGGCAGAGGGGCTGCTCTCGAGCACCAGCTTAAAGATCCCACATCCCGGGGATGGGCTACACGCCAGCCTGACGCTGGCCCTGCCCCAGCTTAGCTTTCATGTGGAGCATAGTGTCTGTACTGTTTTCACAGTTCCTTCTCACCTGTGGCAGTTGTTGCTGATTTCTCATTAGTAATGGTCACATAAAATGTCCTTTGGAGCCTCAGGAGAGACAGGAATGGGCACAATGAATGGTGCTGACCTGGCCCCCAGATGTCTCTTTGCTCTCTCTGCTCCTGTGCTGTGCCTCCTCCGAGGCCTCAAAGCCTGCAGGAGTGTTGGACTCATTAAAAATGATTGCTGGAGTCCGTACTGCCTCTTGGCAGCTCCACCAGCCGCCTTTTCAGGTGCCCTCCCCCCTCAAGGTCTGCCTGTGCTGCATGGAGCAGAAATGGACCCATGGACCACTGACATGGAGCAGAAATCTCCAGCTCCTGGAGACCTTTCCCTATGAAGAGAGGTAAGACTGGGCATCAGAGCCCACTGGGTAATGAGGGGACACTCCACACACAGCTCCGAACACTCTGCAGGGACAGACTCAGAACCTCCTGAGACAATCCTGTGGGGCCCAGGCAGTTGCTCTCCATTTCCTGGTGGAGAAATCAAGGCTCAGAGAAGTGAAGCCCTTGGCAAACATGCCCATGGTGGGAGGGGGACACTGTGTCTGGGGCCTGGCATGTGGAGGGGCTCAGGGCAAGGTGTGCTGGGTGGAGGGGGCAGGCAGTGAGCCTGGCCAGGTCAGGGCTCCTGGATCACTGCACTTGGTTGCTAGGAGATAGGGCCATGGCCATCTCCAGGCTGCTGCTGTCTGTAGGTGGAAGCTACATGCTGGCAGTCAGCCAAAGCTCCCAGATCCCATAGGCCAACTGGACATTAGGCCAAGAGCACCAAGGCCTGACCATGAAGCACCAAGCTCCCTGCTTAAGCCTCTCTATTGTCACATACCCAGTGTCATCAAGCTTATGAAGGAACCCAGAACACCTGTGGAATGTGGGCAGGATTGGCCACCAGCCTGTGTGACTCAAAGATGGCCAAACATGTCCCCTACTCCTAGCACATGCCTGTGTGCACACTGCCCACCTGCCCAAGGCCTCAACTCGTATGCTCAGAATAGCAAGGAAAAGCATAATCACTGCAGTGTTATGTAATTTGGTGGAAGGACATGGTGGACAGCCTGCCACAGTTCAGACTTCTCTGAACTTTCAGTTAATTGCAAGCAGCTTGTCACTTACTCTTCTGTGTGAGGACTGGATTAGGTCACACACACAGGCGGACCTAAGGTGTGCGTGCCTCACACAAAAGCCCAGACAAGTGTCCAAGACCAGCATGGTGGGCTGCCCACCATGTCCTAACACCAGTAATTTTAATAAAAGTCAAAGAGAAGAGAGGATGGCCTAAGAGTTTCACCACTTTGGTGTGAAATGATAAAAAACTCAGGTGCTGATATATGCACACATGCTCATTTGTTGATGGGATGAACATCAATTCCTGTTACTTGTGGGGAAGCCAAGTCTATCAAATTAAAATCTACATACTTTCTGCTCTAGCAATCCTGCTTCTGTCGGCAAGACACTCTGTTAAACAGGCAGATTTAATGTGACTTGCTGTGTGCAGTGGCTGTACAAGTGGGTCTTAGGGGCACGTGGGTGTTGGGTCTTTCCTTCTGCGCGGGAGTCCAGGTTAATCTGGGCTCCCAGCGCCACAGATCCCTGGCTCCAATCTAGGCAGCATGGTCCCTCTGCAGGGAGGCTGGAGGAGGTTGACAGGGAGGTGGCATCTTCAGGACAGCACTGGCTGATGCTTCCTGCTGATGTCTGTCAGGAGGAGCGGGAAACCTGGAAGTTAAAGGGGATGGAGGCAGGTGTGTTGTTATAGGCTGGAAGCAGTCAGGGGGAGCAGAGAGGAGCTGGAAGGAGTTCTTCACTCACCCCCCATCCTAAGAAGAGACAGGGAAGACAGCCATAATTGCTTTGTCTATGAGAGGGACAGAAAGATCAAGAGGGGCTGGAGGCTTTGCGTGAGGGCTGGGTTCAGCCCTCCTGGATTTCAAGAGATGCTCACTCAGCAAGCTTTCTTCCCAGTCCTGGCCACACACTCTGGGGGTTCACATGGCTCCTGTGTGCTTCCACCTGCTGGAGCTGGCATCTGTTACATGCCTACAGGTCCTGGGACGCTTTTCCCAGGAGTCCAATGCCTACGCTGCTAAGACAGGCAACTGCCCACTGCCCACTGAGCCTTCCCATCCTCCCCCTCCCAAATATTATGTTTAAATGTCTAAAATCTCTAATTAATGGGTGTGCTCCCACTTAATGGGCACAACGTTAGGGTGTATGGCACTCCTCTTGGGGCCAGGACATAATTATATGCATGACTTCACCTACCAAATGCAAACATTGCAACCTGATACTTTGTTCCCTCAATTAACCTGAAACAATAAAAAACCAATTAATTATTTTTCGTAATTGCAAATTCTTATTTTAACAACGATAGCCTTACCTCTGAAGATACCAATTTGCCAATATCGTAAAAGAATTCTTATCCTGACTCTCCATTAAATCTGGCTGTTCCCGTAAAGTTCTCTTGTTAGGTTAACCTGTTGTTTTCTTCCACAGCATGGTACTCCTCTCAGTGGGCACTGTGGACTGTCCCAGGTCTGCCTACCTAGAAGGGAATTTGCCTTCTCATCCTCATCTAGTTCTCTCCTGTTTTCAGGGAATCAACACACTTTCTGTCTCAGGGAGTGTTGCTACTGTTCTGGAGTATGTAATCCTTAGATCATTGCTCATGTTTAGAAAATATCCTTGTGAGAAGACAAGTGGGTTCCCAGCCCTGGAGAAGTTTTGGGAGAGGCTCTGTGGCCTTTGCTGTCTGTCTCTCTTGGTAACTGTTACCGAGCTTGCTCAATGTCCTCAGCAAATGTGAATGTGGTCTTCAAGGATCCCACCAAAACTACCAATTTTTATTATGTTTCTCCTATGCCAGCTGCTTCTCTGAACTCTCAGTTAACTGCAGGCAGCTTGTCACTTACTCATCTGCATGAGGACTGGATCAGGCCACACACAGACAGATGCAAGGTGAGCATGCCTCACACAAAAGCCCAGACAAATGCCCAAGGCCAGCATGGCAGGCTGTCTACCATGTCCTCACATCGCTTCCAGCTCATCAAGACAAACAGGAGGTTCGTTTTGGAAGTGACTGAAGGAGGCAGCAGCTGTCCTGGATGTGAGGGTGATGGGGAGGGCACAGGCTATTTCTCCATCTGTTTCTCCTGTACTTAGCAAGGGCATGTTCAGTGTCCCTCAAGGCTGGGGAGAGGTACCATAGGTGGCAAGGCAGGATTAGTGTCCGCAAATGGATTTTGAAGTGTTTGTCAGACAAGAGGCTTCGCAGCACTCACTGGCTAGATCAGGGGCTGGTGAAGGGCTGCTGGCCTCAATTACTCAGCCATGCTCATCTCATCTCCCCATCCCTGCTGGAGCCCCGATGCCACAGACACCAGTGCCCTGCCCTCTGTTCATCTATAACATACAGGTGCTCTGGGCCTCAAGTCCAGCAGAACCTGCACCCAGTAGGTGTTTGGGGAGACCTGGAGTCTGATCAAATAGGAAAGAGACAGAATAGGAGGAGGTGGTGAAATTAAGATAGACCCAGAGCCTCCTGTACTCATCTTCCTTCTCTACAGATCCCTGAAAACCACAGGAACAGGACCGGTATCTGGCATTGACTGCGTGCTCAGAACCTGACACACACATTCCAAGGGCCACTGTCCTGGAGTTGTTGGGCTCTGTCTCTACTTTGAGAGCATCAACCTCTGTTCTGGACCCCAGTGGGTCATGGATGGAGGGGCAGCACTGCAAGCAAATGACGCAAGGGTCCTCATGTGCCCTGCAGCTTCGACTTCACACCAGCACAAATTATCAGTTCTCCACTTCCTGCCCCCAATCCACTGCTGTTCTGATTGGCAGTCATGAGGCTGATGGCTTAGCTGCCCTGGGGGTGTCTCCCAGAGGCCCAGCAGAGTGAGTCTCATGGCCTCTTATTTTAACTCAAACTATCCTAAATATGCCCGCTGAATTTGGTGAAAACCTATTAATCCATTTCATGGAAGATCATAGATAAGTTCACATCCAGCATGAGCTTCCTGAATCTTCCTTTCAATGCTGAATGACTCATAAGGTGAGTGAGATGATACAGCACAAGATATTAATATTCCATGTGGCACTTGTGTCGTCCCACAATGGGCACCAAATGTCAGGGTTCCACCCCAGGAGCAGGGTCTGCTAAGACCTGTGGAAACTAGTGGTGACCGACTGAAGAAATATAGAGTTAAAAACAACTGTAAAGAAAGAGACATGAGACATAGAGTAGAATTAAAGGGGAGCTCAGGGGTCTATTGCCATTTGTGGGCTTCTGGCTGAAAAAGTTGTTTAGCGGCATGAAGATCCTTTCTGGGCTTACTCTTATATTTAGTAGAGATGACTCCAGGGACTGGCTGGTAATGAGGGCCTGGAGACCAGTGCCTTGTAAATACAGTAAACTTTGTTGGCTGTGGCTTTGCAGGTGGTGCAAAGGTTTTCTCAAGGTTTTCTGAATGGGAGGGGTGGATGGCCCTAAAATGTCAAAATCTTTGAGTGACTCTGTGGACAGGGGAACTGACTCCTATAAACTTTCTCCAACATCCTGGACTTAAAATTCACTAAAAGAATCTTTTGATGTTCCTAGATTTTCATGAGAGCTATTTAATCATTCTGGCAAGGCAAGCAATTCCTCAGCACAAGATGGTGGCATAAGCAGTGTATGAATAGCAGCCCAAACTGACCAAATTGAAACCGGGAGAGAATGACCCAATTTCTGAACTTGAACAAGCACTCTGCCTACCCTTTCCCAATTAATGATGTTTAAAACTCCCTCTGTTATAAACTAGGGATAGAAATTTGAAAACACATCAAACAGAGAATACAGCGTGTCCAAACTGACAGAGACCTCCCTTTCTTTAAGACCAAGTGTACTAGTTCCAAATTAGGGGAGAAGTGAGACCTGGAATTTCCCATTGTTATGGTGAAAATGCTTCTGGATGCTTTGGGGGACTTACCATAGCTGAGAAGGTTCATCTCCAGGAGTCAATTGCTGAGAAATATTTCCCCCCAAAATGTCACTCAGGTAAACTTCAGAATCCACAGGAACACATTGGATGCGAAATGTCATTGGGTGCTAAATTTTGCTTTCCACATTGTGTGCCAAATGTTGTGCCCCATGTTGGGCGCTAAATGTTGCCCCCACATTGGGCGCCAAATGTTGGGGTTCCACTCTGGGAGCAGTGTCTGCTAGGACCTGTGGAAACTGGAGGCAACCCATGGAAGAAATATAGAGCTAGAAGTAATGGTAAAGAAAGAGACATGAGACATACAGTAGAATTAAAGATGGGATCTCAGAGGTCAATTGCCTGTTTGTGGGCTTCTGGCAATGGTATTGAGTGTTTGCTCCACTCTGCTTTTATTGAAGTCTATTTTCCCAGAGGGTCATATGAGGGAGGGAACAAAGATGCCAGCAGTTCCTCCGATTGAGCATAACTGTTATAATTATTAACCTTAAGGGCAGCCTTGAGAAATCTGAAATCTGAGCCTTGTATTGGGAGAGCCTCTCACTTGAGATCACATACACAGATTTCCAGGGAGGTGTTAAACTCCATTAGTTCCCTGTGGAGTAAAATGCCACTGGTGCTAATCTCCTCTGAGGAATCAGTGGGAGGGGGGAATCCTCCTCCCATCACCACTGCAGAGGATCTTCCTCTATGATAAATGATATAAGCTCTTCTGCCCATATCTCAGGGCTCAAGCTACTCCCTTGATGTCTGCCCCAAGCAAATTCAAATATCCACGTGGATACCTGCTTTCCCTTTTTACTAGGCAGGAGACAACCCAGTATCTTTCTATGTCTTGTCATGGCCTCTTCTATGACCGTTTTTCCTCAGAGTGCTCACAGACCCAGCAGGGATGTTTGTAAGCTGTATCCCCAACAGTCTAGAATTTCAGAAAAGGCTGGAAGCTTGCTAGCAATGGTGAGCTTAAATATAAACGATCTGACTTTTCTTTGTTCTGATTCACTAAGCTTACTTTTAAATTTTCCTCTTTTTCTGGGGATGCTTTACTTTGCCAAAAATGGGGTCTTTGACCCCCATTCTCCCAGCAACTTGAGAGGTTGACAAGAGGCCCTGTGGGGAACAGGAAGAGGCCTCTCAGCCAGACCAGGACAGACATGGGAAAGCTTACTTGAAGTGCATTCTAGGAGGCTTAATAGGCTGAGTGTAGCCGAGACAGATGGGCATTCCAAGTATAGGGAATAGTGTGTGCAAAGGCATGGAGGTGAGAGAGTAAACTTGCCTTGGAACCCTACCTGTCCTTCCCTCCTTCTAGAAAGGTGGCCCAGGACTTTGTGGCACCAGAACTCAGGGAGACTCTCATTGGGTCTTCAGCAGAACTGCCATCCTTGAGTGTTGGTGGGGTTAGCTGCCCCCAGACAGGTACTAGTATGCAGGAGCAGTGCCAGGACCAGCTGGGTCTGGAGTGAGAGTAGAGTTCCGTGCTGGAGGGAGTCCTATAATGCTAGCCAAAACCAATCGCATGGACCTGTGTTGGTGGGGAGGGTACTCCCATACTAAGATGAATAACCAGAGGTTGGCCTCCTGAAGGACATCCTCAGCTAAGCCTGAGCTAGCTGGATACCCATTTGGGAGAAGGGCTAAGCCTGTCCCTCAAGTTTCTGGGAGAATGGGGACCAAATACCCCATTCTTGGCAAAGTAAAGCATGTGTGAGCAGGCAGGAGCCCCAGACAGGAAGGGAACAAACCAGAGTGATTCCTTGTTGCAGCCCCAAAGACAAAGGCCCTGGAGGCTAGGCATGGGCTGTCAAGGCGGAACTAGAGACCTCAGTCTTTGTGGTGCTTGGCTTCTGCTGGAGTCCACAGCCCTCCTCTGAACCTATAGGGATGGTTCTATGCCCCTAGTAGTGTCACAATAAATGAACTTCTGCACAGTGACGGCGGTTCCAAGTGTCATCGCTGCTCCAGAGAATACACATTGGTGTTCAGTGGCGAGAGCAGAAGGTAAGAAAATGGGGGGGAATAAGGGCCTTCTCAGGAAGTGTGCAGAGGGTGCACAGCTGTCACCATGGGCCAGGACAGTCCTGGGCAGCCTGGGAAGTGCCAGCAACTTCCCTACACGGTGCAGTCAGCAGGAGAGGAGGAGGCACGTTCTGGGAGTGCTTCCACGTACACGTCTCGGCTGACATGGTCTGGTGGGGCTGTGCTCAAATGACAGGTGAGGAGACTGAGCTTAGAAAGACCCATTCAGACCCCAGGTCCATCATCACAGAGCTTCTCGTAGGTGACAGCAGAGGGACTAGACCTGGGGGCAGGGAAGACTCCCTGGGAAGGTGGTCTCTAAGAAAGGGCAAGGGACCTGTTGGGCTGCCCTGCTCAGCCCTGGGGCAAGCAGCATGCCTGGAGGACACTCCCAGGTGGGAGGGCAGACAAGCTGGGGAGGGGGCAGGGGGCACCTGAGTCTTGAAGACCCTTTCACTCAGCATGTGATTGCCCTTCAGGAACTGCTCACTGTCCTAAGGGCTTAGAATAATGCTGAGAGCAAACCAAACATCCCCACACCCGCATAAAACTACACAGATAGGACAGGCACAAAAGCTAAAGCACAATGGTACAGGTGCACCTGATGCCTGTGAGGATAGGGGAGAATGAGTTGGGCAGATATCATGAGGGCCACAGGGAGCTTCTCTGGCACTGTGGCAGGTCCAGGAGCACCCTGAATGCTGACCTGCTGGCTTGGTGTTATGGTGATCCCTGGAGGTTTGGACACAAGGTGATGGGGGCTGTACAGATTGGGGTGTGGGATGGGGAGCAAGGCCATTCTTCCAAGGCCAAGGGGAGCAGGAGGAGGTCACATGGTGTGCTCCAACCATGTCCCAGGAGAGGGGTGAGCAGCCACAGCAGCTGGAACAAGGGGCTTACTGGGGAGGGGGAGTCCCATGCAGCCAGGTGGGCAGCTGTGGGGCAGGAATGTGAGTCCTTTGCTTCTGGCCTTGCCTGAGAATGAGGAGTTGCTGGGTGTGGAAGAAGGGGCAGAGCTATAGCACAGAGGGATGAGAGGAGACCCAGCTGGGGCCTCCAAGCTGGGTAGCCATGAGGCCCCAGGGAGGCCATCTGGAGGGACATTGTCACAGTTTCTCTGCTGCCAGAGTGAGCTTCTGGGGTGTGGGCAGCTGAGGAGCAGGAGCTGGGGTGGACTGGATGGAAAGCCATGTGGAGAGGGGCAGGGACCCAAAGCTGTTGCAAAGAAAGTGATCCTTACCAGGTCCAGTGAATCCCCACAGGGAAGGAGAGACAGAGAAGGGCTGCAGGCCACAGCCCAGGACCCTGGCCAGCTGTGGGGAGGATTGAACTGGGGGCCAGAGGGATGAGCTGGGCAGATGAGACTTAGGCAGTATGTGGGCAGAGCTGAGTCTGAGAGGTAAGGTGGGGCTGTTGGCAAGGTCTAGGTCTGATCCCCCAGGGAAGTGAGGGAGAGGATGTGCAGGGGGGAGGAGGAGGCAGGGCGTGAAGGATGAGTACCGTGCATTGCCCAAGGGTAGTAGGTTGTGGAGAGCCTGGTGTGGCTGTGCCCACACTGGTTCCACAGAACAGTGTAGAAATTCAGTTCAGGAAACAGATAACAGGATTCTTCTTTGCACACCCGAGTGCCCGTGAACTGTGATCTGTTCCAGATCCAGAACTCAGTGGGATGAATCTTTTCACAAAAATATCCAGAAACTAATAATCTGAAAAAGAAAAGGCCTGTAAATGACTGGAAAGCCTCTCCAGCAAAGTCACCCAAGGCAGAAACACTGAAGATGAATTGATGTGATGACAAAAAAGTTTTTAAAACATATCTATGTGAAAAGAGAAAAGTCAAAAGGAAATTTGGAAATGGATATGCAGAAGACAAAGGCTACCATAGCCAAGGCAGAGGAAGACTGGTAAATGCCAGTAATTCATGACAATCCTGTTAATTTCCAGAAGAATTTGAGAAACTTAAAAAAGAAGTGTAAGAAGGTGACATTATTTTTCACCTGTAAGATTGGCAGATTTGAGGGCTTAATAGGTGGGGCTTTGAAGCCGTGGAGACAGGAGCATTCATATGCATGGCTGGTGGCACTAAATTGTCTTAACCTTTAGGGAGAGCAATTTAGAAATTGCTCTCAATTTTAAGGTGCCTATTCCCTTCAGCCCTGCTATTCTGCTTTCATGTCCAAGATGAACTGTTTACTGAAAAAGGTAATTTTCAGGGGTTGGGAGCCTTTTGAACGGACTCCAGTGGGAGGCGTTTTTGTGATGGGTTGGTCTGCAGAGCTCTTCTGGAGGAGGAGAAAATGGGAGCCTGGTGTGCACACCATCCCCTGGACCCCTTCAGCTCCTTGCCCCATCACGAGGAGCTCCAATGGCCTGTGCTTGCCAGCAGTGAGGGGGAGCCCAGGCTAAGCCCCTGAGCTCTCTGACAGGGTAGGGAGGGCACCCTGTTGTCAGGAAGCCATGGAGAACAGGATGCTTAAATCTCACCCAAAAGGAGCCATTGGTGGGGAGGGCTGTGCAAGGAGTCAAGGGCCTGGATTGGGCAGAAGAGGTGCAAGAGCCTGAGGAGGCCTTCACAGGCCTTCCTGGGGAGTCCAACCCTGCCTCCCAGAAACCCAAGAGGGAGGCAGGAAGGAGGCAGAAACCTGCTGGGAAAAGCTGAGTTCAGGTGGACCTGAGGCCCTGTGCTCAGGCAGAACGGTCACTGAAGCCTTCAAGGCTCCTGGGAGCCAGCCAGCTTCAGTGCTAGCAGTGTCTGCTCTCAGATGGCCAGACATTCCAGGCACCTACAGGTGGACGTTGTGGCTCCACTGTCTCTAGACTGGGTGAGGGCAGTGGCTGCTGCCCCTGAAATGATTCAACGTCTCCATTCTAACATGAAGCTGGGCTGGACATGATTCTACTAGGTCATGGTTGTGCCCTCTCCAGCTTATGCCCAACTAGAAAACCATACTCAGGTCAAGGCCATGCAGGTGGTGGTCCTCAGGGTAAGCCCTGGCCTTGCCTCTAGGACCAGGATGCAACCCTGGCTTCCTTTTCATTTACATCTCTCTTGGGGACCACAGTAGTGACTATGCCTTTAAAATTGGGCCTGAGGTGTTGGCACAACCTTGCTGAACAATTAAACCCCATCACAGCCTATAACCCCAGAACTCTAGGAGGCTGAAGTAGGTGAATCACTTGAGCTCAGGAGTTTGAGACTAGCCTGAGCAAGAGCAAGACCCCAAACAGAAAAACGAGCTGAGCATGGTGGCAGGTGCCTGTAGTCCCAGCTACTTAGGAGGCTGAGGCAGGAGGATCCTTCAGCCCAGGAATTTGAGGTTGTTGTGAGCTATGAATCCAGGGCACTCTACCCAGAGCAACAGAGTGAGACATAAAACTCTGTCTCAAAAAAAAAAAAAAAAAAAGGAAAAAGTTCGTGTTAATGTTAATACAGCCGGTCATGCTGGCCTCCCTGAGAAAGTGGTCAGCAGCCCATGTGACTGGTGCTGCTTAATCCCACACACAGACCAGATGCAGGACGTCTCCAGAACTGCAGAAGGTAGTACTGGGCAGGGCTGCTCTGAAGTTTTGATTAGATTCAGGTTAGACATTCTGGGCAAGAATCTTCCCTTGGTGGCGCTACACCCATCTGGAGGAGCACAGATTCTGCTTTCCGACTGTGGGGGCTGGTGGGCTGAGACATGACAGCTTGATCCCTCCACTGTAAATTTCCTCACTTAACTTTAATGTAAAAGTTCATCCATTAATGTTCAATGCCTTGACAAATCATTTTATTGGAATATGAAAAATGGTGATTTTTCTAATTCTTTTATTCCTTCCATTTTTATTATGGAATACAATTTTTCTATAAGAAAAAGTTTTGTGAAGTATAGGGGATAGATGTTTTGGCACAATAATCAATAAATGAGGTGAAAGCTATGATAATTGGTTTGATGTAACCATGTCAGATTGTATAAAAAAAATCAGCACATTGTACCCCAAATATGCATGAAAGTATTCATGATCTATGTGTATTTGACTTAATAAAATTTAAAAAAATTGAAAAATAAAGAAAAAGTTTTTGAGAGAATGTTTTTTAATTCAAATATAATTTTCTACTCATTTTAGCTATATCCTTCAAATAGCTTTCCAAAAATTGTAGGACAGGGCTTCTATTTCTTTGGCCCAACACCACGAGGCTCTTCCTGGCTCTCCAGCCTGAGATACTCTTAGCTCTTTCAGCCCTTAGCTCTTTCAGTCTCTCAGGTTACACAGGGCTCCTCTGCCTTTGCACAGCTGGCTGCCTCTGGAATGCTCTTTCCAATTCCTTTCCTCTTGACCTGGTTAACTGGCCCAGATATCTGTGGCCCACAGATAAGACACCCTTTCCTACCATGCTTTCTTTCAGCATCCTTTTTCTCCTCCAAAGCCCCCATAACAACATGCAATTGAATATTCTTTGGGTGGCATATTTTATGTTTGCTCTTGCCTCACTAGCTCAGCTCCACTGGCCACAGGTTGTGTCTATTTTGTGCACCACTGTGTCCCCAGAATCAAGGGCCTGGCACATAGGAGCCCCCCATAAATACTTGTGAGGGAGATTGTTGAGTGAGCTGGAGATTGGTAAAAGCTTTGAAAAGAACTAGTTGTGAAATGGCCAGGGCAGTGTCCTATTCTTATGCCCTGAGCCTTACTTAGAGGGATTTTCCAGGATAAATATCCACACTGGCAGAGCCTGAATGCATCTCTGTGCTGGGTCATAGGACATGTGGGCCATGACTCCAACACAGAGATTGGGAGTGACCTCTGGGCATGGTCATGGTTCTCCAAGAAGGCCACCTCATCTGGAGGGGCTATGAGTTATAGCTTTCCTGGGTTGGGGTGGAACAGGCTGCCCATGACCAAAGAACTAGAGAGTTGTAAGCCCACACTAATGGGGCATCAGGTAGTACAAATATTTATGATGCATTATGTACAATTCTATGCTAACAGAGTCCAAAAACTCAGAGAAATGAAGGATTGTAAAGAAATTTGCCAAAATTGATTTATGAAGACCTTTGAGTAGACCATTAACATGAGAAAAACTAAATCATGTCTAAATAATATTCCCTCAAAAGCTCCAGGCCAAAATGGTTTTATGAGTTTTTTCCAACTCATTAATTTTCTAATAACAGGCATGTAGTAGCCACACCACAAGAACCAATGCCATATTGACTTCCTGGTGTCTGTGACTCTCAAACAAGCAGCACTGTCATCACCAGAGAACTTGATAGAGATGCAAAGGATCAGCTGTACCCTAGACCTATAGAAAAGGAAACCCTAGGGCTGGGCACTCTGAGCTAGATGGCAAAATCTTAGAACACCTGAGGCCAAAGGAACATCTCTATTCTTCTTCTTCTTCTTCTTCTTCTTCTTCTTTTTTTTTTTTTTTAGTAAATCATAGCTCTGTACATTAATGCAATTATGGGGTACCATGTGCTGGTTGTATATACAATTTGAAATACTTCCATCAAACTGGTTAACATAGCCTTCACTGCATTTTCTTAGTTATTGTGTTTACATTTATATTCTACACTTAGTAGATTTAACATGTATACTTGTAAAATACACTATAGGTGTGGTCCCAACAATTGCCCTCCCTCCACCCATACTTTCCCACTCCCTCCTGCCCCCTTTCCCTTCATCTTGGGCTGTAGTTGGGTTATAGCATTCATATGGATGTATGGGTGCTTATAAATTGGTTTCATAGTAGGGCTGAGAACATTGGATACTTTTTATTTCATTCTTGAGATACTTTGCTAAGAAGAATATGTTCCAGCTCCATCCATGTAAACATAAAAGAGGTAAAGTTTCCATCTTTTTTTTTCTTTTTTGTAGTTTTTTGCCTGGGGCCAGGTTTGAATCCACCACCTCTGGTATGTGGGGCCAGTGGCCTACTCCTTGAGCCACAGGCACTGCCCAAGTCTCTCTCTTTTTTAAGGCTGCATAATATTCCATGGTGTACATATACCACAATTTATTAATCCATTCATGTGTAGATGGGCACTTGGGTTTCTTCCATGACTTAGCAATTATGAATTGGGCTGCAATAAACATTCTGGTTGCAAATATCTTTGTTATAGAGTGATTTTTTTGTCTTCTGGATATATACCTAGTAGAGGAATTTCAGGATACAATAGCAGGTCTATTTTTAGATTCCTAACTGATCTCCAAACATCTTTCCAAAAGAAACATATTAGTTTGCATTCCCACCAGCAGTGCAGAAGTGTTCCCTTTCTCCACATCCACACCAACATCTCTGGTTTTGGGATTTTGTGATGTGGGCTAATCTTACTGGAGTTAGATGATATCTCAAAGTGGTTTTGATTTGCATTTCTCTGATGATTAAGGATGATGAGCATTTTTTCATGTGTCTATAGGCTGTGCGCCTGTCAAATCAAGGAGGAGTCACACTACCAGACCTCAGACTATAGTATAAATTGATAGTGACCAAAACAGCATGGTACTGGCACAAAAACAGAGAGGTAGATGTATGGAACAGAATTGAGAACCCAGCTACTTACTGTCATTTGATCTTTAATAAGCCAATCAAAAACATTCAGTGGAGAAAAGACTCCCTATTTAACAAGTGGTGCTGGGTGAATTGGCTGGTGACCTATAGAAGACTGAAACTGGACCCACACCTTTCACCATTAACTAAGATAGACTCTCACTGGATAAAAGATTTAAACTTAAGACATGAAACTATAAAAATACTAGAAGAAAGTGCAGGGAAAACACTTGAAGAAATTGGCATGGGAGAATATTTTATGAGGTGGACCCCTGGGCAATTGAAGCAGCATCAAAAATACACTACTGGGACCTGATCAAACTAAAAAGCTTCTGCACAGCCAAGAACACAGTAAGTGAAGCAAGCTGACAGCCCTCAGAATGGGAGAAGATATTTGCAGGTTGTCTCTGACAAAGGTTTAATAACCAGAATCCACAGAGAACTCAAACATATTAGCAAGAAAAGAACAAGTGATTACATCTCAGTGTGGAATTCTCCCTACTTGAAGAGAACTTTCTCTGAAGGAACATCTCTATTCTAGTGGCTCTGACTTACATGGCTGTGTGTCCAGATCTTCATATTTTTATATTGGGCACCTTATTATTAATCAAAAAGAATCTTCAGTCCATTGATCTTCAATTTCTCAAGTTCATATTCTGAATAGCAGGACCTGTTTCAAATGCTTTATTTTAGTTTTTAAATTACCCACCAACAATTCCTTATTATCAAAAACAGAAAATGTATGTAAGTATAAATCAGAAATTTGGTTGCGTGTAACCCTATCACTCAGAGATAATCCGTGTCATCATCTTGTGTGCACACTTCCAGATCCTTTCCTCAATCATACATAGCATTTTTTCCCATCACAATAAAAGCAACCAAATTATATAAACTACATGGTACCTTTTTCATTCCATAATATATCATGAACAATTTTCCTCATTAATCAATAATTAATCACTAATCAAACATTTATTACATTTTCTCAAAGCCTTTACAGTGCAATTTCTGAACTAATCACCTATTGTTAGGATATTTCATGTTCTAAAATGAGTTCTATTTGGAATGTTTTGAGGATAGTGCTTGACATCTGGTAATTGCTATATAAATAATTGGCTTCAAAATATCTTAACCTGGGTCAGCCATGGTGGCTCACACCTGTAATCCTGGCACTCTGGGAGGCTATGGCAAGTGGATGGGTTGAGCTCAGGAGTTTGAGACCAGCCTGAGTAAGAGCAAGACTCCATCTCTAAAAACTAGCCTTGTACCTGCCTATAGTCTTGGCTACTAGGGAGGCTGAGGCAAGAAGATTGCTTAAGTCCAGGAGTTTGAGGTTGCTGTGAGCTATGATGCCACAGCACTCTACTGAGGGTGACAAAGTGAGACTGCCTCAAAAAAAATATATTAATTGGAAAACAACAAAAATACAGGAGAAACCAGAAAACCCATAATTCTCATGGAAGATTTTTTTTTAACACACTCTTCTTGGAAAATTCCAAATACATAACATGTGTAGACAGCTAATAACACACTCAGACAGCTGAAGGGAACACAGATGCAGATGGACCCAGGAGAGCATAGCCATCCTTCTACAAGCGGGTGGTATGCACAGCACCACAGCGGGCATCACAGCACCCTCTGCAAACTCGCCTTCTCTCCCAGGCTGCTCTGGCAACATGCATTGCTGATCCACAGGAGCATCACAGCCTGGTCCCCCGCTCTCCCAACATCCTGGTCCTCAACCTGCAGCAAAGCTCCCCTGCTCTCAAACTCAAACCTGCACTTCTAACTGAATCTCCACCACTGCTGTGGTTATCTGCCCCCAGAACCCTGGAAAGTGATCCTGCCTGACTCCTGGTCCAGTATCCCCCTCCTCCCAGCTGTAGCCACACTGGCCTTGGGGATCCTGGAAAGATCTGCTCCCCCATCCCTGGGGTCTTGGTGGCTTGGCATCCCTCTGTCACTCCCCAGTTCTTCACCCAGTGGGGCCGACCCCTCAGAGCCTCCCACTAGGATCATTCTTCCTTGACTCTAATAAGTGGTCACTTGATCACCTACAGCCCTGTCCCTTCTTGCCAGCACTTGTCACAATTCTTTGTACCTTTGTTTCTGGCATCAGGCAGATTAATAAGCTGGATGAATCCAACCAGCTTCTTGCCTAAAACTGAGTGTTGAGGAAGTGCTCAGTGAAGGCTGACCCCACACTCTTCCTCAGAGTCACACTCCCTTGGCCTCACCCTGTCCAAGTCACATGCTGATGCATGGCCCCACCCCCTTGGGTAAGGGCCTCAGCTGTGGGCCCAACCCCAAGGCCTCTGGGAGGTTACAGGCCCGGCAGGTGGAGCTGCTTGCTTGTCTTGGAGCTAGGAGGAGGTTGGTGTGTCAGGGCCTGACCCACCTGGGATGATAGTGCTGCCTGGGACACCTGAGACCCCAGGCTCTTCCTCTGTGAGCATTCACCACTAAAGATGAACCAACCATCTGGGCGAGTGAAGTGTATGTGTTCCAGAACTTATTCAGGAGAGAATAGCTTTGGTCTGGTGAGGTGAGTCTTCTTCCCCTTTTCTCAGAAGGAGTAGACATCTTGCCTCTTGGGAAGCTAACCTTGTTCATCCACCACCTTACTTATAATGTCTTTATAAATTAAGTACCTTCAGACTAAAAGCAGATTTTTAAAACTTTCATTGGAAAGTTAACATGTCTATAAGTATTGCTAATCTACTTTCAAACAGAACAGAAATCAGCTACGTGGAACTAAGCTAGTTTATTATAGCTTTTTGTTTGAAATATTGTTAGTTCTTCCTGTGTTCTGTTTTCCAGAAGTCAAGAAAATAATTTTCTGTCTTTTAAGCTATTTCTAAGTTCTCAAGCAATGTATATACTTATGAACAGAGTTTAAAACATATATTTTTTCTCCCTCCATGATTTCTCCAGAATTTACAAGCCATTTGTAAATATTCTTAATTTCTAACAATGCAGTTATTTGCATAAGTTCATTAAGAATCTGTTTTGTTCTATAAAACATGATAGAGACACTGGTTATTTTTACCAAGGCTTTGGCTGGAATAGCATTTCCAGAAATGCCCAGACTACGTTAAGGGATTAAGGTTGACTTTATGAAGCCAATAAAAAGCTCTCTGGAAAACTGGCCAGATACCCATCAGTAACATTTCCTGATCTGTAGTAAGTAATGAAGGTAACTTCCTGACAGGTCTGGGAGTCTAAATATGCTTGGGAACCTCAAGAGAAGAAGAATTTACCCAATGTATATAGGTATCTAATGGCACAGATATAACCTGGGCTCATGAGAGGCTTTTAAAAGTGCTGGAACAGGGGGTGCTGACTACAGCGCCCAGAGGCTGAGGAAGGTGGTGGATGATGAGCATTTTTTCATATATCTGTAGGCCATACGCCAATCTTCTTTGGAGAAATTTCTCTCCAAGTCCCTTGCCCATGCTGAGATGGGACCACTCGTTTTCTTCTTGCTAATTCGTTTAAGTTCTCTATGGATTCTGGTTATTAAACCTTTGTTACTAAACCTTAACCTGCGAAAATCTTCTCCCATTCTGATGGCTGTCTGCTTGCCTTACTTACTGTGTTCTTGGCTGTGCAGAAGCTCTTTAGTTTGATCAGGTCCCAATAGT
>NW_003852496.1:1224283-1246004 GCF_000181295.1 Otolemur garnettii | reverse complement strand
GCCACCTTAGGTGTACGTGGCTGGCGCCTTAGCCGGTTGAGCTATAGGCGCCGAGCCATCTGATTTAATTTTGTTATTTCTTTTCTTCTGCTGGGTTTAGGGTTAGATTGTTCTTTATCCAATTCCATACATGGTTTTTAAGTATGTTGATGTGATCACTTTCTGTTTCACAAATGTAGGCATCTAGTGAAATAAAGTTTCTTCTCAGTACCACTTTTGGTAATTTGTTTCTCAGTACCACTTTTGGTAATTTGTTTCTTCTCAGTACCACTTTTGCTAATTTGTTCTCAGTACCACTTTTGGCAATTTGTTTCTTCACTGTTGTTGAGGAACTGAATAATTTTCTCTGTTATCTCTTCCTGAAGCCAACTATCATTCAGCATAAGGTTGTTTAATTTCCATGCCTTTGTGTGGGAATGAACTGGAGGTTTTTACTGGATTTGAGATCCACCTTTATAGCCTTGTGGTCTGAGAAGAGACAAGGTATAAATTATATTCCTTTAATTTTTCTCAGGTTTGATTTATATCCTAGGATGGTTTAGAGTATGTGCCATGGGCTGACAAGAAAAAAATTTATATTCCTTAGCTTTGGGATGGTGTGTTCTGTATGTCTATTAACCCCATTTGTTCAAGGGTCACATTTAGGTCATTTGTATCTTTGTTTAGTTTCTGCATAGAGGATATGTTCAGCTATGTCACAAGGGTGTTAAAGTCCCTGACTACTATGGTGTTATGGGATATCATGTTGCTCAGACCCATCAAAGTCTGTTTCATAAATCTGGAAGCATTTAAGTTGGGTGCATAAATATTTGAAATGGAAATGTCTTCTTGTTCCTTTGATCAGTATAAAGTGTTCATCTTAGTCTTTCTCAACTTTAGTGACATTAAATATGCTTGTATGTGAAAATAAGATTGTAACCCTTCCTTTCTTCTGATTTCTTCTTGATTTGTCCTTCAAGGCTAGATTCCTATCCTGGCAACAGCATATGGATGGCTTGTGCTTTTTTTATCCAATCAGCCAGCCTATGCCTCTTCAGTGCTGAATTCAGTCCATTGATATTTATTGAGAGAATTGATAAGTGTGGTGGAATTCTATTAATCTTGTTTTGTGAAAGTCTGTTGTGTAGTTTTATCCTTTGCACCATTGTGGAAGCTAAATATTGGCTTTTAGCCTCAAGATGTTTAATGTGCTGGTGGTCCATTGTGGTGGTCAGTGTTTAGAATATTTCTAGGTATTTCCTGTAGAACTGGTCTTGTTGTGGCAAATTTCTTCAGTGCAAATCAGCAAAATATTTGATTTCAAATATCGCAAATTTCCTCAGTGCAATATCAGCAAAATATTTGATCTCTTCACCAGTTTTGAAGCTTACTTTAGAAGGATACAGAATTCTGGGTTGCACATTTTTTTTTTATTAAGATGTTGAAGGTGGATGACCATGTTGTTCTGTCTTGGAAAGTTTTAGTTGAAAAGTCTGCTGTCATCCTAATGGCTCTGCCGGTATAGGTAAGTTTGTGCTAATTCCTGGCATCCTGCAGAATTTTTCTTTCATCTTGATTTTGGACAGGTTCATTAAATTTTGGAGAGGCTCTGTTTGAGTTGAGATGACCTGGGGTTCAATATCCATCTGAAAGTAGTGTGTCGGGGACTTTAGTAAAACTTTGCAAGTTTTCATTTATGATCATCTCCAGTAGGCCTTCCATTCCTTTGGGACAATCTTCTTCCCTTTCAGGAATCCCTGTTATTCATGTGTTTGAACACTTCATGGAGTCTCATATTTCTCTAAGCACCTGTTCTGCTTTCTCTCTCTTCTTTTCTGCCTCTGTAACTACCTGTGTTAACTCAAAAACTTTATCCTATACCTCTGAGTTTCTTTCTTCTCCATGGTCTAAACTATTTTTGATACTTTCTACTGCATCTTTGCATTCTCTGATGATCTCCTTCATTACCTTAAGCTCCGCCATATCATTTCTATATTCTGCATATCTCTCATTCAACTTATAGTTCTGTCTTTTCATTTTCTTATTCATTCCTTTTATTGTCTTTATCATCCATATTTTAAATTCCCTTTCTTCAGGTCCATTAATTCTATATAGGTGGATTCTTCTGCAATAGCTGCCTCATGGTCCCTTGGGGGACTTCCTTTGGTTTGGTTTCTCATGTTGCCTGAATTTTTCTGTTGGTTCCTCTTCAGGTGTTCTTTCTACTTGTTCACCTCCTTGTCCTTTTTCCTTTCTCACTGCCTCCCTTGCTTCAAACAGAAGTCTTTGCTCTTGATGACAGTATGCTGCAATATGTTGCCAAGACACATGGTGGCGCTGTAGTTTTTTGGAGGCAGACCACACAGTTAGCAACTCCTATGGACCTTATTTCAAACTTAGTTGCCTTAAGTGATTGCCAGATTGTTTCCTCAAAATTCAGATCCTGCCAGGTTAAAGCTCACAAGAATCCTTCAGGGGCAGGTCTCCCAGTGCCCCTGACACCAGTCTCATAGAGTCCAGGAGTCCCTCAGCCTGTCCCAAGAGTAGAATTCTGATTACAGCAGGTGGAATTAAGATGGCCATGCTTTAGGCCCCTGCTAAGACCTTCTCACAACCTTATCACAATGGCATCCCCATGGCCACCAAGACCTTCTCAGTATGGTGGCCTCACCAGACACCAAACCTATGAGAAATCCACTCCAACTAGTGTTCAAATCTGTTAGTGTATACTGTTCGAGTATGCCCACCCTTCAAGATTTCCACTCAATGCACAGCTTCCCCCAACTACTGAAAACTCCAGAAAGCCTTCCTCCCATCCCAGAGCTACATTAGAGGCCAGCTGATCCCAGCTGGTCACAATCATTTGCTTAATTTATCAGAATCCCACTGCTCCAGGCGGTGCCCATGGCTCAATGAGTAGGGCGCCAGCCCCATATACCAAGGGTGGTGGGTTCAAACCTGGCCCCAGCCGAACTGCAACAAAAAATATCTGGGTGCTGTGGCAGCAACCTGTATTCCCAGCTACTCTGAAAGCTGAGGCATGAGAATTGCCTAAGCCCAGGAACTAGAAGTTGCTATGGGCTGTGTGATGCCACGGCACTCTACTGAGGGCAATAAAGTGAGACTCTGTCTCTACAAAAAAAAAAATAAAGAAAGAAAGAAAGAAAGAAAGAAAGAAAGAAAGAAAGAAAGAAAAAAAGAATTGCACTGCTCCAGATCATACACTATATCAGGTGCACCACCTTCTCACTGTGCTCCCTGAGCTATTATTACTCTGTATAAGGTCCCCACACCAGGTATGGCTGTGTTCTCTCTTTTCCGCCAGTCATTCCAGGAAAGCTCAGCTGAATGATCCTTCTGGTCCTCCATCTTATTCCATCCATCCCCCTGCCAATTTTGAACTTTTTAAAAGAAAAACTACCTAAGTTTATAAGTATAAAAAAAGGACTATTAGGAATAAAGAGGGTAAATAAATAGTAATAGAAAAAAAATTACCAGAAATTCACTAGAAAGATATAAAACCCTAAAATCTGTAGCCCTCAGTAATTACCTTCTAAAGTGTTAAAAAGCAAAAATTGCCACAACAAAGTATAAGTAAAATGAATAAATAAATCCCTAATTATGGTAGGAGATTATAGTACACATTTCTCATTGATAGATAAGAAAAATAAGACAGAGGCTATGTGCAGTGGATCACACCTATAATCCCAGCATTTTGGGAGGCAGAGGTAGGATGATTGCTTAAGGTAAGGGGCTCGAGAACAGCCTGGAGAACACAGTAAGAGCTCATCTCCACACATACACACACACACACAAACTTTAGCAAGGCATGATGATATGTCTCAGCTACTTGGGAGGCTGAGGCAGGAAGACTGCTTGAGCACAGGAGTCTGAGACCACAGTGAGTTATGTTGACACCACTGCACTCCAGCCTGGATGACAGAGGGAGACCTTGTGTTGAAGAGGTAAAAATAAGAAAAGAAAAGGAAGAAAGAAAAAAGAACAAGAAGAAGAGGAGGAGGAAGAGGATGAGAAGGAGAAGGAAGAGGTGAGGAAGGAGGAGGAAGAGGACTAGAAAGGTAAGTTAGTGAAGGATCCAATAGACATGAATAATGAAGGACAACCTTGATATTCTACATATTTCTGCCTGTCACATATACAGAGGTAGACTGTACTCAGCATCCACAACTAGGGGCACACATTCACATGTTCATTCCCAGAACCTCACTTGGTGGCCTCATTTAGTTAATAGTGCCTGTGAGAAATGTCTTGTTATTATTGCATTTTAAAGATAGTGGTGTGGTGAGCAAACCAGGACAGTGGGAATTTAAGAAAGAACAGAAAAGGACGACACTCATTTGAGAGAGGCTCAGTATGACTCTTCATCAGGGAAGCGAAAAAATCATCTAGAAACTTAAAAGTTTGGTCATACCAAGTGTTGCTGAAGGACACAGGAATGTGGTGCTGCTGCTGGGGAGATTAGTGGGCACAGCCCATCTAGGGGTGCAGCTGGGAGGTGCTTAGAAGAGGTGAAAAGGCACCTGTGTGCCTACCCAGAAATCCCACCTGTAGCATCCACTCTGCTTAGGATGTTAGTTGTCAAGGAAAAATGTTGCTTGTTGCTGTGAGTAAGGCCGTGAATACTTACATTTTCTTTAATTCTTAAAATGGAATTTTTTAGCATGAATTAATATTGAAGATATAATACTGACCAAAAGGTAAAAACTCCAAGGTGCCAAAGGACTTAATACAGCATATTCCATTTATACAGACTTAAACATACTGAAAGAGACTGTGCATTCTTTAGGGGACCACAGACATGCTGTACAGCCTGTCCAAGACTGAAATAAGAGAAACAAGAAGGATTTTTTTTTAAAGTACATCACAGTTGAAAACGGAAATTAAAAAATATAAAAGGATAAGAGGAATAGCTAACAGAAAAATCGGCAAAGCACTTTTAGTAAAAGAGAGGAATAGATTTCCAGGAAACAGACGAAAAGTAATTAGCCAGAATGCTTCATCAACAGGAAAATGCAAAGAAAACCGTGAGGGGATGCGGCAGGCATCCTAACATTAACTTCTCTCTCATCCTGCTCATTTCTCCCATGCTTGGGTTTTCCAAGGTGGAGTCGCTAGCTAGAGGAGGAGGTCCTTCCTGGGGACGCTGAAGCCAGGTCTGAGTAGGGTGGAGTCACACTTGCCCTTGGCCTCCCATCACCATCTAGACCACAATTAGCTCCCAGTTCTTTATCTTTCTTCCCAATCCACATTCCCCCCCTGGTCTTGCATAGCCCTGAAGGGTTGCAGGGGTCACCCAGCAGCCCAGGAGAAAGCCTAGGTCTTCCTCTTCTCTTTCTCTTCCAGGCTCCACAGCCAATCTCCAGGCTTTCCCATTTTTGCCTCCTAAATATCTTCCAAATCTGTGCACACCTCCCCCCACTCATGAAATCCCACACCAGGAGTACACCGTCACTGGTTCCGAAGTGAGCCTTCCTCTGGCATTCCCTGCCTCCTATCTATATTTTGCCTTCCATCTGGACAGAATGTGGCTAAAACCCTTCATCGGTACCCTTTTGCTTCAGTGTCTGTCCCACCCTCCCCACCACCTCACCATTCCCCCAGCTCCCTGGAACTTCCTGGGTCCCCACATTGCACCTTCTCAGGGGCTCTGCACACACAGGTCCCTCAGCCTGCAACATGCTCACCTGCCTTGCCACCCTCCAGGGTGACCTCTGTGACCCCATGCCTTCCGAGGTAGGCAGGCAGCCCTATATGCCCTTAACAACTCCCTCTCACCCATAGTACATATTCCCTACTCCCCACTGGGTCATTATTCCCATCTGTTCAGAAAGAGTAGGGGTCACATCTGCTCAGTTCACCACTGTTTCCCCAATACCTCCCTTGACCCCTACTATAAGAAAAGGTATTTGCTCAATATGTGAATGACCTCTGAGCCTTGGCTTTGTCACCTGTACACAGATGGTTGCAGTACCAAGTTCACAGGGCCATTTTGAGGCTTAAAACAGATCATTTACTTTAACTGCGGAACACAAGGAAATTAATCAATTATCCTTAACCTGCTGACCTCACAGCAGGACCTCAGAGTCCTACTCCATCTCCCAGCCCTCCCTTGGGCTCCATGGGGCTCTCCTGGTCCCTCCTGTAAGCCCCTGTCCCCCCACCCCAGCAACCCTTTGCTGAACAAGACCCTGAGCCCTGCCCTGCCCCTCGTTTCTCCCTTAGAAATCCCAGTGTGTTTATGGAGCTGGCTGTTCCAGACCACAGTGTGGAATGAGTTCATTGTACTGTCCCAGAACAGAGCTCAGTGTAGGATCAATCCTCTGAGTAGGACCAACAAACCGAGGGAGATCAGCTGCCAGATTCTCCCATCCTGGAGGGGTCTGGATTCTTTCCTTCTCCTGTGGAGGATATCCCTGGAGTCCCGATCAGCCACCAAACCACAGCCAGCTCAGGCCCTGGTGTCCCTGAGACCATGTGAGGTTCCTTCAGGAAACACCACTGCCAGCTTCCTCAGCCGCTCTCATTGGGCACCTCCACATTTTAGCCCTGGTGGGAATGACAGACTCCACCCTACTCAGACCTGGCTTCCGTGTTCCCAGGTAGGACCTCCTCCCTCAGCGCCTCCACCTTGGAAAACCCAAGCATGGGAGAAACGAGAAGGCTGAGAGAGCAGTTAATTTCGGGCTGCTTGCCGCTTCCCTTCATGGTTTTCATTGCATTTCCTTGTTCACCAAGCATGCCGGCTAGTGGCTGCCTTTTGCTATGTCAGGTACCCAGAAAGGTGCACCCAGCTCTGTTATAATGGTTACTCCTACGCAGGGACAAGCTAGTTGTCTTAGTGCCCGGCCCCCAGGCCCTGGGTTTGCTGGACGTCCACCGCCTCCTCTGCCTTTCTGTGCCCCCCACCCCCGTGTTCAGGACTGGCCTTCTCTGTCTCCCGGCGTGGCACGGTGGGTTTTTCAACTAGAGCTGCAGTTCTCACCCTCAGCCAAAAAGCGAGTCACCTAGAGACCTTGCAAACACCCTATTGCCGGGGACACACCCCAAACGGACTCAATCAGCATCTGGGACATGATTTTAAATGGCCATCTCCCTTCTCAGCTCCCAGGTGACTCCAGCGGCTGCACAGAGATGGGGCTGGCTTGGCCAGACAGCAGAAGGACAGCAGCTGGGGCAGCTCTGGACACAGACTGGACTGAGCATTTCTAATGAGTCAGGAGTTCCTCTAAATTGATGGGAAAGGATACCAAATCCAGCAGAAAACTCCGTAAAGGAGAGGTACTGACAACTAACGGAGAAAGGCAAGCAACTGTCAAGGGCGTAATAAAAGGCACTGAACTGTGGTGACAGTCAAGGCGACTGTCCCTGTTCACTGGGGCGGGAACTGACTCCGAGGGGTCAATGTAAACGCAGTTACTTACTACCCATTAAAGTAAAATGTGGCTCTACTGATTACCATAGGATTTTAGCTTTGAGAATTTATTTTATAAAGGGAGAAGATAAACCTGGTTCTGGAGACTCGAAGCACAAAAGTTTAGTGAAGCATTTCCAGTGGGAAAAATGCCCAGAAAGTCCCCAGGCACCGCCATCTTGGAAGAGGCACTAGGGACGTGGGGCACAGGACCAGCGGTGGGTGAGGGTGTAGGAGTGTCCTGGCCGACCGCGGGCCCCAGGTGGACAGATGGCCTACCCAAGCTGGCTGGACCTTGTTTCCTGCTTCCAGTCTAAGTTGCCTCTGCCCACTTCAGAGCAGACTTCACAGAGGCATGGATTCCCACCAAACCTGGACTCTGCAGACTGGACCCTCTAGTCATTTTGGTGTTTGTAACTCAAACTGTGCAGATGCTTTGAATGCACACATTTGTTCCTGTAGACTTGTATGATTATGAGGAAACACAATAGGTAGGGAAAACAGGGATAGTAGACTTTTTTCTGTATTTTGTATTTTATTTCTGGGTGTTCGTAAACATGTTTTACATTGCAATTTGCAAAATTTTCATAGAAGAACTTAATTACAAAAAGAGCCAGCAGGAAGGGTTTAAGAGGATAGTTGAATAAACAAGAAAAAAATATTTGGTTGGAAAAACTCTTTCATTTTTCTTGGACATTTTCTCTTACACATGAGTCAAAATCAGCTGGTCAAAGCCTACTCAATGAAATACAAAATCCAATTCATAGCACACTTTTTATCAAAGTTTGAAAAGAGAACTATGTCAACTCGATCAGCATGTATGAGAAACCTACAGTGAACATCCTGCTTAATGGAGAAACATTTAGAATAATCCCGCCTCACCAAGAGGAAGCCAAGGATGCCACTATAATATTACTGATGCCCTACTTAGCATTTTAAATGTCTCATACTTTCTCCTTGTTTCTGTCAACCCTCCATGACTTTTGATTCATCAGATTTTCTGAATCCACTTTTTCCTCAATCTGTTTGAAATTTTATTTTCTATCTCAATTCATTAAGTGGTTCCCACTGGGCAGCCACACTTCAAATTTAAACATCTTGTCTAGGATTTCGTTGTTCTCCCATAGTCAGCATCTGTAACCCTCAGGACTAGACAGCAACTTTAGTAACCTTTAGCTCCTCCTGGATGCCCCCATACCCTGAAGGCCTACAGCAGTCTTCTGGAATTTTAATCCCAGGTCATCGATCTTTCTTCCAGGAACATATTTAGACTTTCTAATTAGCTTCCTAATTTCCTTGCTTACAGGTTCTTCTTCCTTGCAGGTTTAGCTTATTTTGTTTTCTTGTGGCTCAAAAACATCTGAGCTTTCACTGTAGGCAACGGCTCCAGTCAAACTGCCCTGTCCAGAAGAGGTTTAACCGCTTGTGTACTCTAAGTCCTGGGTAAGCTGGTGATTCAGCTCCAGTGTGACTGGATTTGGGTTCTTTTTCTCTAGGTCAGCAGTTCTCAACCTGTGGGTCTCGACCCATTTGTAACAATGAAAATACATCCTGCATATCAGATATTTACATTAAGATTCATAACAGTCTCTATTCTGTTCCATACATCTACCTCTCTGTTTTTGTGCCTGTACCATGCTGCTTTGATCACTATGGATTTATGGTATAGTCTGAGGTCTGGTAACATGATTCCTCCTGCTTCGTTTTTATTTCTGAGTAATGTCTTGGCTATTCAAGGTTTTTTTCTGATTCCATATAAAACAAAGTATTATTTTTTCAAGATCTTTATAGTATGACAGAGCTTTAATAGGGATTGTATTAAAATTGTATATTGCTTTGGGTAGTACGGACATTTTAACAATGTTGATTCTTCCCAGCCATGAGCATGGTATATTTTTCCATTTCTTAATATTTTTCAGCTATTTCTTTTCTTAGAGTTTCATAGTTCTCTTTATAGAGATCTTTCACATCCTTTGTTAGGTAAACTCTGGGTGAATATTTTATGAGGAGGACCCCCCACTGGGCAATTGAAGTAGCATCAAAAATACACTACTGGGACCTGATCAAACTAAAAAGCTTCTGCACAGCCAAGAACACAGTAAGTAAACCAAGCAGACAGCCCTCAGAATGGGAGAAGATATTTGCAGGTTATTTTTCCAACAAAGGTTTAATAACCAGAATCCATAGGGAACTCAAATGTAATAGCAAGAAAAGAACAAATGATCCCAACTGAGGGTGGGCAAGGGACTGGAAGAAAAACTTCTCTGAAAAAGACAAGCAGATGGCCTACAGACATATGAAAAAGTGCTCACCATCCTTAATCATCAGAGAAATGCAAATCAAAACCATTTTGAGATATCATCTAACTCCAGTAAGAGTAGCCCATATCACAAAATCCCCAAACCATAGATGTTGGTGTGGATGTGGAGAAAAGGGAACACTTCTACACTGCTGGTTTGAATGCAAACTAATATGTTTCTTTTGGAAAGATATTTGGAGAACACTTAGCGATCTAAAAATAGACCTGCCATTTGATCCTACAATTCCTCTACTAGGTATATATCCAGAAGACCAAAAATTACATTATAACAAATATATTTGTACCAGAATGTTTATTGCAGCCCAATTCATAATTTCTAAGTCATGGAGGAAGCCCAAGTGCCCGTCAACCCACAAATGGATAAATAAATTGTGGTATATATATATACCATGGAATAGTATGCAGCCTTAAAGAAAGATGGAGACTTTACCTCTTACATGTTTACATGGATGGAGCTGGAAGATATTCTTATTACCAAAGTATCTCAAGAATGGAAGAAAAAGTATCCAATGTACTCAGTCTTACTATGAAACCAATTTATAGGTTTCTTATGAAAGCTATAACCCAATTATAGCCCAAGAAGAAGGGGAGAGGGAGGAGAGAGGAGGGGGAAGGCCAGCTGGAGGGAGGGTAAGTGGTGGGATGACAACTGTGGTGCATCTTACAAGGGTACATGTGAAATTTACTAGGTGTAGAATATAAATGTCTTAACACAATAACTAGAAAATGCCATGAAGGCTATGTTAACCAATTTGATGAAAATATTTCAAATTGTATATAAAATCAGCACATTATACCCCATGACTACATTAATGTACACAATGATGATTTAATAAAAAAAATTCATAATAAGCTTTTCACTTGGATAATAAAAATGACCTTGGTAAAGAAAAAAAAAAGATTCCTAACAATCTCAAAATTACTGTTATGAAGCAGAAATGAATTTTATGGTTGGGGGTCACCACAGCATGAGGAACAGTATTACAGGGTTGCAGCATTAGGAGGCATTAGGAAGGTTGAGAACCACTTCTCTAGGCCCTTCCGCTTTTCATGTGGCCTTGTTCTCTCCTGGAACATTTATTCAGCCACAGAATTCAGAGTAATTTTCCCTCCAAGGTGTGGGGGCATGTATCATTGTGTTCTCACATTCATTGATGTTAACAGCCAATATCTAATGTCAGCCTAATTGCACTTTTCATTTAGGCTTCATCTCTCAGGCCGCTTCTGGAATTTTCTCTTCACCCTACTTCCAACTTCCAAATATGTGTTATTGCTGTATTCTGCTCAGGAGTCAGGGAAATCATTAGCTGTTCTCTCTTTGGGTCTTGCTCTCATCCAAACGTTTACTTCTCTTGGTAGAACTGTATTCTACCAGGAGGCTTCTGCATCCTCAGTGTGACCAGTCTGTCCCAGTGGCCATGTCTTTATAACATATTCTGAGGCTCACTCTGCTCACATGTCTACTTTACTGATTTGCTCCTCAGTTCTTTCCATTCTGTGAGTCAAACCATCAGCATCTTTTGTATTCCAGTAGTTTTGATTTTCATCACAGGGATGGATATCTAACTGGCTTTTTATGTCAGGGCATAGTGTCTTTCAGGGATATAGCATCATCCCATATCTCTCTGAGGATATTAACTATACCCTGTAATAGTCTTTTAACAAATCTTCTAAAAGTTTTATTTCCTTGAATCTAACTTTTTCCTTTCCTTTCTCTTTCACGGTATATTCTTTTCTAAAATGTTTGGTGGTTGCGCAAACAACCTAACCAAGCTTCATCTAGAGAGTGAAAAAAATCATTCAACCGTGGTGAGAATGTCAAAAATATTGTCTCTTCAGCACCAAGTCAAACAATAAAGCAAGATTTACCAACTAGATGAAATTCAGATTTCTGATGATACCACTAGGTGGTCAGTAGGCTGGTCAGGTGTATGAAGGGTCCTGGGGAGATTTGCATATTTATGGAGGAAGAATATGGATGTTCCTTAACAACAGAATTTTTAAAATGTGCTAACAATCCAAACATAATGACTAGAAGAAGAACAAAAGAAGTGGCAAGGAAAAATGGAATATAAAGAGTAAAGCAATTGTATGCATGTCAGGGTGGGAGAAAAAGTAATAAAAAGCACTGTGGCTTGCAGACTGTGAGGTGGCAGAACCCCCACAGTCTGGGAGGTGCATTCAGGGAAAACCCCCCAACTGCTTCTCCTCCCTTCCTAAAACAATAGTCCTTTCTCCTTGCTCCCTCTGCCAGAAGTTATGTAGCTTGTGTGTACTTTTCTATCTCTTCCCCCAAAGCACACAACCTTCTCTCCCTGAAGTTAATCTTTACCTCATGTACTAAGATTCATGTCATAGGAATATTGCTTATGATAAAACTCCTTTTCCTGATCCAGTTACTTCCCCTGAGTTGTGTAAGATGAAATATTTGCAATCGCTTTCTTTGCTGATTTGCAACATCATTAATATAAGCAACCTTGTTGAGGTGCTATATAAATAAAGCTGTGCACCCCATTAGGTGCTGGCTGCCATCATCAGCTGCGCCAGACCTCCTGATCCCATCTCTTTATCTTTCATGTAATCTGTGTCTCTCCTGTGCTTTATTTTCTCAATTCCCCACCATTCCCAGCCTGGTTTGTTTACCCTTCACACTGGTTCACAAAAAAAGCTGAGTAAGTAGAAAAGAAAAATTGAAAGGAATAAACCTGAATGGATTATATCAATCTACTAAACCAGAGAGTCTGAATTTCCACTAAAAACATACTCCTGCTCTACTTAATTTACAAGAGACACACCTAAAATGCAGTAAAAGAGACATAGAGAAAGGACAGCAACACGAAAGACACAGCAGACAAATGGGGACAAAAACAAAGGTGTGACGAAATGGGGGGAAATGAAATTGTGAGTGAAAGTACGGAAAAGGACAAAGCAGCACAGTTAATTTTGATAAAAGGCGCATCTGACCAAGAACAGACACCACTCTTGGCCTAAAAAAGCAGCTGCAGAATGTGTAAGTGATGCAGGAGGTCTCATAACAAACACCTCTCAGGAAGGAAGGACGAAAGGGTTCAAATGACACAACTAAAAGCCCAATGTCACACCGGCCTTGTACACTCACATGGGGTCTGCATGAGGCCAGTGGGAAGTCAGAGCCCGAGGGTGCGATTCCCTCTCTGAAATGAGGACAGGAACGTGGGAGAGGGGACCCTGGTGTGAGCACAAATTCAGGCCCAGACCCAGGAAAACTGGCACCTCTCCCAACCTCAACCCCAACAGCAAGGGCTACAAACCTGTGGGTTCCCTGAGGGGTCTGTCCTTGACTCCCCCAGGTCTCATCCATTGGGGCCGACTCCCACCCCTCAGGCCTTCTTGTGGGGATCATTTTCTCCTGGCTCTGATAAGCAGGTCAGCTATATTCCTGTCCCTTCTCCTGCCAGCCAGAGGCACAATTCTGTGTGTACCTTTGTTTGGGGATCAAACAGATGACTGGATCAATCCAATCAGTTTCTCTCCTAAAACAATCCTGAGGTGGACCATTTGACAGAGTGAGCTAACCTCATCCTCCTAGTCACACCTGGTCAGAGCCCCTCTCACTCCTTCCTCTCCTCCACACGGTGAATCTGGGACCCTCCATCTCTAGGTGAGGCTAGCTGTGTGGGTCAGAGGTTGGCACCGCATGGAGCTCACAGCAGCCCTGAGTGGCCAGCTGGCTGTCCTGGACCACCCAGGCCGTAAGTCCAGGTGCAGTGCCTAAGGGGGACATGCGGGAACACCAGGAGTTGGAGGATGACAGGTGAATTTGATCTGGAGGGGCCAGGGAAGCAGGTCCTATTCTGCTTGGGGTGGCAGGGTCAATCTTCCTCAATGCCCGGGTTTACAGTATGCCCTGGGTTTACAATTACGCTGCCCTAACCATTCTCTCACCCCTGCCCCATCTGGCCTATGACCCTAAGGCCAGTGTTCAGGATCACACTGGGAAGCTGTTCCCACACTGGCCTTGGCATGTCTGTTAGTCCTCCTGGCCATTCGTCAGATGTGTCATCTCCAGGCCCTTGGGAGGCTGGGTGACTCAGGCCTTTATACTTTACCAAATTAATTGATGAAGGCACCCTTCTGTTCTATATAAACCTTCAATTTCTTTGTTAGTGACAAAGAAACCTCATGTCCTCCCTTGCTCCCAGACCACATAGTAGACCTGGTGTCTGCATGTGGAGCCTCTCTGCCAGGGGAATCAGTCCTGTGGTGGGGTTCCCATGACCCTGATGATGATGGGGGTTCCCACCACATGCCTTGCTGGCCCTGTGGGCTTATGCAGAGCCCTCTGGCCAGTACCTGCAGATGGGGTACCCACCTCCTGCTTCCTTGGGCCTTAGTGGGCTGAAGGATGCTCACAGCTTTGAGCTCCTTGTGGGCAGGTGTCAGACCATCCCACCCTCTAGTAGGTTTCCTGACTCCACAACAGCCTCACCCCTCCAGGCTGCTTCTTAGTCTAATAATGAGACAGATTGAGGCCCATTTACGAGAAAGCACAGGACAAAAATAGAATTCAATCCTGAGAGGGCTTCTGGATCCTGAAGCTGGACTTGGGCCTGGGGATGAAAGAGGATGGACAACCAGTCCATATGGGCTGAAGGATGCTCAGTGCTTCCTGGGGAGGATGTGGAGGCAGGAATCTCCATGAACTGTCCCCCTCAAGGCCACAGAGGGACTGGGGGACTGGATGGAGGGGAGGACAGCTCTTCCTCAAGTGAAAGCTGAATCATAGGAGAGGTGCCCTCAGGGTGACCAGGCCCCTCCCAGCTGTGGTCCCAATTCTAAGTCCATTGTGGTGACCAGGTCATCGTGGCAGTTGGGGCCACTCTTTCTCTGTGTGTGGAGGGTCTGGATCACTTCCCTCACGTATCAGGCTGCACTTTGTTCTCTTCAGCTCTTCATGGTTTTGTCCAGGCTTCATCTTCCTGGTGACTCTTCCTTAGCACAGTGCTGTCTGGAGATGGCACCTGTTTTTGAACAGACTTCACACTCAAGGAGGACTTTTTCACTTCTCTGGGTTAGGGCTACAAGGTATCGGGAAAGTTGCATTTCCTTTTTTATGTTATACCCAAAGTGAGTGGAACAAAGAAATGCCAGCAAACTGAGTCCAAATTAAGCAAAGGTCCTTATTTGATCAGCAGGGCCAAGAACTACCTCATACCTCAAAGTCTCTCACCCCCTAGAAACAGGGGTGGAAACCTTTAATAAGGGGCTTTCAGTAGGGGAGGGGAAGTCCTTAATGCAAACTGAATTTGACAAGAGCCAACACCAGGTAAGGGGAGTCCTTACCAGGGGAAGCTGGGGGTTTGCAGTTATTACTAAACTCTTTTAGCTGTTCTTTCTGTCTAAAAGGGGGAGTGTTGAAAGCCCCTAGCAAGATGGAGTTGGGGCATAACGTCCCCCCTTGGTCTTATGTCTGAGTCAAACCCTTAACTCTTTGTCTGAGTCTTGCTTGCCTAATCCTACATGATATGGGGTTGGGGTTGTAGACATAACCAACAATCAAAAGCTAAGTGTAGTTGATTTACATTTAGAGATGATGCCTACCATTTAACATACTCAATAGAATATAAAGCAAAGGTGTTCCAGTGGGTCATTCAATTGTGGAAGTGGCCCCACTAGTCTTAGGTGGCTCCTGGGCAGCACAAGTAACTATATTGGGCCAATAAGTACAGGAAAGAAATCACAATTTTAAGTCTTAGCTTGAGCGGGTTTTCTCCTGGTACTGCCGTCCAGTGGACTCTGCTGTCTTCCTTGGTCTTCTTCACCTAGGTGTAGTGTATCCATGCTGACAAGCCATTGACTTACACAGCTGTGGGGGTGATGAGGTTGCCGGTGAGGAAGTCTTCCTCACTTTGGGGTAAGGCCTTCTTTCTGGAATAACTTAACATACACTTGATCTTCAGGCTGAAAGGCACATTCAGAGTCCTTTTCGGTCCCTCTGGGGTCCCAGTATGTATCTCAAATCTGGGACTGGATGTCCCTCTGGATCTGGGAGAGTGACTGAAGATACTTTAAAAGAGTATGGTTAGTTATGTTTGCTGAGGGTACACCGGGGAGCAGAAGGGGGAGGTCTCCTATACATGATTTCATAAGGAATAAAACCTACACTATGTGGAGTACACCTTGCTCTGAGTTACTAAGGGCAGGAGCTCTGTCTACTTTCCATCAGTCTCATTAATGAGTTTGGTTAAATTTTCTTTCAGGGTCCAATTCATTCTTTCTATTTGTCCTGATCTTTGGGGCCCATAGGCACAGTGAGGTTCCACTCTATAACTAGTGCTTTACTAATTGCTTGGATCAAAGTAGAAACAAAAGCTGGCCCATTATCTGAGCCAATTGAAATAGGTAGCCCACATCTAGAAAATAATCTCATTCAGATTTGTGTCAGAGTGAACTTCAGTTGTGGCTGATCTAACAGTAGGCTCTGGCATAGGGTGAGTCTAGCATTTGACATCCAGTGACCTGTAGTCCCTTGAAGGAGGGTCTCTATTGTCAAAGGAAACCTCACAGCCATTAGCTGGCACTCTCATTGTCTCTCCCCCAGCCTCTGGCAACGACTAGTCTACAAAATCTGTCTGATTTGCCCATTCTGGACATTTCATAGAAGCACAAGGTTTGCCTGAGTTGGGGTATGTATTGGATCTTTTTAGTTTGTATGGGGACATACTGAGCACAGCTTGGATGTGCATGTAGCACATTTGTCTATCTCCTCATTAGCTGAGGGACACTGAGGTGGTTCTCACTTTTGTGGTTTTTTTTTAATTAAGTCATATACACATAGATCATGAATACATTTATGCATATGTGGGGTACAATGTGTTGATTTTTTTTACAATCTGACATGGTTACATCAAACCAATCAACATAGCTTTTGCCTCATTTACTTGATTATTGTGTTAAGACATTTATGTTCTACAGTTGACAGATTTGACTTGTACCCTTGCAATATGCTCCATAGGCATGGTCCCACCTTTTACTCTCCCTCTACCAAGCCTCCCCCCTCCCATCTTTACCACTTCATTTCTCTTCTTCATTCTGGGCTATAGTTGTGTTCTATCTTTCATAATAAAGTATGAATAAATATAAGTAGTTTTCATAGAAGTACTGAGGACATTGGATACTTTTTCCTCCATTCTTGAGATACTTTACTCAGGAGAATATGTTCCAGGTCCTTCCATGTAAACACAAAAGAGGTAAAGACTCCATCTTTTTTAATGCTGCATAGTATTCCATGGTATACATATGCAACAATTTATTAATCCATTCATGGGTTGATGGGCACATGGGCTTCTTCCATGACTTGGCTATTATGAATTGAGCTGCAATGAATAATCTGGTGCAAATATCTTTTTTGCAAAGTGATTTTTGTTCTTTTGGATATACTCCTAGTAGAGGAATTGCAGGATCCAATGGCAGGTCAATTTTTAGACCCCTGAGTATTCTCCAAACTTGTTTCCAAAAGGAACGTATTAGTTTGCATTCCCACCAGCAGTGGAGAAGTGTTCCCTTTTCTCCACATCCACACCAACATCTGTAGTTTTGGGATTTTGTCATGTGGGCTACTCTTACTGGAGTTAGATGGTATCTCAAAGTGGTTTTGATTTGCATTTCTCTGATGATTACAGATGACGAGCATTTTTTCATGTGTCTGTATCAGCTGGTGACTCGTAGAAGACTGAAACTGGACCCACAACTTTCACTTCTAACAAAAATTGACTCTCAGTGGATTAAAGACTTAAATCTAAGACATGAAATCATAAAGATTCTCAGAAAGAGTACAGGGGAAACACTTGAAGAAATTGACCTGGAAGAAAACTTTATGAGGAGGACCCCCAAGGCAATTGAACCAATACCAAAAATACATTACTGGGATCTGATCAAACTAAAAGACTTCTGCACTGCCAAGAACATGGTAAGTAAAGCAAGTAGACAGCCCCTCAGAATAGGAGAGGATATTTGCAGGTTATGTTTCTTTTCTTTCTTTCTTTCTTTTTTTTTTTTTTTTGAGACAGAGTCTCACTTTATTGCCTTTCGTAGAGTGCCGTGGCATCACAGCTCACAGCAACCTCCAACTCCTGGGTTTAGGCGATTCTTTTGCCTCAGCCTCCCAAGTAGATGGGACTACAGGTGGCAGCTTATGTTTCTGACAAAGGTCTGATAACAAGAATTCACAGAGAACTCAAACTTATTAATAAGAAAAGAACAAGTGATCCCATTTCACTATTGGCAAGAGACCTGAACAGAAACTTCTCCAAAGAAGACAGGTTCTCACTTTGGCTGCTATGCACACTGGTGCTATGAACATTCAAGTGCAAGGTTTTTTTTTTTTCACATTCAAATTTCCTTTATTATTTCTTATAGCATAACTGTGTACATTAATGCAATCATGGGGTACAGTGTACTGTTTTCACATACATTTTGAAATACTCTCATCAAACTGGTTAACATAACCTTCATGTCATTTTCTTAGTTATTGAGTCAAGACATTCATACTCTGTGTTTAGAAAGATTCACTTGTACCTTGTAAGATAAACCACAGAGGTGAAAGGATTAAATATAGAGTTACTATATCTGACCCGGCACTTCCCCTTCTTGCTCTGTGTTGGGGAAGTGCCGGGTCAGATGGTAACTCTATATTTAATCCTTTGAGGAAATGTCAAACTTGTCTCCCATGGAAGCTGCACCGTCTTACATTCCCATGGGCAGCAGAGAGGTGTTCTCCACGTCCTTGGCAGCACCAGTAATTGTCTTTTCTATTATATCCATCCTAAGTGGGTGTGAAGTGGACTCTTACTGTGGTTTTGCTTTGCAGTCCCCTAAGGACTAATAACATTGAGCTTCTTTCCATGTGTTTATTGGACATTTATTTATCATCCTTAGAGAAATGTCTGTTCCTATCCTTTGCCCACCATTAGATTGAGTTATCTGCCTTTTGTTGCTGAGTGGTATGAGTTTTTAAAACTATATTGTAGATACATGCTGACTACGAGTTATATGATTTACAAATATGTACTCCCATTCTGTACATCTTTTAATTTTTTCCATAATGCCCTTGGCAGCACACAAGTTTTTAACGTTGTGAAGTCAAATTTATCTACTTTTTCTTTGGGTGCTTGTGCTGTAAGTGTCATATTTAAGAAGGCATTGCCTAATCCCAAATCACGAAGATTTACCCTTATACATTCTTCTAATAGTTTTATAGTTTTAGGTTTTATACTTGAGTCTTTGATCCACTTTGAGTTAATATTTCCGGGGTAGGATTGAGGTAGGGGCCCAGCTTCATTCTTTGGCATGGGGTATCTAGTTGACCAAGTAGAAGTAGTATTTTTTGGAAAACAATGGTCCTGGCATCCTTGGCCTTAAACGTGTAGATTTATTTCTAGATTTCCAATTCTATTCCATTTATCTATATGTTTCCTTCCTAAGTTGGTACCACATAATTTTGGTTACTGTGCCTTTGTAGTGAGTTTCAAAGTTTCAAAGAAAGTCCTCTAAGTGTCTTTTTTTCAGGATTATTTTGTATAAACTGTCAGCTAATGGGCATAATGTGAGGGTATATGGCACACCCCCCAGGTAAGGGCTCAACTACAACTTGACCTTTACTTTACACACACAAACAATGTAGCATAATTATTTGTGTCCTCAGATTAATCTGAAATTGAAAAATAAACAAAGTAAAAATTAAACCTAAAAAAAGGATGTTTTGTATTTCCATATAATTTTAAGATCAGCTTGTCAGCTGAGATTTTGACAGTAGTTACACTGAATTGATAGATCCATAGGAGAAGTAAGTATTGCCACCATAACAATATTAAATTTTCTTCCAAGACTGTGGTTTTCCTGTTAGGACCCTGGCCTTACACGGTCAACAATATTAAATCTTCTCACCTATGGGCATGGAGGTCTTTCCATTTATTTTGATTTTCTTTCATTTCTTCTTCTTTTTTTTATTGAATGGTAACTATGTACATTAATGCACTTCTGGGGTACAGTGTGGGGTTTTCACATGCAATCTGCAATACTTCCATCAAACTGGTCAACACAGCCTTCATATCATTTTCTCAGTTATGGTTTTAAAACGTTCACATTCTACTCTTAGAAAGATTCACTTGTACCCCTGTAAGATAAACCTCAGAAGTGATCCCTCCAATCCCCCTCTTTCATTTCTTTCCATGATATATTGAGGTCCTATACTTCTTCTTCTTCTTCTTCTTTTTCTTTTTTTTTTAGAGACAGAGTCTCACCTTATTGCCCTTGATAGAGTGCGGTATCATCACAGCTCACAGCAACTTCCAAATCCTGGGCTTAGGTGATTCTCTTGCCTCAGCCTCCTGAGTAGCTGAGACTACAGGTGCCTGCCACAATCCTCGGCTATCTTTTTTTGTTATTGTTTCAGTTTGGCTGGGACCGGGTTTGAACCTGCCATCCTCAGTATATGGGGCCGGTGCCCTACTCACTGAGCCACAGGCACCACCTTTTTACTTCTTTTGTTAAATTTAATATTAAATATTTTAGTCTTTTGATACAATTGTAAATGAGTTGGTTCTAACTTTCATTTTTGATTATTTATTGCTAGTGTATAAAAATGTCATATATAAAAAAATACATATATATATATATATATATATACTTTCTTGAGACAGAGTCTCACTTTGTTGCCTTGATAGAGTGCATTGGCATCATAGCTCACAACAACCTCAAATCCACAGGCTCAAGGGATTCTCCTGCCTCAGCCTCCCAGGCAACTGGGACTATAGGCACCCACAACAACCCCCGGTTAATGTTAGGGATCTCGCTCTTGCTCAGGCTGATTTGGAACCCCTAAGCTCAGGCAATCGACCTGCCTCGGCCTCCCAGAATGCTGGGATTATAGGTGCCCTGTAGTTTTGAATATGTTGATCTGTGTCCTGCAATTTAACTGAGCTCATTTATTAGCTCTAATAGGATTGGGGATTTTATTGTTGTTGTTTTTTGTTTATTTGTTTGGGTTAATTCCTTAGGATTTCATGTCACCTGCAAATAGAGATAGTTTTACTTTTTCCTTTACAATCAGGGTGCTGTTTATTTCTTCTTGCCTAATTTCTTTGGCTACTACAGTGAAATGTTGAATAGAATTGATGAGAACAGACATTCTTGTCTTATTCTTTATTTTAGGGGGACAGTTTTCTCTCTTTTGCTATTAAGTGTGATATTAGCTGTGAGAGTTTTGTTTGTTTTTTGTGGGTGCTCTTTAACAGATTAAGGAGGTTCCCTTGTATTCCTAGCTAGATGAATGTTTTTATCATGAAAGGGTGTTGGATTCTTATCATACGAATTTTTCACATCTATTGACATGTTCATGTGGTATTTGTCCGTGACTCTATTAGTACAGTATATTACAGTAATTGATTTTTTACATGTTAAGCCAACTTTGCATTTGGGAGATAAATCCTACATGGTCTTCTTGTATAACTGTGTGTATATGTTGCTGGATTCTGCTAGCATTTTCTGGGGAATTCTCTCAAGCATTATCAGTCTGCAGTTTTCTGCCTTTTGCTGCTGAGTGGTATTTTTATTCTTTTTTTGGCCTCAGGATCAGGGGAATGCTGGCCTCATAGAATGATTTCGGAAGCTTCCTCTTCTACTATTCCTCAGAAGAATTTGAAGACTGGTGTTAATTTCTTAAACATTTGGAAGAATTCTCCAGTGAAATTATCTGGTCCTGGGCTTTTCTTTGTTCAGAGTTTTTGATCATTGATTCAATCTCTGTATTGCTACAAGTCTACTCAAATTTTCAGTTTCTTCATAAGTCAGTTTTGGTAATTTGTGTCTTCCTAGGAATTTATCAATTTCATCTAGATTATCTAATTTGTTGGTAGACAGTTGTTCACTTCTTCTAAGTCTTTATAAGATTCTGTTATATTCCTTTCATTTCTGTAAGATGTTATTATACTTCTTTCTATTTCTGTAAACTC
>NW_003852496.1:1223264-1224062 GCF_000181295.1 Otolemur garnettii | reverse complement strand
TGGGCTCAAGCAAGTCTCCTGCCTCCACCTCCCAAGTAGCTGGGACCACAGGCACCCGCCACAACGCCTGGCTATTTTTTTGTTGCAGCCATCATTGTTGTTTGGCGGGTCCGTGCTGGGGATTTGAACCCTCCACCTTAGGTGTACGTGGCTGGTGCCTTAGCCGGTTGAGCTATAGGCACCGAGCCTCTTTTTAGTTTCTTAAGGTTGAAGTTCAGGGTATTGATTTGCTCTCTTTCTTCTTTTTTTACCCGAGGCATTTATAGGTTTAAATATCCTCTGAACGTTGCCTTCACAGCAACCCATAAGTTTTGGTTGCGTTTTTGCTTGCCTCAAAATACTTTCTATAATAATTTTCCTTGTGATTTCTTCTTGGCCCATTGGTTATTTAGGAATGTGTTTTTTGGCTGTTGTCTGTCTAGGTCTGGATCTCTGAGTTTATCCTACTTGGAGTCCACTAAAGTTCTTGCATGTGGAGGTTGTTTTTCATCCAACCTGTCAAGTTTTCAGTCATTATTTTTCAGACGTTTGTCCTGCTCCTTTTTCTCTTTCCTCTCTCTCTAGGACTCCTGTCATGTCTCTAAATTTTTATCTATGTAAACACATCCTCAGTCCCCAGAAGTTCTCACATGCCCTTTCCTCCCAACCCAGGGGTGACAGTCTGTCTTTTATCTTTATGGATTGTTTTTGCCTGTTCTTGAATTTTCTACAACTGAAAAGGTACAGGTCAAATTCCTTTCTGTCTGGTTTCTTAAACTCAACAGTGTGAGATTCATCTGTCTTGTTACAGGTAGCAAC
>NW_003852496.1:1218084-1222490 GCF_000181295.1 Otolemur garnettii | reverse complement strand
ATTTTAATGGAATCAAATGCATTGATCTTTTCTATTATAGTTAGTAACTTTTGTTTATTATCTAAGTTATCTTTGCAGGTCTCAAAGTTATAAAGCTATGCTCTTAATAAATGCTTTTACTTAAAACAATTACTTTTTATTTAAAAATAAGTTTGGATGTACAGCAAAGTTGCAAAAAATATTAAATACTACAAGCAATTAACACACACTCTTAATTCAGCTTTCCCTAATTGTCATATCTTAACCCATTTGAAACTGATTTTGCTTGTGAGGTGGTTCATGGACTCGATTTACTTTTAATACGGTGCTCATGTCCAGCACCATTCTTTGGCCAGTACTTCATTTACATATTGGATCATTGGCCCCTTGGTTGAAGATCACAAGTGGATTTGCTGTGGACTCTTTTTTGTTACTCAGCTATTCCTATATAAATTCCATCCTAACTTATTTGTTGTAGCTTTATAATAGGTCTTTCTTTCTTTTTTTATTTAGTAAAGTAGGGGAAGGGAGGAGGGAGGATGGGTGGAAGAAGGGTAATTGGTGGGAACACACCCATGGTGCATTTTACAAGGGTACATGTTAATTTTGCTAAGTGTAGAATATAAATGTCTTAACGCAATAACTAAGAAAATGTGGTGAAGGCTATATGAACCAGTTTGATGGAAATATTTCAAATGGTATACAAAACCAGCACATTGTACCCTATGATTGCATATAATAGGTCTTGAAATCTGGTAGTGTAAGTTCTCCACTTTATTCTTCAGTAAGCCTTGGCTATTTCTGCCTTAATCCCATTTAAGTATCAGAAATAGACTTCTTTGGTGAAATTGGTGAGTCATGAATCAACATAATGAATATCAAAGATTATTAAAACTAGGGAAAGAAATTAATCTTCAAAAAGATACCAAGTGTATAGCAGAACAAACTACAACATAATAAAACAAATCATAATTACATTTCAAAGACATGTCAAAATATGAAAGGATAAAGAAAAATTTATACTAGTTACCAGGGGAAAAAATAACAATTTGGAAGGAAAACAACTCTGATAAAAATCACAGTTCTCAAGGCAGGCACAAGATGGTGGCTGAGTAACAGCTTCCTTGCAACTGGGCATGGTGAGTCTGGGGAGAGAGGACTCCAGGCATCTTTGGCTGGTGGGATCTGCCCAGAAACATCCCTTTTGGTCACAGGGAATCAGCATGAGACTTCTGGACCCCATGAGGAGGACAAAAGCAGTGGAGAACTGGCAAGTGTTTGTATGTATTTGTTTGGTCTAATCCTGCAGGCAGCAGTCAGATTGCAAACTGGAAAGGCCTTACCTATTAGCTATTTTGGGGGTTTTTTGGACTTGGCACTCAGTTGAACTACCTTAGGAGAACTTGGGCGAGAGTGAGGAGGACTTTAAGTGTTGTCTAGGGCCCCAGACTGAGGCACTGAGCCTGATGGAGGTAATAGTGTTCAGCTGTGGGCCTCACTGGAGCCATTGTGGGAGAACCACCCCAGAAAGATCCACCCTCAGGGTCACAGAGCAAGGATTGGGTGGGAGCTAGTAATCTAGTGACTGAGCAGCCTAATAGTGGGGACCGAGACACCTTATAGCCCTGGTCCTCAGGGGCATAGAGTAAGACCAGTTTTGGCACACTAGGTAAGTGGATAGCCACTTCGGGAGTGATTCTGGTGACAAATGCTTTCCTAGGAATGCTTCTGCTTAGCTGAGGTTAGCAGTTTAAAGTGAAATTTAAGCGGGCTGCGGAGAGATTTAGGCTCTCCACCCTGCAGGGGTTTGAGAAATCAGCAGAGGCCTCCAGTCTCCATCTTGTACAGCTGTAATAACATTGTGATTAACATCTCATACCCAGAAGATCACCTGTTGCCCAGACAATATCTAGCAAGAGATACATACTCTTTTTTTTTTAAATTTCAACATTTTCCTTATAGATATTTTTCTTTTTTTCTTTCTCTTCTTTCTTCATTTTCCTAGTTTAAATAAAATTTTCCATTGTTGCCTTTTTCAACAGTTAGAACTTCATTTTTGCTAGTGTTTCTAGCCCATATTATTTAGTTTTTCCCTCAATTTTACCCCATAAACTTTTCAGTTTTCTCATTTTAGTTTGATTTATAGCAAAGTTTTCTGTTTGTTTGTTTTGGTTTGATTTATAGCATTTTTGTCTTTCCTCTTCACTTGGTGGAGGTGGCGTGTGGTGTCCAAACGGGCTAGCAAAGAGCTGCTGACATCAAGGGAAACAGCCAACCCAGCACCTCTAGAGGTTGGGGGTTTTTAATGTTGGGTCAAAGTGCCATACTCTACACTACACGTATATTGCTCCTGTCTCCCTCTGTCTGGACCTCTCTTCTTTTTTCAATATTCTCTTTTACCCATCCCCTCTCCTTTCTCTTTTTTTTCCTTTTTCTTTCTTTCTTTATTTCTTGCTCTCCAATCTTCTTATCCTTCTGGTCCTGTACCAAAAGGATTCATCAAAACCCTGGTCCAGTCGCATGGCAACTTAAAGAGCAAATGGAATTGAAAGGAAAATTTGGGCAAGGAAACAGGTAAAAGAAATCACTCATGAGAAAGAACCATCAGAAAACTCCTGGCAACATGAAGAACCAGTCTGGAGTAATACCCCTAGGGACCATGAGGTAGCTACTACAGAAGATTCCACCTATAAAGAAATGTTAGAAATGAAGAAAGGGAATTTAGAACATAGATGATGAAAACAATGAAGGAAATGATGGAAACAATGAAGGAAACTGCTGATAAAGTGGAAAATAACCAAAAGTAAATCCAAAAACAGAATCAAATAAGAGATGAATGATATGAGAATATAAAAAGGATATAGCAGAGCTGAAGGAATTGAAGCAGTCAATTAGGGAAATTAAAGATGCAATAGAAAGTATCAACAACAGATTAGACCATGAGGAAGAAAGAATCTCAGAGGTACAGGACAAAGCTCTTGAAACAGCTCAGATATTTAAAGAGGCAGAAAAGAAGAGAGAGAAAGCAGAACATTCACAGACAGAATTATGGGACTTCATGAACTGTTCAAACATACAAGTTATAGGTATCCCAGAAGGAGAAGAAGAATGCCCCAGGGGAATGGAATCCATACTAGAGAATATTATAAAGGAAAATTTCCTAAATATCACCAAAGATTCTGACACACTCCTTTCAGAGGGATATTGGACCCCAGGTCACCTCAACTCTAACTGCACTTGTCCAAGACACATTGTGATGAACCTGTCCAAAGTCAAGACAAAAGAAAACATTCTGCAACCTACCAGGAGTAATCACGAGTTAATCTACGGGGTAAATCCATCAGGGTGACTGCAGAGTTCTCTAATGAAACTTTCCAAGCCAAAGACAATGGTCATCTACCTTTAATCTACTTAAACAGAACAATGTCCAGCCCAGAATTCTATACCCTGCTAAGCTAAGCTTTAAAATTAATGGAGAAAGCAAATCATTTACTGATATACAAACATTGAGGAAATTCACCACAACAAGACCAACACTACAGGAAATACTTTAACCTGCTCCACACAATGACTATCACAATGGATCAACAGCAAAGTAAAATCTCAGAAATTAAAGGACAGAACCTAACTTCCACACTGATGCAAAAGACAAAGCTAAGCAATGGACTCTCCCAAAATAAGATGAATAGAACACTACCATGCTTATCAATTATCTCAATAAATGTCAATGGCTTGAATTCCCCATTATAGGCATAGATTGATGATTGGATTAAAAAACACAAGCCATCGATTTTCTGTCTGCAGGAAACACACCTCACATCAAAGGACAAATTAAAACTCCAAGTTAAGGGTTGGAAGACAATTCTTCAGGCAAATGGAATTCAGAAAAAAAGAGGAGTTTCAATTTATTTTCAGATACATGTGGATTGAAAGCAACTAAATTCAAAAAGGACAAAGGTGGTCTCTATATTGGTCAAGGGAAAAATACAACAAGAAGATGTTTCAATTCTAAATATTTATGCACTCAATTTAAATGGTCCTAGATTCTTGAAACACATCTTACTAAATCTGAGCAATATGATATCCTATAATACCATAACAACAGGAGACTGTAACCCTCATCTTACAGAGCTGGTTAGATCCTCTAAACAGAAATTAAACAAAGATATAAGGGACATAAATGAGACTCTAGAACAACTGTGCTTGGTAGACCCATATAGAACACTCCATCCCAAAGATAAAGAATTATACATTCTTCTCATTGCCCCATGGAACATTCTCCAAAATTGGTCATATCCTAAGACACAAAAGAAACCTCAAGAGAATCAAAATAATTGAAATTTTATCTTGTATCTTCTCAGAGCACAAGGCACTAATGGTGGAACTCAACTCTAACAAAAACCTTCAACCCCACACAAAGGCATGGA
>NW_003852496.1:1205598-1206680 GCF_000181295.1 Otolemur garnettii | reverse complement strand
AAAGGCTCACAGCCCCTCCCTCAGAATGGGCCTCCACGTTCAGTATCTGGGCACCTTTGCCGACCTCCAGCTCAGAGCTCTGCCCTTTACCCCCGTACCCCATTGAAGACCCTCAGCCCAGTATCCCTGTGGCAGGTGAGCAGCCAGGGACCTCGGCCTACAGTCTTTTTCCTCACCCCGTGAGCCCTGTTCGTTCATCCTCTCCTGCCACCCCCACCCACTTCCCTGAGGTGGGGTGTAACACTCTAGCCAGCTCAGTCTCCTGGGCTGCGGTGGGGGGGCCCCCTGGAAGGGCTCCTTCCTCAAAGAGGCGCACAGCCCCTCGCTCAGAATGGATCTCCATATTTAGTGTCCGGGCACCTTTGCCGCCATGCAGCTCAGAGCTCCGCCCTCTACCCCCCACCCCCTTTGACGACCCTGAGCCAGATCATCACTGCCCCCGCCCCTCCCGGCCACACTGTAAGGCCCGGCGCCGCCTCTTTGAGCCCTGATCACCCTCACCTCTGCCTTTGTCACTGTGACCTTCCCCAGCAATCACAGATGGGTGGCACAGACCACAGAGAGCTGGGGATCCTCCTCGGTGGCTCACATTGTTTAAAAGGTCTCAGGTGTAGCTGTCCACTGTCCTCAGGGCTCTTCACATGCTCACAGCCCAGGCAGGGGCCTTTGATTTGGCATCTCTCCATCTGTTTCTTTTACCCCCAAACTCTGGTACCCCTGATATAATGTAAAACCACAGAGAGCCCAAAACTCATGTTATGAGGTTGTATGCACGTGTATTTGAAGGCGCTAGCAAATCTAAGGATGTCTCCTTTCTTTCTCCCATGGTGACTGTAACCCCACTCTTCTTCCCTAATATTGTATACTTTAAAGAATGAAAATAAAATTTTACCATGGACTTGTTGGATTTGTCTGTTGATAATATTAACGTCTACCTTTGACTCATGGGTTCTCTCTTCTATCTTTTGAAGTGTCTGCTCATACCGTTCTCACTTATTGTGAACTTATTTGTTTTGTAACCTTTTTTGTTTTATTTTGAGAAGAGCTCTTACTCTGTCACCCAGGCTAGAGTGCAGTGGTGT
>NW_003852496.1:1192768-1205486 GCF_000181295.1 Otolemur garnettii | reverse complement strand
CTTGATTCGATACTATTGTGATGATTAATGGTATAAAGTTCCCTATAAAGATGCCACTTTAAATATATCCTATTGTTAGATGATATATTTTTATTTTTCTATCATTTTCAGGAGGAAATCAAATAAATTTTCTGTTTGTCGTCTTATAGCCTAACAAGCCAAAATTATTTTTGTAGGATCTTGTTAAATATTTTTGCATCAATATTCATTAGTGATATTGGTCTATAATTTTCTTTTCTTGTTGGGTCTTTTCCTGGTTTGGGGATTAAGGAGATATTTCCTTCACAGAATCTTTTGGGTGGTATTCTTTCTTTTTCTATATTTTGGAAAAGGTTAAATAATAGGGGTACTCATTCCTCTTTAAAGGAGTCCCACCCACTGGGAATGATAGTGGGCTTTCATTTCTAATCTCTACCCCCCATATTGGGCAGGGTTGAAATTCTCTGTGGGGACCATGAAACAGCAAGAGGTGGAGGTGGCTCAGTCTAAATATTCGAAGTCCTGCCTCCAGAGCTGAGGCTCTCCAAAACCCAGGGATCAAGGACTCTGTCTGTCCATGCTGTGACATCTTAGACAAAGCCATGAAATTTTTGACACCAGGCCATTTCTCCAACACTGACCAATGTCTGTCCCTAACAAAGCAAGAGCAGGCTTGAGGCTGACACCCTCAGCTGGCCAGAGGTTAATCACTTTGCCCTGTCTTTATTATATGTCATTTTTGTATTCTTTATATGGCAAGTGAGGTTGAATTTTCCATTTTCTTTAGTCTGTGATGCATCTTTTGAAAATGCATTAATTGAAGTAACAAAAGCTAATTTAAAGTAAAATATAAAGTACAAGAATATGGGAAAACTACAAGGTTAGTTTGCCTGGAGTTCAGGGGCAAATGTAGTATCTACATACCTCTCCACAGGAGGACAAGTCTTATGATCTTCTCCAGAGTGAGAGCAGGTGAGATAGAGGCTACAGGTGGCAGGAAGGCAGGGCAGGCCCAGAGCTAACTGTGTTCCCACCACTTACTGCTGTCTCCATTCTGATGTGGTTTGGTACTAACAGTTGGCCTGCACCTGCTTTCCTCCTCTCCCTGTTGTAACACATGGTTCGTCACTCCTGATCTTCATAAACACTAGCTTTTTAAGTTCCTCAGGGTAGGAGCCTTGGGAGAGTGTCTGTTGACCTCCAAAATGCCTGATTGGTGGGGCGGGGCCAGTGGCGGACAAGAAGGATCATTAGACTGAGTTTATCTAGTAGAACTGGGGGAAGCAAAAAGAACCCAGCTGTACCTGGCACTGGGACCTTACCCAGAGTCATAGCTCTGTGGGCACAGTGAGGCGGTTGTGTACAGGAGACAGTATATGTTCTGGAGTGCGGAAGGTCTGACTCAGGAGGCAGGAGACTGGGAGCTAGGGGAAAAGGCGCACCCCTTCTCCCCACAGAGGTCCAGGAATGGGAGAAAGCCTTTCCACCATTTTCAGTTCTTGCGGGAAACTGCGTGTTGAGTGGAAAGCTTGAAACGGTGAATTCACTTGAGCAGTATACAGCAGCCAGTTTTGAGTACTGGTGGAGTGGATTTGCCACAGGTTTGGTGGATGGTAGGGCAGCCATATTGGTAATGTCCCAGCTGCCAGGGAGAAACCGTTGTGGAAAGGTTGTGAGAAGGTAGTGTGGGTGTGCCTCATAGCAAGCGCCTAAAGCACAGCTGTCTTGATTTCACCTGCTGAGATCCAAACTCCACTCTTGGGATAGGCTGAGTGGCTCATGCACCCCACGAGAACTGTTTTTAGGAGGAACTGTGAGACCTGCCTCTGAAGGATTCTGGAGAACTTTGCAATCCCAACTGAGGGGTGTCAGAATGCTGACAAAACAGTCAGAGGATCACTATGGGCAACTAAGCTAGGAACCAGGACCATGCCTAGGAACTAGAGAGAGTTTGTCAGCTGTGTTCTCTGTCCCCCCCAGCCCCCAAAAAACCATCAGCGCCACCTGGTGTCCCTGGAATATATTGCAATATATATATTCTAGTCCTACTAAATTTGGTCCCTTCTGCTATATATATATATGTGTGTGTATGTAAGTGTATATGAATATATATACACACATATGTATATTTTTATACGTGTATATATATATATTCCTACTAAAGTTAGTGTATATATGTATACACACACATATATTTATGTAAAAATATAAATATATATGACTAAAATTTTAGTATTTTTTTCTTCTTTTCTTTGTTACTCAGGTTGCTGCTGTTTTTGGCTGTTTGAGCTTTTTTGTTTTGTACTGTTTTACTTTGTCTTTGCTACTTTTCTTTGAAGGTTCTATTCTTAACTTACATTTTTAATTTCATTAAGAGCAAGGGCTCCTGAATTTTTGGTTATGGCATTTTAGTTTTATTTATTCTCTCTCTCTATTTTACTCCACTCCCTTCTCTCTTTTGATACAGACTCTTCTGCTTTTCTCATGTTTCCCACAGAAATGACTCATACATAGCTGTTCCCTCCTTTTTGGGGGGAGAGTCTGTCTACTTTCTTTCCTTTTTTCTCTTCCCTCTCTCCCCCTTATTTGATATAACTGTATTTTTAATCTTTACTTTTATTCTATTTTAATATCATTTCCTTTTTTATTTATTTCTTTTCTGGCTGAAAGCTGGGGTGGCCTGGCTGTCATCTGACGAAGAGATCATAGCAGTAGTCTGGCTCAAAGAGGCCAAGAGACTATGATCTATGAAACCCCTTTTCCTTTGACCATCAGAAGACAGTGTTGGCAAGTCCACACTGCAGAATTTCTTTTTTTATTTTCCATTTTTAACCTGTATTTTTGTCCTTCTTGTTTCTTGTTTTTGCTCTTTTCTTTCTCTTCCTATTTTGGCAGAGGAAGAGTCTGGCTCTGTGCAGGCTGTTAAGTAGCTCCTGATTATGGAAACCCACTCAGCTCAGCCCCTCAAAATTCTTGAGTTAAAGTCATGGCCTTAGCTCCATGCTGATCATTACCATTTCTTTCATTGCTCTCATTCTCTCTTCCTGTCCTCTTTCTCTCCTTAAATCCTTTTCTTTCACTCCCTTCCTTTTTTTACATTTCTATTCTTTTCTTCTTTCCTACTGTCTTCTTATTTCTTTCGTTTGCCTTTGTTTCTCCTTGATCACTCTTTACCTCTCTCTTCCTTTTGGCCTTATACCAAGAGGACAATTCAACATCTATCTTCTGAGACAAGGCAATTTGAAGCAAAGGATAAAGTGAGAAGGAAAAATGAGGAAAAAGAGATGAACAAGAAGAAGGCACACATAAGGAGGAACCAACATAAAAATTCAGCACCATAAAACACAAAAAACGGAGCAACTCCTCCAAAAGACAATGAGGCAGATACCAGAAAAGATCCCACCTATAAAGAATAAATGGATTTGAAAGAAAGGGAATTTAGAAAGTTGGATGATAAAGACAATAAAGGGAATGGGTGAGAAAATGGAAAGACAGAAACAAAAGGCAGACGAAAGATATGTAGAATATAGAAAGGATATGGCAGAGCTTAAGGAAATGAAGGAAATAATCAGGGAATGTAAAGATTCAGTAGAAAGTATCAAAATAAATTAGACCATGGAGAAGAAAGAACCTCAGAGGTAAAGGATAAAGTTTTTGAGTTAACACAGGTAGTTAAAGAGAAAGAAGAGAGAGAAAGCAGACCTCAAGACCTCATGGAGCATTCAAACATATGAATAATAGGGATCCTTGAAGGGGAAGAACATTGCCTCAAAGGAATGGCAGCCCTACTGGAGACTATGATAAATGAAAATTTCCAAAGTTTTACAAATAATCCTGACACACTCCTTTTAGATGGCTATTGAAACCCAGGTCAACTCAACTTAGACAGAGCTTCTTCAAGATACATTGTAATGAACTTGTCCAAAGTAAAGGTGAAAGAGAAAATTCTGCAAGCAGCCAGGACTAAGTGCTAACTGACCTACAGGGGCAAAGCCATTAGGATGACAGTAGACTTTTCAACTTCAACTTTCCAAGCCAGAAAAGCATGGTTATCCATCCTCCACTTTCTTAACAACAGTGATTTTCAGCCCATAATTCTGTACTCTACTAAACTAAGCTTCAAAATTGATGAAGCAATCAAATCTTTTGAGGATGTAAAAACACTGAGGAAATTCACCACAAGACCAGCTCTACAGGAAATACATAGACCTATTCTCAGCACTGAACATCACAATGAAACACCAGCCAAGTAAACACCCAGAAGTAAAAGGTCAAAACTTAACTTCCACAGTGGCACAAAGGATAAAATAAAAAGATGAATAGAATTCCACCATACTTATCAATTCTCTCAATAAATGTCAGTGGACTGAATTCCCCACTAAAGAGACACAGGCTGGCTGAATGGGTAAAAAGAACATGCCATCCATATGCAGTGTACAGGAGACATACCTAGCCTTGAAGGACAAATCAAGACTCAGGGTTAAGTGCAGCCCTAACACTAAAATGGAGACTTTACCTCCTTCATGTTTACATGGATGGAACTGGAAAATGTTCTTCTTAGCAAAGTATCACAGGAATGGAAGAAAAAGTATCCAATGTACACAGCCCTTTTATGAAACTAATTTATAGCTCTCAAATGAAAGCTACAACTTAATTGTAGCCCAAGAATATGGGGAGGGGGTGGGGAAGAGGAGGGGAGAAGGGTGGCCAGGTGGTGGGAGGGTGACTGGAAAGATCACCTATATATCTGTGAAACAAGGGTACAAGTGAACCTTTCTAGAACTAGAATATAAATGTTTTGACACAATGACTAAGCAAATGACATGAAATCTATGTTAACCAGCTTGATGAAAGTATTTCAAATTGTATATGAAAACACTACACTGTACCCCATGTTTGCATTAATGTATACAGCTATCACCTAATAAAAAAAATTTTTTTTTTAAAAGGGGTGGAAAACAGTATTTCAAGCAAATGGAAATCAGAAGAAAGGAGGGCTTGCAATCTTATTTTCAGATACAAGTGAATTTAATGCAACTAAAGTTAAGGAAGACAAAGATAGACATTTTATACTAGGCAAAGGAACAAGTCAACGAGAAGACATTTCAATTCAAAATATTTATGCACCCTACTTAATGCTCCCAGATTTATGAAATAGACCTTGATGGGTCTGAGAAATATGATAGCCCATAACACCATAATATCTGGGGACTTTATCACCACTCTGAAGAACTGGATAGATCCTCTAAACAGAAAGTAAACAAAGATACAAATGACTTAAATGTCACCCTAGAACAAATGGGATTAGTTGAAATAAACAGAACACATCATCCTAAAGCTAAAGAATATACATTTTTCTCCACAATTCATGGAATATACTCAAAAATAGATCACATCATAGTATACAAATCAAATCTCAGCAAAATTAAAAGAATAGAAATTATACCACATACATGGGGTATAGTGTTCTCAGACCACAAGACAATAAAGATGTAACTCAACTCCAACAAAAACATTTATCCCCACATGAAGGCATGGAAATTAAACAACCTTATGCTGAACAATAGTTCAGTTCAGAAAGAAATAAAAGGATAAATTGTTCAATTCCTCAAACATAACAACAATGAAGGCACAAGTTACCAAAACATGTGGGATACAGCAAAAATAGCCTTAAGAAGGAAATACATTGCATTAGATGACCGCATTCAAAAAACAGAAAGAGAGCCCATCAACAAACTCACAACCATCCTATAGAATTGGAAAAAGAAGAATAAGCTAATCCCATACTCAGCAGAAGAAAAGAAATATCCAAAATTAAATCAGACATTAATGAAATTCAAAACAAAAGAATCATTCAGAAAATTAAGAAAACAAAAAGTTGGCTATTTAAAAAAATGTTTAAAAAAATAAAAAAAAATGTTTTAAATAGATATATCTTTGGCCAGATTAACTAGAAACAGAAAAGTAAAACCTCTAATAACCTCAATGAGAAACAATAAAGGGAAAATAACAACAGTTGACACAGTGATACAAAAGATAATCTCTGAGTACTACAAGAAACTCTATACCTGGAAATTCAAGAATGTGGAAGAAATGGATCAATACCTGGAAAAACACCATCTCCCTAGACTTAATCAACAAAAAATAGATCTCTAGAACAGCCCAACTTCAAGCACTGAGATTGAAGAAACAATAAAAAATCTCCAAACCAAAATAAATAAATAAATAAAATAAAAAGCCCTGGTCCAAATTAGGGAAGAAAAAGCAATCAGGGGTATCCATATAGGGTCAGAAGAGATTAAACTTTCACTCTTCCCAGATGATATGATTGTATACCTGGAAAATACCAGGGATTCTACTACAAAACTCTTAGAAGTGATCAAGGAATACAGCAGCATCTCAGGTTACAAAATCAACACTCATAAATCGGTAGCCTTTATATGTACCAACAACAGTCAAGCTGAAAAACAGTCAAGAACTCTATTCCATTCTCAGTAGTGCCAAAGATGAAATATTTGGGAGTTTACCTAACAACACACATGAAAGATTTCTATAAAGAGAACTATGAAACTCTAAGAAAAGAAATAGCTGAAAATGTTAACAAATGGAAAAACATACCATGCTCATGGCTGGAAAGAATTAACATTGTTAGAATGTCCATACTACCCAAAGCAATATATAATTTCAATGCAATCCTGATTAAAGCTCCATTATCATAGTTTAAAGATCTCAAAAAAATAATATTTAATTTTATATGGAATCAGAAAAACCCTGGAATAGCCAAGACATTACTCAGAAATAAAAACAAAGCAGGAGGAATCACACCACCAGACCTCAGACTATACTACAAATCAATAGTGATCAAAATAGCATGGTACTGGCACAAAAACAGAGAGGTAGATGTATGGAACAGAATAGAGAACCTAGAGATGAACCCAGCTACTTAACATTATTTGATCTTTGACAAGCCAATTAAAAACATTCAATGGGGAAAAGATTCCCTATTTCACAAATGGTGCTGGGTGAACTCTCTGGCAACCTGCAGAAGACTGAAACTGGATCCACACCTTTCACCACTAACTAAGATAGACTCTCACTGGATTAAAGATTTAAACTTAAAACATGAAACTATAAAAATATTAGAAGAAATTGTAGGGAAAACAATTGAAGAAATAGGCCTGGGCAAAAGTTTTGTGAAGAGGACCCCACCACCACACCCCGGGAAATTGAAGCAACATCAAAAATACACTACTGGGACCTCATCAAACTAAAAAGCTTATGCACAGCCAAGAACACAGTAAGTAAACCAAGCAGACAGCCCTAAGAATGGGAGAAGATATTTGCTGGTTATGTCTCCAACAAAGGTTTAATAACCAGAATCCACAGAGAATTCAAATGTATTAGCAAGAAGAGAACAAGTGAGCCCATCTCAGGGTGGGCAAGGGGCTTGAAGAGAAACTTCTCTGAAGAAGACAGGTGCATGGCCTACAGATATATGGAAAAATGCTTATCATCCTTAATCATCAGAGAAATGCAAATCAAAACTACTTTGAGATATCATCTAACACCAGTAAGATTAGCCCATATCACAAAATCACAGATGCTGGCGTGGTTGTGGAGAAAAGGGAACACTTCTACACTGCTGGTGGGAATGCAAACTAATACACTCTTTTTGGAAAGACATCAGAGAACACTTAGAGAACTAAAAATTGACCTGCCATTTGATCCTATAATTCCTCTACTAGGTATATATTCAGAAGACCAAAAATCACACTACAACAAAGATATTTGTACCAGAATGTTTATTGCAGCCCAATTCATAATTGCTAGGTCATGGAAGAAGCCCAAGTGCCCATCAACCCACGAATGGATCAATAAATTGTGGTATATGTACACCATGGAATACTATGCAGCCCTAAAGAAAGATAGAGACTTTACCTCCTTCATGTTTACATGGATGGAACTGGAAAACATTCTTTTTAGCAAAGTATCTCAAGAATGGAAGAAAAAATATCCAATATACTCAGTCCAACTATGAAACTAATTTATAGCTTTCATAGGAAAGCTATAACCCAATCGTAGCCCAAGAATATGGGCAAAGGGGAGAGGGAGGCGGGTGGAGGGGGGAGGATGGGTGGAGGAAGGGTAATTGGTGGGATCACGCCTATGGTTCATCTTATAAGGGTACATGTGAATCTTTCTAATTGTAGAATATAAATGTCTTAACACAATAACTAAGAAAATGATATGGAGGCTATGTTAACTAGTTTGATGAAAATATTTCAAATTGTTATAAAAACAGCACACTGTACACTATGATAGTATTAATGTGCACAGCTATGATTTAAAAAAAAAAAAAGCTCTTGTCCAGATGGCTTCACACTAGAATTCTATCAAACATTCTAAGAAGAGCTTACACCCATACTCCAAAATAATTCCAAAAAATTGAGAAGGAAGGAATCTTCCCCAACATGTTCTATGTAGCAAACATCACCTTGATACCAAAACCAGGAAAAGACCCAACTAAAAAGTAGAACTTCAGACCAATTTCACTAATGAATATTGATGCAAATATTTTTTTTTTTCCAAGTCTCACTTTGCTGCCCTCAGTATAGTGTCATGGTGTCATACTCAGAACAACCTCCAACTCTTGGGGCCAAGCGAATCTCTTGCCTCAGTCTCCTGAGTAACTGGACTACAGGTGCTCACCACAACTCCCGGCTATTTTTGGAGATGAGGTCTCACCCTGGCTTAGGCTGGTCTCAAACCTGTGAGCTCAGGCAATCCACATTTCTTGTTCTCCCAGAGTAATAGGATTACAAGTGTGAGATACTGCACCCAGCAATGCAAACATGGTCACCAAAATTCTAGCCAATAGCCTACATCAACACATTAAAAAACTTCTAGATCTTGATCAGTTAAGTTTCATCCCAGCCATGCAGGCTGGTTTAAGATATGCAAGTCCATAAACGTAATTCACCATATCGACAGAAGCAAAAACAAAGACCATAAGATTCTCTCAATAGATGCAGAAAAAGCATTTGATAAAATTCAGCATCCTTTCCTAATTAGAACACTTAAAAACATTGGCATAAGTCACACATTTCTTAAACTGATCCAAGCCATCTACGACAAGCCCACAGCTAATATACTGAATGGAGTATTAGGATTTCCCACATAGAACTGGAACGACACAAGGTTGCCCTCTATCACCACTACTATTCAACATAGTGCTGGAAGTTCTAGCCTGTTTAGTCAGGTAAGAGAAGGCAATAAAGGGGATCCAAATAGGGGCAGAGGAGGTCAAACTCTCACTCTTTGGTGATGATATGATCTTATCCATAGAGAACCCCAAATACTCAACCCCAAGACTCCTGGAAGTGATCAAAAAATACAGCAGTGTCTCAGGATATAAAACCAATACCCACAAATCAGAAGCCTTTGCTTTGCCAATAACAACCAAGTTGAGAAGCAAATCAAGAACACAATTTCCTTCTCAGTAGCTTCAAAGAAAATGAAATACCTAGAAATATACCTAACAAAAGAGGTGAAGGAACTCCATAAGGAAAATTACAAAACTCTAAGAGAAGAAATGGCAGAAGATATTAACAAATGAAAGAACATACAATGTTCATGGCTGGGAAAAATCAACATTGTTCAAATGTCTATACTTCACAAAGCAATCTATAGATTCAATGCAATCCCCATTAAAATACCAAATCATACTTTTAAAACTTGGAAAAAACAGTTCTTCATTTTGTATGGAACCAGAAGAAACCCCAAGTTTCTGAGTAGTAAAAACAAACCTGGGGGAATCACTCTATCAGACATTTGGCTATATTCCATTCAAGGCCATAATGATCAAAACAACATGGTATTGGCACAAAAACAGAGACATTGACATTTGGAACTGAATAGAAAACCATGAGTTGAAACTAACCTCTTGTACCCACCTGATCTTTGATACACCAAACAAGAACATAGACTAGGGGAAAGAATCCCTATACAATAAATGGTGCTGGGAGAACTGGATAACGTCATGTAAAAGACTGAAACTGGACCCATACATTTCACCACTTACAAAAACTCATTCAAGATGGATAAAAGATTTAAATCTAAGGCATGAAACAATAAAAATCCTCGAAGAAACTGGGGAAAATACTTGAAGAAACTTCTGTGGCAATTGCAACAACAACAAAAAATAAAAAAATAAATAGGACTTAACTAAACTGAATAGCTTCTGTACAGCTAAGGAGATAGCAACCAAAGCTATTAGACAGCCTTCAAAATGGGAAATGGGAAAATATATTTGCATATTATGAAGCAGACAAAAGCTTCATAACTAGCATCTACAGAGAACTCACATTAATCAAGAAAACAGCCAATAATCCCATATATCACTGGGCAAGAGAGATGAATAACCTTCTCTAAAGAAGACAGATGAATGGCTAACAACCATGAAAAAATTCTCATCATCCCTAATTATCAGAGAAATGCAAACCAAAACCACCCTGAGATATCACCTAACACCAGTGAGAATGGCCCACATCACAAAATCTCAAAGCTGCAGATGGTGGCTTGGATGTGGAGAGAAGGGAACACTTTTACACTGCTGGTGGGACTGCAAACTACTACAACCTTTTTGGAAGGAAGTATGCACGATCTTCAAAGAACACAAATTAGACCTCCCATTTGATCCTACAGTCCCATTAGTAGGGGGAGAAGAAATACAGAAGAAAAGAAATCATGTTACCATAAGAACATTTGCACTACATTGTTTATCACAGCTCAATTTACAATCTCAAAAAGTGGAGACAATTTAAATGCCAACCAACCCAGAATAGATCAATAAGCTGTGGTATATGTATACCATGGAATACTATTCAGCCACTACAAAACATGGAGACTTTACATTTTTTGTATTAACCTGGATGGAGGTGGAACACATTCTTCTTAGTAAAGCATCACAAGAATGGAGAAGCAAGATTCTGGGTGATAGGGGAATGAGGTAGTGGGGATAGGGGAGGAGGGGCTGATGGTCACTGTGTATGACACACATCTTGGGTACAGAAATGAATTATAAGAGGAATTTTACCTAACAAATGCAATCAATGTATCCTAATGCTTTGTACCCTCAATGAATCCCAAACAATTTTTTTTAAAATGCCTGATTGCGCTCAAACATGAACTTGGAATACATCAGAGACATTCTCCTAAAGACATTCTCCAGACTTGGGGACCAGACAGCTTCAGTGATGCTGCTGAAGGTGCATGGTTAGACAGAATCAAACTGTATCCTCAGGGATATCTCCTCATAGTCCTCTGGTGCCCTCACTTCCTGCCAAGAGTGGGAAAGACAGGTATGTTCTGGATTTTCTCAGGGGATGGGCAGGAGCCCCAGGTGAGTGAGAGTGTTCAGAATACTCAGGGCCTCAGGCAGGGATCACAACAGAGGCTCCATGTACGGTGGGTGGTCCCAGTCTGTCCACAGGGTAACCAGAGATCTTCTCCAGGGTGCGCAGGGCACATGGGGGCTGTTGATTGGGTTAACAGTTTGAGCAGGATGAAGAGGCAGAGAAAGAAGTAGATTTGGTGCCCAAATGCTAGGCTCTGGCCTAAATGCTGGGGAGCATGCTGAGCTGTGTCAAGGCAAGAGCTGCACTGTGGGACCCTCATTCTGATGGCCCAGATGCTCAGCTAAGGGAACCCAAAGTCTCCATCAGGAACTGAAGCTCTAGGAGTTCCTCAACCTGTTGGACAGATGATAAGTGGATTACCTACCAAATTTGTTAAATAGGTCTAAAGAATTATATATTCTGAGGAAAATGTTTCACTTTATGTTTATTGTAAAGTAAAAAGAGATGAGAAACAGAGAACACAACACATCCAACTGAAGTTAGAAATAGCAACGGAACAAATCCATGGAAACAAAATGAAAGGAAAAAATATAAAAGCAAAAATTCATGGACATAGAATAATAAAGCAGTATTCCTTTGAGAAACAAAAGAATAGACAAAACTTTGTGAAGACTTATTAGTAAAGATGAGAAAACATGTATGTGAACAAAATATATAACTACAGAAGAAATTCATTAACTACTAATAAAAATTTAATAGGCAAGATGATGATTCCCTTGCCACTCTTAAAGAAGTCCCAGGCATGGACAGTTTTATAAGTGATTGTCCAAACTTTCTCACATATATACTGCATAAATTATTATTTTTTCCTTTGGAGACAGGGTAGTATTTGCTAAATCAAACAAATAATTATAGAGGGTTAAAAATCCAGAAAAGTTGGGTTTGCTGTTGGAGAGATGAACTCAAATGACCCATGACACCCACTCCTCTTTTTTTTTATTTCCATTAAATCATAGCTGTGTACATTAATGCAAACATGGGGTACAATGTGTTGGTTTAATATACAAATTTGAAATATTTTCATAAAAATGTTTAACATAGCCTTCGTGGCATTTTCTTAGTTACTGTGTTAAGACATTTATATCCTACATTTAGTAAGATTCACACGTACCTTTGTAAGATGCAACATAGGTGTGGTCCCATGTTGCACCTATGGGACCTCTCCCTCTCCCTTTTCCCCATATTCTTGGGCTATAATTGGGTTATAGCTTTCATATGAAAGCTATAAATTGGTTTCATAGTAGGGCTGAGTACATTGGATACTTTTCCTTCCATTCTTGAGATACTTTGCTAAGAAGAATATGTTCCAGCTCCATCCATGT
>NW_003852496.1:1177151-1191634 GCF_000181295.1 Otolemur garnettii | reverse complement strand
TGTATATTGCTTTGGGTAGTATGGACATTTTAACAATGTTGATTCTTCCCAGCCATGAGCATGGTATGTTTTTCCATTTGTTACCATCTTCAGCTATTTCTTTTCTTAGAGTTTCATAGTTCTTTTTATAAAGATCTTTCACATCCTTTGTTAGGTAAACTCCCAAATATTTCATTTTCTTTGGCACTACTGTGAACGGAATAGAGTCCTTGACTATTTTTACAGCATGACTATTGTTGGTATATATAAAGGCTACCAATTTATGAGTGTTGATTTTTTAACCTGAGACACTGCTGTATTCCTGGATCACTTCTAAGTGTTTTGTAGTAGAATCTCTGCTGTTTTCAAGATATACAATCATATCATCTGGGAAGGGTGAAACTTTGATCTCTTCTGACCCTATGTTAATACCCTTGTTCACCTATTCTCACCTTCTTACAATGGCTAAGACTTCCATTACAATGTTAAAAAGCAGTGGAGACAATGGGCATCCTTGCCTGATTCCTGATCTGAGTGGAAATGATTTCAATTTTCCTCCATTAAATATGATATTGGCTGTGCATTTGCTGTAGATATCTCTATCAGTTTAAGAAGTGTCCCTTCTATACCTATTATCTTAAGTGTTCTGATCAAGAAAGGATGCTGAAATTATCAAAAGCTTTTTCTGCATCAATTGAGAGAATCGTATGGTCTTTGTTTTTTAATTGGTTTGTGCGATAAATTATATTTATAGATTTACATATGTTTAACCAGCCTTGAGAGCTTGGGATAAAACTTACTTGTTCATGGTATATAATTTGTTTGATGTACTGCTAGATTCTGTTTGCTAAAATCTTGTTGAATATTTTTTCATCAATATTCATTAGTGATATTGGTCTATAATTTTCTTTTCTTGTTGGGTCTTTTCCTGGTTTTGGGATTAAGGTGATGTTTACTTCATAGAATGTGTTGGGTAGTATTCCTTCTTTTTCTATATTTTGAAAAAGGTTGAGTAATATAAGTACTAGTTCCTCTTTACAGGTTTGGTAGAATTGTGATGTGAAGCCATCTGGACCCAAGCTTTTTTTTTAGGGAGATTTTGTATAGTTGATGCTATTTCAGAACATGATGTAGGCCTGTTCAACATTTCCACTTCATTCTGGCTAAGTCTAGGAAGGTGGCGTGCTTCCACATATTGGTATATTTCCTTCAAATTTTCATATTTCTGAGAATAGAGTTTCTTGTAATATTCATTAAGGATTTTTGGAATTTCTGAGGAGTCTGTTGTTATTTTGCTTTTATCATTTATGATTGATGAAATTAGAGATTTTACTTTCTTTTTTCCTGGTTAGGTTAGCCAAAGGTTTATCTATTTTATTGACCTTTTCAAAAAAACAACTTTTTCATTTATTGATCTTATGTATAATCCTTTTGTTTTCATTTCATTTCATTTTGCTCTATTTTGCTTATTTCTTTTCTTCTGCTGGTTTTGGAATTGGAATGTTCTTCCTTTTCCAGTTGATTGAGATGTCCCGCTAAGTCATTAACTTCCTCCCTCTCTGTTCTCTTGAGGAAGGCTTGCAGTGCTATAAATTTCCCTCTTAGGACTGCCTTAGTGGTATCCCAGAGGTTCTGATAATTCAGGTCTTCATTGTCATTTTCTTCCAAAAATTTGGTAATTTACTTCTTAATCTCATCTATGACCCAGGTATTGTTCAGCATAAGGTTATTTAGTGTCCATGTTTTTGTATGAGTATACAGATTCCTCTTGTTAGTGAGTTCAACTTTTATTCCATGATGGTCTGAGAATATGCAAGAAATAATTTCTATACTTTCAAATTCAGTGAGATTAGTCTTGTGACCTGAGCTGTGATCAATTTTGGAGAATGTTCCATGGGCTGATGAGAAGAATGTGTATTCAATTTTGTTAGGATGGAATGTTCTGCAGATGTCTGTTAAATCCAAGAGTGGTTGGAGTGGTTAAGTTTGAGTCTAAAATTTCTTTGCTTAGATTTTCTTTGGAGGATCTATCCAACACTGCCAAAGGAGTGTTAAAATCTTTGACTATTATGGTGCTGGAGGAAATCAAGTGGCTCAATCTGTTAAAGAGCCTCTCTTATAAACTGAAGTGCATTCTGGTTGGGTGCATAAATGTTAATAATTGAAATCTCATCATATTGAATGTTACTTTTAACTAATATAAAGTGACCATCCTTATATTTCCTTACTTTTGTTGGTTTAAAGCCTGCTGTATCTGCAAATAAAATTGCAACACCTGTTTTTTTCTGATTTCCATTTGCCTGAAATATACATGACCGTCCCTTCACCCTGAGACTATATTTATCTTTCAAGGTAAGATGAGATTTTTGTATGCAGCAGCTACCTGGCCTGAGTTTTTGTATCCAGTCAGCCAACCAGTGCCCCTTTCAAGGACAATTTAAACCATTCACATTAATTGAGAATATTGATAAGCCAGGTAGAATTATGGGTATCAAGGTTTTTGAAAGTCCAATGGACTTTTTAATCCTTTCACCACTGTGAAAGTTGGAATACGATCAAAAGTTTTTGTGTATGTTTACTTTTGTGGTGGAGGATTGCACCTTCATTATGGAGGGAAGGTCTAAGAATATCCCAGAGACCTGGTTTAGTTATGGCAAATTTCTTCAACATGTGAATGTCATTAAAGTATTTAATTTCTGCATCATAAATGAAACTCAGTTTCACTGGATACAAGATCCTGGGTTGAAAGTTATTTTGTTTTAGGAGATTAAAAGTTGATGACCACTCTCTCCTAGCTTGAAAGGTTTCTAGCAGAGAGATCTGCAGTCATTCTAATATTCTTCCCCTTGTAGGTTATGGTTTTCTTATGTCTGGATGCTTGCAGAATTTTCTCCTTCATACTGGTTGGCTTCACTTTGGTGAAGTTAATTATAAGGACCCTGGGAGATGTCATATTTGGATTGAATCATGCTGGGGTTCTGAAACTGTCTGCTATCTGAACTTCAGAATCTCTTGGCATGTCTGGAAAGTCTCTCATTATCTCATGAAGAAGAGCCTCTGTACTTTTTGAAGCCACCTCGTCACCTTCAGGAATTCCTATATAGCAAATATTAGTTTTCTTTGAAGTATCCCAGAATTCTCTGAGAGAATGATCTGTTTTTCCTCTTCATGTCCTTCCTCTTTGAGTGTTTGGAAGTGTTCAAAAGCTTTGTCTTCAATGTCAGAAATCCTTTCTTCTGCCTGCTCTATTCTGTTACTGAAAAATTCTACTATATTTCTCAGATCTTTGAGGGCTGCAAGTTCTTGTCTCAATGTGTCCACATCTTTGGTGATTTTTGTCTTTGAATTCATTGAATTCATGAGACAACTTTTGAAATGCTCCTTGAATTTCTAATTCCAACTTTACCTCCATTCTATTAATCTTATTTGCAATCCAAATTCTAAATTCAACTTCTGACATCTCAGCCATCTGTTTATGAATGGGATCTTCAGTGTTGTCCACCATGTTGTTCCTTGGGGGAGTTGATCTACTCTGGTTATTCATGTTACTGGAGTTTTTCCTCTGATTCCATTCCATGATTATTTTATACCATTTGGCTAGATGAGTAGATAAGGTGAAGTTCGGATGGCGGCTCCTGGAGTAGTGATTAACTAGTGCTTTGCCCAAGAGCTGGGACTGGTGTCTGTACCTTTTCCCCTAGAGCTTTGCAAAGGACCTGTACAGTGCTATGGCCTGAGACACTGGGGACCTGCTTGGTGTGGTGGGGCTAAGTGTCTCTGATTTGTTTTCAGCTGGTCTCTGTCCTACCCTAGTGAATCAATTACTCTGGGTTGAAGTCTCAGCTGTGGAGAAATACCACCAGTTAAGTCACCCTGGCCCCCACAGCAACAACTGAAAAAGGAAAATCAAACCTTCCTACAACCACACACCCAGAATACTACTTTGGATAGTCCTCAGGTGATTGGCCCAGTTCAAAAGGTCCAAATCCATTGTCCCAGTCAGCACCAGTCTCCGGTGGGAGAGTTCTAATGGTCTCCAGCAGCTGGATAGCAGAGGTTTCCTGGCAGGTAAAGTATTACTGGTTGTGGTGCTCCATGAGGTCAGAAGGACCAAGCTAGCAAGTGAATTAGTCTGGGAAGTTTAATGCCTCCTTCCCCACCTTGTACCTCTATCACACCCAGTCACTGGTAACCTCACAGGGCTTTGAACCAGTTCCCTCCAATGAGCACATGCTCCAGGGTTTTGCCCCTGCCTGAGTCATAGGGAGATCTACATCTCCTCCACCAGCCCACTCCTTCTGCCACAATCTGGCAGGGGGAGCTGAGGCCTGACAACCTCAGGTGCTTAATGGAGCCTGGGGTGGTTCACACAATTCCAGCCCTACACCTGATTGTTGTTGCTGATAGAACAGAACAATTTTGCAGGATTTGTTTCTGTCCTGGCTATATTGCCCTGCAGATCAGACACTGTTTGAGTTCACAGAAACTTCAACTCAGTCCCTGTCTGTGCCACTGCCCAGAGCTGGTGCGTCTGTCTCAGCTGCAGTCTGTGTTGGGGCAGGTGTGGTTAGAGCTCACACTCAGCTGTCAGTTTCAGCCTCTGCCAGCCTGCCTTTGTCTCAGTTATGATCCCCTGAGGGCCAGGTGCTTCTTAGGCTCACTAAAGCAGTGCTTTTGGCTCAGCCCCTCTCTGGGATTATGCCGCGTCTGCCCACACATATTCTAGGCTCTGTCCCTGCTGTGCTGCCAGACAGGTACTGCCTCAGGCATACCCTTTAATCATGGGGCCTGCATTTCTGTTCCAGATCTGTTTTGCCAGTGGCTGCCACTGGACAATATTTCCAGCTTTTTCTGGATGTCTAGAGAGGCAGGGAGTGTCTCTCCAAAATTTCCCCAGGGGTGTGAAACCTATTGTTCCCACCACTGCCGCTGCTGCTCTGTCCCATGGGGCACCACCTCTCCCTCTCCCTCTCCCATATGGTTCCCTCAGTTCACCATCTTCTCCTTACTCCCATTCCACAGAATCAGCACAGACCAGAGGCAGCCCACACCCTGTACACACCTCTCAAGAAAATGCTCAAGAATCTGAACTCCATGGGGGATAGGCTTCTAGATCTCAGGGTGAGAAGGGAGGGGAGTGCTCGGAATTCAGAATTGCAGCTTGAAAATATATACAGTTTTATGCCTGGTGGGAGAGTACCATGGCACATTCATAAGTCCTCTCTAGGGAAGGAATTCGTGGGATAAAATAGGAGGAGATCTAAACTCTGCTTGCTTGTTTGTATAGAGTATATGGCAAGGCATTCTCATGAGGGAGGGGACTCCCATCCACTTGGCAATGGATTTTGCACCTATTGTTTGTTTCCTTGGGGTTGCAGCTCACCTCAGCAGGGTTGATGTGCATTCTTTAACTTTCTCTTTTGGCTCAGCTCCAAACCATCGGCTTACTTGCTAAACTTCTATCCTTTGACTCTCTTTCTGGATGGGAGCCTCTGTGGAAAGCTGGCTTCAATCATCCATCTTGCCTCTGCCCCCTGCCACACAATATACCATTTTAATGCAATCCCTATTAAAGCTCCACTGTCATACTTTAAAGATCTTTAAAAAATAATACTTTATTTTATATGGAAACAAAACAACCTTGAATAGCCAAGACATTACTCAGAAATAAAAACAAAGCATTAGGAATCACACTACCAAAGGTTGGCCAAAGATTTATCGATTTTGTTGATATTTTCAAAAAACCAACTTTTTGATTTGTTGATCTGTTCTATAATCCTTTTGTTTTCAATCTCATTTAATTCTGCTCAATTTTTGGTTATTTCTTTTCTTCTGCCGGATTTGGGATTGGAATGTTCTTCCTTTTCTAACTGCTTGAGATGTCCCATTAAGTTGTTAACTTCCTCTTTCTGTTGTCTTGAGGAAGGCTTGCAGTTCTATAAATTTCCCTCTTAGGGCTGTCTTTGTGGTATCCCAGAGGTTCTGATAACTCATATCTTCATTATCATTTTGTTCTAAAAATTTGGTAATTTCCTTCTTGATCTCATCTATCATTCAGCATAAGGTTATTTAGCTTCCATGTTTTTGTTCGAGTCTGCAGATTCTTGTTGTTGCTGAGTTCAACTTTTATTCCATGATGGTCTGAGAAGATGCATGGAATAATTTCTATTCATTTAAATTTGCTGAAATTAGATTTGTGGCCTAAGATGTGATTGATTGTGGAGTATGTTCTATGTACTGATGAGAAAAATGTGTATTTGGTTTTGTTAGGATGAAATGTTCTGTAGATGTCTGATAAGTCCAGAAGTTGAATAGTTAAGACAGACAAATGACTAACAAACATTTCAAAAAATGCTCAGCATCCATGATCATCAGTGACATGCAAATCAAAACCACCCTGAGATATCCCCCAACCCAAGTGAGAATGGCCCATATCAAAATGTCTCAAAGATGCAGATGCTGGCATGGATGTGGAAAGAAGGGAATACTTCTACACCGCTGGTAGGACTGAAGACTAATAAAACATTTTTGAAAGGAAGTATGGAGAATTCTCAAAGTACTCAAATAAGACCTCCCATTTGGGCAGCACCTGTGGGTCAGTGGGTAAGGTGCCAGCACCATATAACAAGGGTGGTGTGTTCAAACTGGCCCCGGCTAAACTGGAACAAAAAATAACCGGGTCTTTTAGTGGGTGCCTGTAGTCCCAGCTACTTGGGTGGCTGAGGCAAGAGAATCACCTAAACCCAGGAGTTGGAGGTTGCTTTGAGTTGTGACACCACAGCACTCTACGGAGGGAGATAAAGTAAGACTCTCTCTCTCTAAAAAAAAAAATAAAAAAAAGACTAGGCATCAACCCAGAAGAATAAAAAAAAATCATTTTGTAGTAAGGATATTTGCACTAGAACCAGAAGAATAAAAAAAAATCACTTTATCATAAGGATATTTGCACTAGATTGTTTATCACAGCTCAATTTGCAATCGCCAAAATGCGGAAACAACTTAAATGCCCACCAACCCAGGAATGGATTAACAAGATGTGGTATATGTACACCGTGGAATACTATTCAGCCATTATAAGAGATGGAGATTTTACATCTTTTGTATTAATCTGGATTGATTGGAACACATTTTTTTTTTACTAAAGTATCACAACAATGGAGAAGCAAGAATTCTTTGTACTCAATTCTAATATGAAGCCAGTAGACGATCTAATACATGCCCACATAAGAGGAAAAACTCAAATCAGTTCAAGCCCTGGCCCTTAAACAGCTTAGAGACAACACATGCTGTGTCTCAGGACGTTACTGTTCATCACTAGGTCCTTGAGATATCTTCTCCTTTGCATTTATATCTAATATCAACTTCAGTGTATCTCAAAACAAATTAAGATGCTTTACAAGCAACACATTACAGTGTTTTATTTAAGCATATTATTGCAATTATTAACAGGCTATTTCCATAATTCATACTGTTTCAATAAAATATATTGAGATAGTATTTAAAACAGAGTTCTGAAAAGACTGGGTCCTTCAAGGTACTTTTTAGTAGGGAAATATGCTCTATTAAATGATTCTGAACAAGTTCTGTCTCTGAAAAGGTGACTGAAAATAATTTTGGAACACCTTTGATGTATTAAGTTTTGTTTCCAATTATTATTTGTTTTAGTAATAAATATTTTTATTCATTCACAAAAATAGAGCACAATGAAGATGTCTCTACATACAAAAAAACTGAAAGAATTCCTCACAATTCAAAGCATTGAGGAAGTTATTCAGGCTGGAGAAAATGACCCCAGGTGGAGGCAGGGAAACTCAGGAAGGAAAGGAGAGTGCTTGCTGGACAGGGGGCACAGGGAAATGTGTAACAGTTATGACTGTGTAAGAATAAGTCAGTGCCCTGTGAGGATTCTGACATAAATAGAAGTAAGCATTACAGCAACAGCACACACAGCAGAGGAGGAGAATGGAGTTAGAACTGTTGGAAGGCTCATGTCTGGTTTGGAAAATGGTAATAATGTGAATATAAAGGACGGTCTGATCAATCAAGGTTACATACTTTAATCTCTAGCATAACTGCCAAAAGTATAATACACTATTGTGTAACTAAATAGCAATAGAGGAGACACAATGGAATTTTAAAAGTTTTAAAATTTTTTAAAATTAAAAAAAAAAGACTTTACATACCATGTATTAGAAAGGATAGCAGGAAAGGAGGAACAGAGAGTAGAGAAAGCAAAGAGATGAGAAATGGAGAGAAGGTGAATTTACTTCAGTGATAGCAGTAGTCAAATTAACTATAAATGGAGTAAACAATTCAAATAAAAGACACAGACTGTCAGACTGGATTTTAAAATCCAATCCATCTCTCTGCTGTTTACAAGAGATGTGAATCTCAGAACACAAAGTGATTAAAAATAAAGTAAGCACCAACAAAAAGAGAAGCAGAGGAAGTATTTGTCATCAGACAAAACAGACTTTAATGCAAGAAGGATTGAAAGCTGTCAAGTTGGACATTTTATAAGGATATAAAGGACAAATCATATGACCCCAAATTTGTATACACTTAATAACATAACTTTAAAATCATAAAGCAAAAAAGAGGAGAATGAAAGGAAATAGAATAATAGTTAGGCAATTTAACTCTCAATAACTGAGAAAACAAGAAGACACACGAAAGCAATCATAATACAGAATATTTGAACAAAATGATTAGTCCAACTTGACCTAAGAGATCTATATGGGACATTATAGCCAACAACTGCAAAACTTTTAAGTATACAAGAAAATGCAGTCAGACTAAATCTAGGCCAAAAGCCAGGAGTCAACACAAGGCTACAACACAGGTTGTCCACAGCTGTACCCAAAGAGAAAATATTGACCAATTAGATTTCTAAAGATTAAGAGCTTCTATTGATCAACAGATATCATTTAAGAAGTAAAAAGAAAGGCACAAAGGAGATGTAAGCAATTCCTGTATCTGACAAAACACATAGATATAAAACAGCTCAAAAAGTTCCATAAACTTGCACGTGTGCACACCCTTCCACACACATACACACCTTCACAGCCAACCCAAGGAAAAAAGTGAGGAAATGTCAAGAACAATCTCCCCTCATGATAGGATGTGCAATAGCCATATGATCTTCTTAGTAAAAAAATAAAAATGAAAATCTGTACTGAACATTATGTATTGGGTTAGATTATTACCTTTGTAAGATGTGATAAAAGTAAGTGGTAGTGCAAGATACAGCCCTTAGTTTTCTGGGGTGCATGAGGAAATGCCAGACATCTGTTAATTTACTTTCAGGTAGGTTTAATAGAGTGTTAGATAATGTAAAGATGGGTGGAAAATTCATGTCTCATGCCATGAATCTCTGTTTTATCTCCCTACTCAGAGATAAAATACATGTTATTGTAGATGGGGATATATGAGTGTTCATTCTATCATTCCTTACAATTAAAATTCCTGAAATAAAAATGTAAAAATGAAGCACCTCCCTTATCTGAGGAGAACTTCCAAGGCCCCAGGGGGTGCCTGAAACCCACAGGTAGTACTGAACCCTGTGTGCACCATGTTCTGCCTACACAGATGCTCTCTTTTTCATTCTTTGACAAAACTTAATTTATGAATTAAGCACATTAAGAGAGTAACAAGGATAGCTAAAACAGAACAATTATTATAATGTACTGTAATAACAGGTGAATACGGTCCCATGCTCTCTCTCTTTCTCACAATGTCCCACTGTACTAAGATCTCAGCACCCTCAGTATAATTTTTTTTCCTTTGTACTGAAGAACTTTCCCCTTTTCACTTAAAGGAAGTATTTACAGCTGTGACAGATCTGAATGGCCAGCATCACTGCTCTTGCACGTTGGAGCCCTCATTAGGTAAAGTGGGGTCTCTTGAGCAGAAGCATAGCCACACCACGCCTGGTCTGCTGAATGAGATGCAGACACACTGGACAAAATGAGGACCCACAGCAAACCCAGGGCAGGACAAGATTCTGTCCTGCTACTCACAATGGTACCTAATTCACAATGCATAAATTGCTTATTTCTGGAATTTCCCACTTAATACTTTCAGATTGCAGTTGACCACGGCAACTGAAACCTCAGTAATCAAAACTGAGGATAAATGGTGGAGGGGGAGAGCTACCATATCCTCCATAAAGCTGGGAAGAAAATGTGAAAGCAGAGAGAGGGAGCCCCACATGGCTGGGGGGGAACCACAGTCTTTATCATCCTGTCGTCCCTGCCACCAGGCTCTGTCCCAGTTCACAGGGGACTTTCGGGGCCCTCTGTGCTCTGTTGGGTCCAGGAGAGCTTGGACTGTGGTGGACTGTAGCAACATCAAGGGACACCAGAACTGAGGGGGGGGTGGCCCAGTAGCCCAACAAAATGAGGGCCCCCCTCTGACCTCCTGGGGTGGGGGGCGGGCAGCCATGTATGCATCAGCCATCAGCAATATCTCAGGTTTTTTCAGTCTAACACAATCAGTGTAAGAAGAGAAAAGTATCTTGCACAAGCCTCACAGCCCTGATGCAAGAATATGATGCTCACAGAGGCCTGTGGCCACATGAAAGGCATGTGTGGAAACATAGCCATGTCTACAGAACACCCCTAGAGAGCGTCACATCCAGCACATGGTGCCTAGGAGCAAATACCCATGAGTGGAGTGAGGATGATCTCTGTGCTCAGGGAAGAAATCAGTTCACCAAGTTAAAGACAGGACAGCCAGCACTGGAGGGGTGAGCAAACTATGTGCCCCCTCCCTGTTGGGATCCCATGCCAGGGGCAGGATCTGCTAAGACCTGTGGAAACTGGTGGGGATTGACTTAAGAAATAAAGAGTTAAGGTGGTGCTTTATGGCTCAGTGAGTAGGGTGCTGGCCCCATATCCCAAGGGTGGCAGGTTCAAACCTAGCCCCGGCCAAACTACAACAAAAAAATATGCCTGGGCATTGTGGCAGGTGCCTGTCCCAGCTACTCAGGAGGCTGAGGCAAGAGAGTCACCTACGCCCAAGAGCTGGAGGTTGCTATGAGCTATGACACCACAGCACTCTATTGAAGGTGACATCTTCAGACTCCGTCTCTAAAAAAAAAAAAAAAAAAAAAAAGAAAGAAAAGAAAAGAAAAGAAACATAGAGTTAGAAATGATGGTAAGGAAAGAGACATGAGACATAGAGTAGAATTAAAAGTGGGAGCTCAGGGGTCCACTGCCCCTCTGTGGGATTCTGGCAATGGCACCAAGTGTTTGCTTCACTCTGCTTTATTGGAGTCTATTTGCCCAGAGGGTAAGATGAGGGAGGGAACCAAGATGCCAGCAGTTTCTGAGTGAGCACATCAGCTCCTATTATTATTATTAACCTTCAGGATAGCCTTGAGAAATCTGAAATCTGAGCCTTGTATTGGGAGAGCCTCCCATTTGAGATCACAAACATAGTTTTCTAGAAAGATGTTAAACTCCTATGTGCTCCCTCACTGTTTGGGTCCCTGTGGAGTAAAATTAATTAATCAGAATTAATCTCCTCTGAGGAATCAGTGGGAGGGAGGAATTTTCCTCCCATCACCACCACAGAGGATCTTCCTCTGCAATAAGGGATATAAGCTCTTCTGCCCATATTTCAGGGCTCAAGCTACTCCCTTGATCTCTGCCCCAGGCAAATGCAAATCTCCACAATGGGTACCTGCTTTGCCCGTTTACTAGGCAGGAGAGGACCCAGTTAATGTATCTTTCTAAGTCTTGTCATAGCCTCTTCTAGGACCACTTTTCCTCAGAGTGGTCACAGACCCAGCAGGGGTGTTGTAAGCTATGACCCCAAAAGGCTAGAATGTCAGAAACGGCAGGAAGATTGCTAGTAATGGCTGGTTTAAATGTAAACTAGCTGACTTTCTTTTGTTCTGACTCACTCAGCTTACATTTTCCTCTTTTTCTGGAGGTGCTTCCTTTTGCCAAGAATGGGGTCTTTGGTCCCCATTCTCCCTGCACTCCCTGGTGAGAGCCAGTTTGAAGAAAACTCCCTCTTCCCTGCACAGCTCTGCCCAGCCACTGCCAGTCCTCAGCCCAGGCTGGCCTGTGACTCCTGTTCTTCCCACCTCCTCTGGGAACTCACATAGACACCCCATCACAGGCTGGATTTTCATGTCCTGGAGACAGAGGTGGGTTTCTTCAAGGTTAATTCAGCACTGTAACAGATGAGTGGTATTGACTACCAAAACTATACCAAGAAATTTAACAACTTTTTGACTCCTCCAAAATGTATTTTTAATGATCCCTCTTTTCCTATCAGTACAACATCTGTTATAAATACACAAGTACTGCTAGATAAGAGATTCAAGTTTGGGGCAGGGTGTGGGGGTTCACACCTGTGGTCACAGCACTCTGGGAGGCCAAGGCAGGTAGAATTCTTGAGTTCAGGAGTTCAAGAACAGCCTGTGCAAGAGCAAGACCCAGACTCTGCTAAAAATAGAAAAATTAGCAGGGCATTGTGCCATGATCCAGTAGTCCCAGCTACTAAGGAGGCTGAGGCAGGGGGATCGCTTGAGCCCAGGAGTTTGAGATCACTACGAGCTATGACACCATAGCACTCTTCTCAGGGTAGAAAGTGAGATGCTGTTTCAAAACAGCAAATAAATAATAAATAAAAAAGAGATTCAAGTTTTGTTAAAAGTCCTCTGGTTAAAGTTTTAGAGCAGCACACATATTACTACATGAACCTTGAAAGTGAATATTTTCCATACTAATGTTCTATCTATATTACATAAATGTTGTTTTAATTTTCATTTTTTTCTTTTCCTTTTTTTTTTTTAGAGACAGAGTCTCACTTTGCCACCCTTAATAGAATGCTGTGACGTCACAGCTCACAGCAGCCTCCAGCTCTTGAGCTTAGTCAATTCTATAGCCTCAGCCTCCTGAGTAGCCGGGACTACATGTGCCTGCCACAATGCCTGGCTATTTTCTATTGCAGTATGGCTGGGGCTGGGTTCGAACCTACCACCCTGGGTTTATGGGGCCAGTGCCATACTAACTGAGCGACAGGCATTGCCCAATGTTGTTCTAATTTTCATTAGCAGCCCACTATAATGGCAATGATCTTGGAATATTATGGAAAGAAATCTATGACGTTTATAAACTACAAAAATAATTTTGGCTTGTTAGGCTCTAAGACGACAAACAGAAAATTTATTTGATTTCCTCCTGAAAATGATAGAAAAATAAAAATATATCATCTAACAATAGGATATATTTAAAGTGGCATCTTTATAGGGAACTTTATACCATTAATCATCACAATAGTATCGAATCAAGTCTAGAACTCAATAGACTAAGCATCATCTTTAGAAGTTACACAACAGGCTGGGCATGGTGGCTGGAGGCTGCAGGGAGCTACAATGACACCACTGCACTCTAGCCTGGGTGACAGAGTAAGAGCTCTTCTCAAAATAAAACAAAAAAGGTTACAAAACAAATAAGTTCACAATAAGTGAGAACGGTATGAGCAGACACTTCAAAAGATAGAAGAGAGAACCCATGAGTCAAAGGTAGACGTTAATATTATCAACAGACAAATCCAACAAGTCCATGGTAAAATTTTATTTTCATTCTTTAAAGTATACAATATTAGGGAAGAAGAGTGGGGTTACAGTCACCATGGGAGAAAGAAAGGAGACATCCTTAGATTTGCTAGCGCCTTCAAATACACGTGCATACAACCTCATAACATGAGTTTTGGGCTCTCTGTGGTTTTACATTATATCAGGGGTACCAGAGTTTGGGGGTAAAAGAAACAGATGGAGAGATGCCAAATCAAAGGCCCCTGCCTGGGCTGTGAGCATGTGAAGAGCCCTGAGGACAGTGGACAGCTACACCTGAGACCTTTTAAACAATGTGAGCCACCGAGGAGGATCCCCAGCTCTCTGTGGTCTGTGCCACCCATCTGTGATTGCTGGGGAAGGTCACAGTGACAAAGGCAGAGGTGAGGGTGATCAGGGCTCAAAGAGGCGGCGCCGGGCCTTACAGTGTGGCCGGGAGGGGCGGGGGCAGTGATGATCTGGCTCAGGGTCGTCAAAGGGGGTGGGGGGTAGAGGGCGGAGCTCTGAGCTGCATGGCGGCAAAGGTGCCCGGATACTAAATATGGAGATCCATTCTGAGCGAGGGGCTGTGCGCCTCTTTGAGGAAGGAGCCCTTCCAGGGGGCCCCCCCACTGCAGCCCAGGAGACTGAGTTGGCTAGAGTGTTATACCCCACCTCAGGGAAGTGGGTGGGGGTGGCAGGAGAGGATGAGCGAACAGGGCTCACGGGGTGAGGAAAAAGACTGTAGGCCGAGGTCCCTGGCTGCTCACCTGCCACAGGGATACTGGGCTGAGGGTCTTCAATGGGGTACGGGGGTAAAGGGCAGAGCTCTGAGCTGGAGGTCGGCAAAGGTGCCCAGATACTGAACGTGGAGGCCCATTCTGAGGGAGGGGCTGTGAGCCTTTTTGAGTAAGGAGCCCTTCCAGTTGGCCCC
>NW_003852496.1:1138437-1163875 GCF_000181295.1 Otolemur garnettii | reverse complement strand
AATTTCCATGCCTTTGTGTGGGGGTGAAGGTTTTTGTTAGAGTTGAGTTCCACCATTAGTGCCTTGTGCTCTGAGAAGATACAAGATAAAATTTCAATTATTTTGATTCTCTTGAGGTTTCTTTTGTGTCTTAGGATATGACCAATTTTGGAGAATGTTCCATGGGGCAATGAGAAGAATGTATAATTCTTTATCTTTGGGATGGAGTGTTCTATATGGGTCTACCAAGCACAGTTGTTCTAGAGTCTCATTTATGTCCCTTATATCTTTGTTTAATTTCTGTTTAGAGGATCTAACCAGCTCTGTAAGATGAGGGTTACAGTCTCCTGTTGTTATGGTATTATAGGATATCATATTGCTCAGATTTAGTAAGATGTGTTTCAAGAATCTAGGACCATTTAAATTGAGTGCATAAATATTTAGAATTGAAACATCTTCTTGTTGTATTTTTCCCTTGACCAATATAGAGACCACCTTTGTCCTTTTTGAATTTAGTTGCTTTCAATCCACATGTATCTGAAAATAAATTGAAACTCCTCTTTTTTTCTGAATTCCATTTGCCTGAAGAATTGTCTTCCAACCCTTAACTTGGAGTTTTAATTTGTCCTTTGATGTGAGGTGTGTTTCCTGCAGACAGCAAATGGATTGCTTGTGTTTTTTAATCCAATCATCAAATCTATGCCTATAATGGGGAATTCAAGCCATTGACATTTATTGAGATAATTGATAAGCATGGTAGTGTTCTATTCATCTTATTTTGGGAGAGTCCATTGCTTAGCTTTGTCTTTTGCATCAGTGTGGAAGTTAGGTTCTGTCCTTTAATTTCTGAGATTTTACTTTGCTGTTGATCCATTGTGATAGTCATTGTGTGGAGCAGGTTAAAGTATTTCCTGTAGTGTTGGTCTTGTTGTGGTGAATTTCCTCAATGTTTGTATATCAGTAAATGATTTGCTTTCTCCATTAATTTTAAAGCTTAGCTTAGCAGGGTATAGAATTCTGGGCTGGACATTGTTCTGTTTAAGTAGATTAAAGGTAGATGACCATTGTCTTCTGGCTTGGAAAGTTTCATTAGAGAACTCTGCAGTCACCCTGATGGATTTGCCCCTGTAGATTAACTCGTGATTACTCCTGGCAGGTTGCAGAATCTTTTCTTGTGTCTTGACTTTGGACAGGTTCATCACGATGTGTCTTGGACAAGTGCAGTTAGAGTTGAGGTGACCTGGGGTCCAATATCCCTCTGAAAGGAGTGTGTCAGAATCTTTGGTGATATTTAGGAAATTTTCCTTTATAATATTCTCTAGTATGGATTCCATTCCCCTGGGGCATTCTTCTTCCCCTTCTGGGATACCTATAACTTGTATGTTTGAACAGTTCATGAAGTCCCATAATTCTGTCTGTGAATGTTCTGCTTTCTCTCTCTTCTTTTCTGCCTCTTTAACTATCTGAGCTATTTCAAGAGCTTTGTCCTCTACCTCTGAGATTCTTTCTTCCTCATGGTCTAATCTGTTGTTGATACTTTCTATTGCATCTTTAATTTCCCTAATTGACTGCTTCAGTTCCTTCAGCTCTGCTATATCCTTTTTATATTCTCATATCATTCATCTCTTATTTGATTCTGGTTTTGGATTTACTTTTGGTTATTTTCCACTTTATCAGCAGTTTCCTTCATTGTTTCCATCATTTCCTTCATTGTTTTCATCATCTATGTTCTAAATTCCCTTCTGTCATTTCTAACATTTCTTTACAGGTGGAATCCTCTGTAGTAGCTACCTCATGGTCCCTTGGGGTGTTACTCTGGACTGGTTCTTCATGTTGCCAGAAGTTTTCTGATGGTTCTTTCTCATGAGTGATTTCTTTTACCTGTTTCCTTGCCCAAATTTTCCTTTCAATTCCTTTTGCTCTTTAAGTTGCCATGCGACTGGACCAGGGTTTTGATGAATCCTTTTGGTACAGGACCAGAAGGATAAAAAGATTGGAGAGCAAGAAAGGAAGAAAGAAAGAAAGAGAAAAAAAAAGAGAGAGAAAGGAGAGGCGATGGGTAAAAGAGAATATTGAAAAAAGAAGAGAGGTCCAGACAGAGGGAGACAGGAGCAATATACGTGTAGTGTAGAGTATGGCACTTTGACCCAACGTTAAAAACCCCCAACTTCTAGAGGTGCTGGGTTGGCTGTTTCCCTTGATGTCAGCAGCTCTTTGCTAGCCTGTTTGGACACCACACACCACCTCCACCATGTGAAGAGGAAAGACAAAAATGCTATAAATCAAACCAAAACAAACAAACAGAAAACTTTGCTATAAATCAAACTAAAATGAGAAAACTGAAAAGTTTATGGGGTAAAATTGAGGGAAAAACTAAATAATATGGGCTATAAACACTAGCAAAAATGAAGTTCTAATTGTTGAAAAAGGTAACAATGGAAAATTTTATTTAAACTAGGAAAATGAAGAAAGAAGAGAAAGAAAAAATGAAAAATATCTATAGGGAAAATGTTGAAATTTAAAAAAAAAAGAGTATGTATCTCTTGCTAGATATTGTCTGGGCAACAGGTGATCTTCTGGGTATGAGATGTTAATCACAATGTTATTACAGCTGTACAAGATGGAGACTGGAGGCCTCTGCTGATTTCTCAAACCCCTGCAGGGTGGAGAGCCTAAATCTCTCCGCAGCCCGCTTAAATTTCACTTTAAACTGCTAACCTCAGCTAAGCAGAAGCATTCCTAGGAAAGCATTTGTCACCAGGATCATTCCTGAAGTGGCTATCCACTTACCTAGTGTGCCAAAACTGGTCTTACTCTATGCCCCTGAGGACCAGGGCTATAAGGTGTCTTGGTCCCCACTATTAGGCTGCTCAGTCACTAGATTACTAGCTGGCACTCAATCCTTGCTCTGTGACCCTGAGGGTGGATCTTTCTGGGGTGGTTCTCCCACAATGGCTCCAGTGAGGCCCACAGCTGAACACTATTACCTCTATCAGGCTCAGTGCCTCAGTCTGGGGCCCTAGACAACACTTAAAGTCCTCCTCACTCTCGCCCAAGTTCTGCTAAGGTAGTTCAACTGAGTGCCAAGTCCAAAAAACCCCCAAAATAGCTAATAGGTAAGGCCTTTCCAGTTTGCAATCTGACTGCTGCCTGCAGGATTAGATCAAACGAATACATAGAAACACTTGTCAGTTCTCCAGTGCTTTTGTCCTCCTCGTGGGGTCCAGAAGTCTCATGCTGATTCCCTGTGACCAAAAGGGATGTTTCTGGGCAGTTCCCAGCAGCCAAAGATGCCTGGAGTCCTCTCTCCCCAGACTCACCATGCCCAGTTGCAAGGAAGCTGTTACTCAGCCACCATCTTGTTCCTGCCTTGAGAACTGTGATTTTTATCAGAGTTGTTTTCCTTCCAAATTGTTATTTTTTCCCCTGGTAACTAGTATAAATTTTTCTTTATCCTTTCATATTTTGACATGTCTTTGAAATGTAATTATGATTTGTTTTATTATGTTGTAGTTTGTTCTGCTATACACTTGGTATCTTTTTGAAGATTAATTTCTTTCTCTAGTTTTAATCATCTTTGATATTCATTATGTTGATTCATGACTCACCAATTTCACCAAAGAAGTCTATTTCTGATACTTAAATGGGATTAAGGCAGAAATAGCCAAGACTTACTGAAGAATAAAGTGGAGAACTTACATTACCAGATTTCAAGACCTATTATATGCAATTATAGGGTACAATGCGCTGGTTTTATATACCATTTGAAATATTTCCATCAAACTGGTTCATATAGCCTTCACCACATTTTCTTAGTTATTGCGTTAAGACATTTATATTCTACACTTAGTAAAATTAACATGTACCCTTGTAAAATGCACCATGGGTGTGTTCCCACCAACTACCCTTCTTCCACCCATCCTCCCTCCTCCCTTCCCCTACTTTACTAAATAAAAAAAGAAAGAAAAACCTATTATAAAGCTACAACAAATAAGTTAGGATGGAATTTATATAGGAATAGCTGAGTAACAAAAAAGAGTCCACAGACAAATCCACTTGTGATCTTCAACCAAGGGGCCAATGATCCAATATGTAAATGAAGTACTGGCCAAAGAATGATGCTGGACATGAGCACTGTATTAAAAGTAAATCGAGTCCATGAACCACCTCACAAGCAAAATCAGTTTCAAATGGGTTAAAATATTACAATTAGGGAGCTGAATTAAGAGTGTGAAGTGCTTGTAGTATTTAATATTTTTTGTAACTTTGCTGTACATCCAAACTTATTTTTAAATAAAAAGTAATGGTTTTAAGTAAAAGCATTTATTAAGAGCATAGCTTTATAACTTTGAGACCTGCAAAGATAACTTAGATAATAAACAAAAGTTACTAACTATAATAGAAAAGATCAATGCATTTGATTCCATTAAAATAATTAAGTTTTATCAGAAGACACCATAAAGAGAATAAAAAGACAAACCACAGGGTGGTGCCTGTGGCTCAAAGAAGTAGGGCGCTGGCCCCATATGCTGGAGGTGGCAGGTTCAAACCGAGCCCTGGCCAAAAACTGGAAAAAAAAAAAACAAAACTGAAGACTAGAGGAGATATTTTTAATGCATGTATCCAACTGAGGATGCACATAAAACATATTTTAGAACTTTTATAAATCAATAAGAGACAGAAATAAAGTCTAATTTTAAAATGACTTTGACCTCACAAAGGAGGATGTCCAACTATTCAAAATGCACAGGGCCATAAGATGCTCCACATCATTAGTCAGCAGGTGAAAGCAATTTAATCCAAAGAAAGAAATCATTACGCATTCACTGGAATGACTGACATTGAAAAGATAGATGCAGTGCTGACAAGTATGTGGAGGAATGGGGACCCTCAAAAGTTGATAGTAATGCTTGATCTTGAAACAATTCTTTGAAAAACTGTTTGGCAGTACCCTATAATGTAAGAATTGTATTTCTAGGTGTTTACATGTATATATGAAATAAAATGACTCCATGACTCCATAAAAAAATGCAGGAATATTTACAGTAAATTTAATCATAAAAGATAAATTTGGAAACAATTCCAATACTCATCAACAAAATTGTGACATGTTCACACAACAGAACGATACACGTAACAAAAACAAATGTACCGTTGCTACCTGTAACAAGACAGATGAATCTCACACTGTTGAGTTTAAGAAACCAGACAGAAAGGAATTTGACCTGTACCTTTTCAGTTGTAGAAAATTCAAGAACAGGCAAAAACAATCCATAAAGATAAAAGACAGACTGTCACCCCTGGGTTGGGAGGAAAGGGCATGTGAGAACTTCTGGGGACTGAGGATGTGTTTACATAGATAAAAATTTAGAGACATGACAGGAGTCCTAGAGAGAGAGGAAAGAGAAAAAGGAGCAGGACAAACGTCTGAAAAATAATGACTGAAAACTTGACAGGTTGGATGAAAAACAACCTCCACATGCAAGAACTTTAGTGGACTCCAAGTAGGATATACTCAGAGATCCAGACCTAGACAGACAACAGCCAAAAAACACATTCCTAAATAACCAATGGGCCAAGAAGAAATCACAAGGAAAATTATTATAGAAAGTATCTTGAGGCAAGCAAAAACGCAACCAAAACTTATGGGTTGCTGTGAAGGCAGCGTTCAGAGGATATTTAAACCTATAAATGCCTCAGGTAAAAAAAGAAGACAGAGAGCAAATCAATACCCTGAACTTCAACCTTAAGAAACTAAAAAGAAGAGCAAACTAAACCCACAGGGAGTACAAGCAAGTGAATGAAAAGATTATAGAGGAAATGAATGAAACTGGGAATGGAGAAACAATGGACAGAAATCAATGAAACCAGAATTGGGATCTTTGAAAAGACACACAATTGACAAACCTTAGTGAGATTGACCAAGGAAAAAAAGAAGGAAGACTTGAATTACTAAAACCAAGAATGAAGGGGGGCACATTACCGCTGAGTTTACAGAAATAGAAAGAAGTATAATAACATCTTACAGAAATGAAAGGAATATAACAGAATCTTATAAAGACTTAGAAGAAGTGAACAACTGTCTACCAACAAATTAGATAATCTAGATGAAATTGATAAATTCCTAGGAAGACACAAATTACCAAAACTGACTTATGAAGAAACTGAAAATTTGAGTAGACTTGTAGCAATACAGAGATTGAATCAATGATCAAAAACTCTGAACAAAGAAAAGCCCAGGACCAGATAATTTCACTGGAGAATTCTTCCAAATGTTTAAGAAATTAACACCAGTCTTCAAATTCTTCTGAGGAATAGTAGAAGAGGAAGCTTCCGAAATCATTCTATGAGGCCAGCATTCCCCTGATCCTGAGGCCAAAAAAAGAATAAAAATACCACTCAGCAGCAAAAGGCAGAAAACTGCAGACTGATAATGCTTGAGAGAATTCCCCAGAAAATGCTAGCAGAATCCAGCAACATATACACACAGTTATACAAGAAGACCATGTAGGATTTATCTCCCAAATGCAAAGTTGGCTTAACATGTAAAAAATCAATTACTGTAATATATTGTACTAATAGAGTCACGGACAAATACCACATGAACATGTCAATAGATGTGAAAAATTCGTATGATAAGAATCCAACACCCTTTCATGATAAAAACATTCATCTAGCTAGGAATACAAGGGAACCTCCTTAATCTGTTAAAGAGCACCCACAAAAAACAAACAAAACTCTCACAGCTAATATCACACTTAATAGCAAAAGAGAGAAAACTGTTCCCCTAAAATAAAGAATAAGACAAGAATGTCTTTTCTCATCAATTCTATTCAACATTTCACTGTAGTAGCCAAAGAAATTAGGCAAGAAGAAATAAACGGCACCCTGATTGTAAAGGAAAAAGTAAAACTATCTCTATTTGCAGGTGACATGAAATCCTAACAAATTAACCCAAACCAACAAAAAACAACAACAACAAAATTCCCAACCCTATTAGAGCTAATAAATGAGCTCAGTTAAATTGCAGGACACAGATCAACATATTCAAAACTACAGGGCGCCTATAATCCCCGCACTCTGGGAGGCTAAGGCGGGTGGATTGCCTGAGCTCGGGAGTCAACATCAGCCTGAGCAAGAGCGAGATCCCTAAAATTAACCAGGATTTGTTGTGGGTGCCTATAGTCCCAGCTGCTTGGGAGGATGAGGCAAGAGGATCCCATGAGCCTGTGAGTTTGAGGTTGTTGTGAGCTATGATGCCAATGCACTCTACCAAGGGCAACAAAGTGAGATTGTCTAAAGAAAAAAAAAGATATATATATATATATGTGTGTGTGTGTGTGTGTGTGGCAAGATAGCCACATGGCAGCCGAAAACCATATATTCCCTTCCCGTTCTCCCGCGGTTCCCTAGCTTGTCATGCATTCTTTCAAAAAATCAGGACTTTTTAAAAGCGCTGCCAGATGTGGGACAAATTGTTAAAAATCAGGACTGTCCCACCAAAAGCGGGACATCTGGTCACCTTAACACATGTGAAGATGAAAGAACGTGCTGGATTTTGGAGATGCATCTTGAAGTATCATGATATCTCTAACATACTTTTCATTGGTGTAGCAGTGAGTGTGTGTAGAGAAGGAGAGAAGAATCAAATATGGCAAAATGTCAACATGGAATCCAGACAACAAATGTAGGGATGTTCTTGTGCTGCTCTTTCTACTTTTCCTGATGGTAAAGATTTTTCTTAATAAAAATGTTATGAGGAAGGAGAAGAGAGCATGGCTGTGAAAGTTTAACTGGGCTCTCCTTCACAAGCAGCCCCACTGAGTGTCCCCTCGTGGTCACCACACGTGGTTGGGCTGTGGCAGAACACCAGGGGACTCTGTGATGCATTCATGTCAGGTGGCGCCACAGCTACTGGAGAAGCCTTGAGGCACTTAAGCCATGTGGCCCTGCCGGCTGGGCTGTAGCTCGCTCACTGGGAAGCTGTGGGAAGAGTGTCCAGCTGTCCCCTGCCTGTGCTGAGAGTCGGGGCAGGGGCACCTGTCAGCCACCTTCAGAGAGAGCTTTGGCTTTTGTTCCAATGAGGGGAGTTGGATGGAAGCCAACTCTAAGAAAGGAAAGGTAGCCTTCCTGGAACCTTGCATGCCTCACCCAGGAGAAGTGAAAAAGTCCTCCCTGAGCGTTAAGTCTGCTCAAAATCACTTGCCCGACAGGTGCCATCTCCAGAGAGCACTGCACTAAGGAAGAGTCACCAGGAAGAGGAAGCTTGGGCAAAACCGTGAAGCGCCGAAGAGAACAAACTGCAGCCTGACACGTGAGGGAGGTGATCCAGACCCTCCACAGGCAGGGAGAGAGTGGCCCCAACTGCCATGATGACCCGGGCACCACAAGGGACTTGGGGTTGGGACCACAGCAGGGAGGGGCCTCGTCACCCTGAGGGCACCTCTCCTGTGATTCAGCTTTCACTTGGGCAAGAGCTGTCCTCCCCTCCATCCAGTCCCCAGTCCCTCGTCCCTCTGTGGCCTTGAGGGGACAGTTCATGGAGAGTCCTGCCTCTGTGTCCTCCCCAGGAAGCACTGAGCGCTCCCCAGCCCATATGGACCAGTTGTCCATCCTCCTTCTGCCCAAGACCCAAGTCCAGCTTCAGGATCCAGAAGCCCTCTCAGGATTGAGCTCCATTTTTGTCCTGTGCTTTCTCATAAAAGGGGCCTCAATCTGTGTCTCATCATCAGTCTAAGAAGCAGCCTGGAGGGGTGAGGCTGTCGTGGGGTCAGGAAATCCACTCGAGGGTGGGATGGCCGGACACCTGCCCACATGGAGCTCAAAGCTGTGAGGTGGGTACCCCATCTGCGGGTACTGGCCAGAGGGCTCTGCATAAGCCCACAGGGCCAGCAAGGCATGTGGTGGGAACCCCACCATCATCAGGGTCATGGGAAGCCCCACCACAGGACTGACTCCCCTGGCAGAGAGGCTCCACATGCAGACACCAGGTCTACTATGTGGGTTGGGAGGACATGAGGTTTCTTTGTCACTAACAAAGAAATTGAAGGTTTAAATAGAACAGAAGGGTGCCTTCATCAATTAATTTGGTAAAGTATTATCCAACGTACACACCCCTATTATGAAACTAATTTATACCTTTTATATGAAAGCTATAACCTAATAACAACCTAAGGATACGGGGAAGGGGGAGGGAGGGGGGAGAGGGTGGAGGGAGAGGGATTTGAGGGTTCACTTCTGTGGTTCATCTTACAAGGGTACAAGTGAATCTTTCTATGAGTAGAATATGAATGTTTTAACACAATAACTAAGAAAATTACATGAAGGCTATGTTAACCAGTTAGATGGAAGTGTTTCGGATTGTTTGTGAAAACCCCACACTGTACCCCAGAAGTGCATTAATGTACACAGTTACTATTCAAAAAAAAAAAAAAGAAAGAAAAGAAAAAGTATAAAAGCCTAATTTATCTGGCCTCTCAGGGACCTGGAGACAACACATCTGAGGTGTGGCCAGGAGGACAAATAGACATGTCAAGGCCAGTGCAGGAACAGCTTCCCAGTGTGATCCTGAACACTGGCCTTGAGGTCACAGGCCAGATGGGGCAGCGTAAGTGTAAACCTGGGCATACTGTAAACCCGGGAGTTGGGGCAGATTGACCCTGCTACCCCTGGCTGAACTTGACCTGCTTCCCTGACCCCTCCAGATCAAATCCACCTGTCATCCTCCAACTCCTGGTGTGCCTGCATGTCCCCCTTAGGCACTGCACCTGGACCCTTGGCCTTGGGTGGTCCAGGACAGCCAGGCGGCCTGTGCTTTCTCATAAAGGGGCCAGCCCTTTCCAGTCTCATCTAGAGATGGAGGGTCCCAGATTCATCATGTGGAGGAGAGGAAGGGGGGAGGGGCTCTGACCAGGTGTGACTAGGAGGATGAGGTTAGCTCTCTCTGTCAAATGGTCCACCTCAGGATTGTTTTAGGAGAGAAACTGATTGGATTGATCCAGTCATCTGTTTGATCTCAAAACAAAGTTACACAGAATTGCGCCTCTGGCTGGCAGGAGAAGGGACAGGAGTATAGCTGACCTGCTTATCAGAGCCAGGAGAAAATGATCCCCACAGGAAGGCCTGAGGGGTGGGAGTCGGCCCCACTGGGTGAGGCCTGGGGGAGTCAGGGACAGACCCCTCAGGGAACCCATAGGCTTGTAGCCCTTGCTGTTGGGGTTGAGGTTGGCAGAGGAGCCGGTTTTCCTGGGCCTGGGCCTGAATTTGTGCTCACACCAGGGTCCCCTCTCCCAGGTTCCTGTCCTCATTTCAGAGGGAATCGCACCCTCGGGCTCTGACTTCCCACTGACCTCATGCAGACCCCATGTGAGTGTACAAGGCTGGTGTGACATTGGGCTTTCAGTTGTGTCATTTGAGCCCTTTCGTCCTTCCTTCCTTCCTGAGAGGTGTTTGTTATGAGACCTCCTGCATCACTTACACATTCTGCAGCTGCTTTTTTAGGCCAAGAGTGGTGTCTGTTCTTGGTCAGATGCGCCTTTTATCAAAATTAACTGTGCTGCTTTGTCCTTTTCCGTACTTTCACTCACAGTTTCATTTCCCCACAATTTGTCACATCTTTGTTTTTGTCCCCATTTGTCTGCTGTGTCTTTCGTGTTGCTGTCCTTTCTCCATGTCTTTTTTACTGCATTTTAGGTGTGTCTCTTGTAAATTAAGTAGAGCAAGATTTTGTCTTTGAATCCAATTGAGAGTCTATTAACCTTTTTATTTTTTTTTTTGCCCGGGACCGGGTTTGAACCTGCCACCTCTGTCATATTGGGCCAGTGCCCTACTCCTTTTGAGCCACAGGCGCCGCCCAAGTCTATTAACCTTCTAATAGACTAATATAATCCGTTTGGATTTATTCTTCCCAACTTACTTTTTCTATTTACTGTGCTCCTTATGACTGTTTCTCCCACCCTGACACACAACTACTTCACTCTCTTTGTTCCATTTTTCTTGCCACTTCTTTTGTTTTTGTTCTTCTAGTCATTAATGTTAAATCGTTAGCACTCGTTTTTCTAAATTCTGGTGTTAACAAACATCCATGTTCTTCCTTCCTAAATATGCAACTCTCCCCAAGACCCTTCATACACCTGCCTCCAGCCTACTGACCAGCTCACAGTATCATCAGACACCTGAATTCCATCTAGGGGGTAACATGTTGTTTCACTGTTTTACTTGGTATTGATGAGATCGCATCACAAGATCTCTGACATTCTCGCCATTGCTGTGTAATCTGTCTCTGAGAGCTGTGGATTGCTCCGTTCCTTCTCACAGCCCTGGGTTTTTTCTTTATGTATTGCCAGGGTTGTCATTGCCGGCTCTGAGGATTATGTGTGCTGTGTTTTCTTGAGATCACTCCCTTATCGGTGCCAGATGCACATCTCAGCAACGACTGTCTACTTACCTCACCAAGCCCCTCTTTTCTGCCCTGCTTGGTGCCCAGAAGCTGGTGTCAGTGGTCTGTGTCCCCCAGACCCCTCTCTGGCTTCCAGGAGAGCAGAGAGCAGGGTGGGGTGGGCTCGGCTCAGGTTCTTGGTTCCCACCACCCACTCTCAGGCCTCAGCTGCATTCCTTACTGAGTGGCCCAGGTCCTGGGAGCACCACCTTCTCTCCCCTGCTCCTTTGCAGACCAGGCAGGTCCTGGGAGCACCACCTTCTCTCCCCTGCTCCTTTGCAGACCAGGCAGGTCCTGGGACCTCATCAGCTCTGTTGGTCCCTTCAGCCCTGCCAGTACCCTCCATAAGCAGAACTTCATTCATCATTCTCCTCTTAACCCTTGGAGGGCTCCTTCTAGACCACGAATGATCCATTGCTTTTGACCTTTCAGAAGGATTTTTTGCCTTGAATTCTATTTTATTCTGTGGTATTATTACTCTACCCTGGTTTCTTCATTAATAGTTGTGGGTCAGTCTCTGTGTTTTCCTAGACATATTTCATCTGTTCGCATTTTCTGCCCTTGATGAGTGAACCCACAACACTGTCCTTCCTCAGCAGAGACTGGTTTCCGGGTGTCCTGTGACTCGATAGAGTGCCCTTCTCTGCTCTTCTCTCACACCCCGGACTGTTTGTAGCGAATGGTTCTGTGAACCCCATGCCTTTAATGCACATCTCTGCTTACCTGGGCTGCCTCACCGTCCTCCTGGGTTGTTTGTAACTACTGATGTAATTCCTTATTAAAGTTTTCAGTGAGGGTCTGTGAGGGTGGCAAACTGCCCTAAAAACTTTAATATTCCGAAAGTTCTTCATCTCGTTCTCAGTCTGTGTTGACAGTGTGGTACACAGTTACTTGGCCTCAGCACTTTGAAGGCCCTGCCTTGTGATGTTCCTGCCGTCATGTTTGCTGATTTCAGCTGCATCTCATTCTTCGTCGGTGGCCCATGTCTTTTGCTGGTAACTACTAGGGTTGTTTCTTATTCCTTGATTCAATGAAATCTCATCACAATGTGTCCATTTTTTTTGTCTCGTGGTGTGTTCTTTCAATCTGAAGATTAATTTCTTTCTTTAGTTCTAGAGGTGCTTAGCCTTAGTTTTGGAAAATACTGCTCCCTATCAAGTCCTTGCTGTCTTCATTTTGGGGCCATGACCAGAAAGATACTGAAATTCCCCTGAAAACTCAGTGTCTCCTGTTATTTCTTACTTTCCACCTATTTAGTCCTTTGTGTTGCAGTGCCCTCAAATGTCCCAATCGATTCACCTTTCACATAAATTATTACATAGCTCATTTCTGCAATCTCTACCTGCTTCTTGTCCATAACCCCCTGTCCTTGTTTAGTGAATGAGCGTAGTAGTCCTTATCTCTCTGAGGTATTAGTGACAGTGTTTGTGGGGTTTAGAAATTCCTAAAGATTAGTCTGTTAACTCCCCTGTGGGAGCGTCTTCCTCTGGTCAAGGATGCACGGGCACCTGCACCTCTGCTGAGCCCGCTCGTGTTCTGGTAACCTCCCCACCTGTCCAAACAGCTTTCCTCAAACTGCAGTTTGCTCTTCCCTGTAATCCCACCACTCTCTGCATTCTGGGGACTCCTTCCTTTTCAAGTCTATCAAGAAGTTTCCTCCTAATTTGCAAGTGGAATGGTGCTTTTTCTCTTACCTAGTTGAATATTTTCATTATTGCTGGGGATTTAGCACTGGAAGGATGTGTTACAGGTTGGGGTTTGGCAAGGGAAAGAGTTTAGAACAGTCAAGGTTCTCCTAAGAACCAACAGGATGGAGGGATAGATAGGATAATAGAAGAGGAGCCTTATCACAGAATGGGCTCACACACTTGCGGAGGCTCAGGGGGCCCAGTCCTGCTTGCTGCATAGCTGGGGAGACAGTTATAGAATTCGGTCTGAGTCCAGAGTCAGTAACATGGGGCTGCTTCTGTAAGGCCTGAGTTTGAAGGCCTTGAGGACCTGGAATTCTGCTGTCTGACCACAGATGTCCCAGCTCAAGCATGGAGGCAGAGGGAATGATGCCTTCTCTGTGCCTGTTTGTTCTATCCAGGCCCTCAAAGGATTGGATGGTGCCTGCCTGCATGGGTGAGGGTGGATCTTCCTGCTCAGTGCTCTGACCCAAAGCCAGGATCTTCCAGAAACACTGTCATGGACACTGCCAGAAATAAGGCTCTGCCAGCTCTCTGGGTATCCCCTAGCCCAGTCAAGGCAACACTTTAAATTAAGCATCACAGGATGACTGGCATTTGGTAGTTCATTGTCCTGAACCAGGACTCTGTCCTCTGCTTCTAATTTTCTTTATGAAAGTCATTCAATATTTTTCTCTCAGCTATTTTATCCTTCCTGTTGTTGTGAACAGGACACTATTCTGTCACATTATTATTGCATGTGGGGTTCTCCAGGAAGGGAACTCCTGGAATCAGTACTATGGGAGAGAGGAGAGTGAAGCAGGACCAGACAAAGAGAAGCCAAGGTCAACAGAGGTCATGCAGCCTAATGGCCTTAGCTGACCCCGTGAGGATCCCAGGAGCCTACACGGCCTGTTGGCATTGTCTGGCTGGGCTTCGAGCCCTGCTTCCTTCAGGGCTTGGATGTGCACAGCCTGGGGAAGGGTATGTTCTTACTCGGGGTCGCTCTCGACACTCAGCCTGTCCCCAAAACAAAAAGTCCTTCTGTGCGGGGCCCTGAGAGGCCCATCTCTGTGCCTATCAGCTTTATAACAGGCAACGTGTATCAATATTTATAGACAAGCCATTTGCTTATGTATATTTATCCTCCACTCAGCCACCTACAGAATTCTCATCATCATAACTAATTTTCTCAATAAAAGGGGGGCGTACGTGTACCCATATTAACTAATGATAAATGTATCTGTTTACAGTAGCTCTACCTCCCATTTCGGTTTCTTGTGTTATTGCAGCATCAGAATTTATGTACAAAATAAATGCTCATAAAACAGTCGTAACTGAGTCTTGTTTTGCCACTGCCATGAGACTCTTGAGTGAATTTTCTGTCACTCTGAAATGTGTCTTCTCTCCACACCAAACTCTTGTGAGCCACATAAAAGTGCAATCAGTGAAGATGGAGAGTGATCTGAGCAGACGAATAGTGAGTGGCTTTGCTTCACTCCCTCGTATTTATTTGATTACCATCTACTTGTGGCAAGCGGTCTTGGTTTTCCCTTAGAATGTTCCTTAGTGAGACCCTGTGACCTGGTGGGCGGGTTTTGTGGCTTCAAACCATGCATATAACTGTCCATTTCAGAATTTTTCCTGGGGCTGATTACCCATGGGGCTATGGCTCCTCCAGACTACTGTTTTGTCCAGGCTGGAAGCACCTCTGGGTCCCCTCTTGGGAAGCCTGGGAAGGCCATCAGTGCTAGGGTAGTAGTTTCTGTGGACATGACTGAGGGTGGGAAGTTCTGGGTCAGGCTGGTTCTCTCACCTCCTTGGACTCCATTTCCATGACCCTATGGGCCACTCCTGCCAGTGTGAGCACAGTCCCACTGTAGGAGCCCCGGACAGGCTGCCTGCACTCAGCTGGCAAGGCAGAGCCTCGGTTAGATGGCAGGAGAAGACGCAGGGGTCTGCCCTCACTCTGCCCTGTGCCCTCCCCTCCTGGAAGGACTGGGTGTGTTCATTCACCATCGTTGAGTCAGACTGGGTCTGCCCCAATCGCGCCCTCCAGGGTTGTTTTCTTCTTGTTTAGTGTCCTGCGGTGGCCCCTCAGGGAGCGCAGAGGCTCTGCCCTCAGCTGCATGTCAACCCAGGCTTCGGTCAGGGTCTTGTGCAGCTTGTCAAGTCCCTTCTGATTCTCTTGCTGCTGCGTGGAGAGTCTCAGGCTGTTCCCAGTCGTCTGTGACACCTCTCCAGCTTGCGTTCACAGCCACACGGCGGCACGCAGCCCAGCGCCTTGGCGGGCAGGGAAGCTGGCTGAGCCCTCGGCTGTTTCAGGCACTCAGCCTGCTTGCGTTCACAGGTGCCTCCTGGGATGGCAAGCGGTGCTGGCTTTCCAGTTTCTCGTTGGGATCCACAGATACATTTGTTTAGGTTTTTAAAAGGAAACTGAATTGAAGAGAATTGTAAGAAATAAATAATAGTGTAGGTGGTGTGACACCATGGCAAAACACACAGATGACAGAAGTTGAGGGGCAGTGATCTACAGAATGAAGCCAGGCTGTGGGCTGACGTCCAGTCCTTCCACCTAACTCACTGTCCACATGGCTTCCCAAGGCCAGTCCACACTCCACCTGTCAGCACTGCCCTTCCCTGGAATTCTCTGGTGATAAAGCCATGCCTGTCCAACCAGGCCCACACAAGGCCATACTTTCCCCAGTTGACCCCCAGTGGCTCCTGCTGGGCCTATAGAGCTCCTTGCTGTTCCTCTCTGGGGCTATCTACCCCAAGTAACCACATACCCGAGGCTTCTGGCCCTGCCCTGGAGGGCCTGTTTGTGGTTTGTCTGGCAGCGGAGCTTCACCTGCTTCCCTGGCACCTCGCAGGCCAGTAGGACAGCGAGGCAAGTGGCACGAAGAGACCTGCACCCTCATGGAGCACCCACACCATGCAGGGCTAGAAGCTGCTCTCTGCGTGCCTCTGTGTAGGGGCATCGCTGTGTTTGTGTGGAATGCACAGGGCTCCCAGAAGCAGAAGGCTTCCATCTGCAGAGGCTTATCCAAGGGGGATCATTGTTGCCGTGGGTGTGGACCCAGAGGCAAACAGGAGCTGGCTTGAGCTCTCTGCTCTTAACAGACTGGCTGTGGTTCCCAGCTCCATGGCCTGAGACATCATCTTCAAGTTCAAGGCAGTAAGTGAAGAACGAGGACCTAGTGCCAGGTTTAAGTTCCTGGAGTCTCCAGAAGACCCTGTTTACATCCCATAGGCCAGGCAGGGTCCCATGACCACCCCCAATGGCAAGGGAGCCTGGCACTGGGATTATTCCCACCTGTGCTGGGACGAGTGCAGCTCCTCCGCCAGCAGATCATCCTGCCACTGAGAGTAAGGGGTAGCCACTGGGCAGGCACATACTTTGCAGATGGGGGACACTGAGGCAGAGAGATAGGAAGGACCTGACACGGAAAACTGGAGTTTTATTTGCACACAGGGCTCACATGGATTTTGCTGCCTTGACTGTTCCATTGTGGAGAAGGCAGGTCCTTCCGTGCACCCACCACGGGGGCAGGCTCCACTCCACCTCTGCATCTCCCTTGTCCAGTGGAAGAGGCTGGAATTCCAATGATCTGTCGAATGCCAGGGCTGGCAGTTTCCTAGTACTTCACCTCCCTTCATCGTACTCCAGGGCTGGAGACGCAGAGGCGAGTGGGGCCAGGCTCCTTCTGCAGGCTTCACAGTCCAGGGGTAAGCTGGACAGGGCTGCCCAGCACCCAGCATTGCTTGTCCTAGGGCTCACTCAAGACACAGATGTGGGGCCCACAGGAGTGAGGGACACCTGACTGGACTGTCCAAGGATGGGCAGCAGAGACATGGAAGGTGGGCAGAGGCATCTGGCAGCAAGTGCAGAGAGAACACTGTCAGCACTGGGCTGTCCCCAGTGCACTGCATTTTAACTCACTTAATCCTCAGAATAACCCTGCACTGCAGACACTGTTCCCTTCCTTGTATGTCTGGATGGAGAAACTGAGGCACAGAGAAGCTAAATGGTCTGAAACAGGTAGCCTGGCCCCAGCTGCATGCCCTGGGCAGCAAGGCAAGGGGTGTGAGCTGCAAGACCCCAGGGGCGTGTGTGCAGGGGGCCTCCATCGGGGATGCTGAGCTCTGGCCAGGAAGACAGAGGAGTTCTATGGGTGCCTGGTGCAGGGGGGTGAGCGGGGGTCAGTGCAGCACTGCGTCATCCTTGGACGTCCCCCTCCTCTTGCAGATGCACAGGGCGATGCTTTATGTCTTAATTAAACGGAGAAGAGTGTGATTGCTGAGTAGCCTGCCGGACTAGCTGCTTCCTGGCTCCTGCCCCGATGACTCATGCACACGGCGGCCCCAGATGCCGAGCACCACTAATAGATTTGCAACGCTGATCAGCACTCCAGACCCACTTTAGCGAGGCTCTGGGAAGCCTCTTGCCACCCTGGAATTGAATTGAATGGCTTTTCATTTCAAGCGAGTGCATCCCATAAATCGCTCACACACTGGCTCACCCTGCAGAGGCGCTCCAAGCTCAGCCCAGCCCCTAACTCCAGGAGGAATGTCTGAGGAAGCTCCTTCTCTGAGGTCTGATGTCCTAGGTTCCCTGCCACGTCCTGGAGTGGGGGTCGGGGGTAGAGGGTGGGGCATCAGTCTGGCCACTGGGATCTTCCCTGAATAGGACTGGAGAGGACTGGGTGAGGGGACACGACTTCAAGGATCACCTGGCACTCATTGCAGGAGGGATTCTGCTGGGAAGAATAGGAGTGGCCAGTAGCCCCCAGCTCCTCTGCCTTTGGGATGTGTGGCAGCTTCACATAGAGGCTAAGGACTGAACACAGCAGCAGGCTCTGCAGCTGGGTCCCTCCTGTCTGCCTGGGGCTCTTCCAGGGCAATCTGAGCCTCCTCCCTTCTTCCTTTCTCAGGGGTCAGACCTGCATCCTGGCCTGAGACCCTACCTGTTCCTTCCCCAGTGTCCCCCGATGGTGCTGCCCCCCAAAAATCTTCATTCCACCTCCGTGTCTATTTCTTGGAGGACCAGAATTGACATGCCACATGACCGGACAGGCTTGCTTCTCTGGGTCAGCTCTGTGACCCCACCACCTGTGCCCTGCAGCCCCTCCCCACACCCAATGCTGAGGCTAGCCACGTTGACTGCAGGAGGGCCCCTTGGCAGACTGCCTGGTGTTCCGGGCCTGAGCGCCAGAAGGTGATCTCATCCTCAGCTAGTAACCATGGAAACAGAGCCGTGAGCAGCTATGGCTTGCATGGGGATGAAGTGCCTTGGTCCCCCTCACCTGAGTGGATACCAACCCTCAGCCCCACGGATGTGCAGGGACCACTCATTGGGGTGTTCCCAGTGCCTGCTGAGACAGATGACAACCGACCCCAGTCTGGAGGAAATGCCTTAACTCCCCACAAGCTCACTTACCCCAGAGAAATGTTTTTTTTTTTCCAGTTTTTGGTTGGAACCAGGTTTGAACTCTCCATCTCCGGTATATGGGGCTGGCGCCCTACTCCTTGAGCCACAGGTGCCGTCCACCTCAGAGCAGTTTTAAAATCCCAAAGTGCAGGCATGTGCTGACCACCTACTGAGGGCAGGTGTTTCACCTGCATGACAAATCACAATTACTCTGAGCCTCAGAATGGCCAGGGGACTTGTCCAAACACACACAACTGGTGGCAGAACTGGAATTAAGACCCAAGTATCCTCTGTCCAGGAGGCCCAGGGAACCAGAGGATGTGTGGGCAGGTGAGAGGGCATTGCTGGAGTGTGAGGGTCCCATGTACAGAGTCCAGGGTTACAATTCAGGGCACATTCTGAAGGCACAGTGAGTAAGGCAGCGTATGGTGCTGGCAGGAGGCTAAAGAAAAGAGTTCAGAGCCTTGGGGCAGAACCCATCAGATGTGTGAGAAGTCAATCCTCCACCAATACTCGGGACCAAACAATGGTGACAGGGACAGTAATTTACAAAATGATATCGAAATATCTGGAAGTCAATTTTGAAAAGAGATAATGAGAATCTATACTGTGCACCATAGATACCATTAAACTGAAATAGACTGAAGATTTGACCACAAGCAATCCCGTCCCAGAAAACCTGGTGCGACACAACTGCTGCTTTGGCAGATGTCTGAAAGATTAAGGTCTATCTTAGAATCAAAGAAATTAAAGAAGAGGTAGGGTTATTAACATTAAAAAATCTTCATGGACATTAGAGAAAAAGATGGAGAAACATTTCCATCAAAAGGGTAGAGGATCCATATTATTAACAAAAAAAGATTCTGTAGATAAATGCCATAGGGGCTACCAGCAGGGAGAAAATGAAGCTTGTGGCTAACACGGGTGAGGGGGCCAGGGGTGGCCAGTGTCTCACCCTCCCTCAAAGAGCTGAGAATGAGATAATGAAAACAACAATTTTGCACCTACTGAATTAGCAAACGTTGAAAATCAAAATACATACTAGGAAGTGTATTTGGGCCTTCTCGGCATCAGTTCCAGGGCCCCAGCCACACCACTGCATAAATCCATACTGTACTGCAGAAAAGTAACTCCACAACGCCTGTCCAGTCAGAGGAAATCTTGCTGAAGCCCCCTGGATCTGGTAATCACTCCCCTAGTAATTCATCCTCAGGAAACAATGCAACAGAAGGAAGAAAAAAAAAATCACACCGTGAGCAAGACTATATTGGTTGAAGCACTTTTTAGCATTTTATTCTGGAAAATGTCAAATCTATACAAAAGGAGAGAGAATAGGATAATGAATCCAGCTTCACCAGTGAAGAACTCCCGGCCAATGTTATTAGTATTTTAAAGCAAACCCCAGACATCATCCTATCATCTTATCCACAAATACATCCATTTGTGTCTGTAGCAGATAAGGACTTTAAAAATCTAATCACAATATCATCACACTCAGCAAATTAATAATTCTTGAGGATATTCTTTAATTCTCAGCCCATATTCAAACCTCCTTAGCTGCTAGTAGCTATCTCTTCAGAGCCAGCCTGCTGCAGCCGCAGTGCAGACAAAGATGAGGCTGGTCTGGCCGCTGTACAGCTCTGTGGTCTTCTTTGTGCTATAGTAGCTTCTCCTTCCCCTGTTTTTTCTTAATTGAACCATTTTTAAATAATGCACTCAAAATGGAAAACTAGTCTGTGGCCAGTGCCAGAGAACGCTTAGGCAGCGTATGGTGCATCAGCCTGGGGTACCCAGTGCCCCTGCTGTCCCCAGCAGTGCAGGCTAAATATAACCAGGATCAGCTGGCCCTTGGCTGCCAGGAACACCCCTGCCTCGCCTGGCAGTGCACTCACCGGCTCTGCCGCCGCAGTGCCTGGGCTTCTGGACTTGGCTTCACCCTCAGCCTCCCTCCCTCGGATCTGGCAGCCCATCCAGGGCACATTCACTCACGGCATGTTTGACCTGGCGCTGTTTCTGGGCTTCCCTGCCCTGGCTGTCACCAGCCCCTTGTGCTCCACCAGCTGTAGGGCAGCCCATTCTGCCCCACCCATGGCAGCACTCAGCCAGCAAAATCCACCAGCAGAGACTGCCAGGCAACACAGGAAACAGCTCAGTGGGGTGTTAAGTGAGACACTCCCACCTGACCCTGCCCACCGCCAGCACTTACGCTGGGTACGTGGTGGCAGAGTGGAGGGAAATAGAAATGTCCATCGAACAAATAAAAAGATGGGTCTTGGAAAAAGGAAAATGGTCAATACTGAGTGAGAGATGAGAGAATGTGGGGTGTCTACAGTGTCTCCTGAAATGCAGCCACAGCAATATATTTTCTTTTTAATTAAAAAAACAATCCGTCCATCCCCTCACTGACCTTTGAGTCTCAGCCCACTGCACCTGGAGGAAAAGAGGGCTGGCTCTGGTCACTCCTTGGTTGGAACCCGAGGGGCGGGAAGACTCAGCCCCACATCCTGGGGGCCCAGAGAAGGCAGCTCCTCTGACACACATCCCCAGGTCACACTGATCTCAGTGACTGTTTTAAAATGTGGGTTTTACTGGTATTCAGGGAGAGGGAGGCCAACAGTGTGAGGGGAGGAGTGCCACTGGAGACTCACAGTTTTGCCTGTCACTCACCACTCCCTGGAGTAGGGGCACAGTACGCCACACAGTGGAGGTGATGTGTCCGTGTTCTGGACACAGTCCTTCACTGGAATTCCACTCTGGCTGTGTAAGAAGTGCCACCCCGGACCCCACTGGGCTGTTGTGTCTCAAGTTCCTGGAGAATGGAACATCGCCTGGAGGAGGCAGACGCAGGGGCACAAAGGGGCCAGACAATGACAAAGATGGCTTCTCCGAGGTGGGTCCCCAGCAGCAGCCTTCCTACCGACCTCCCAAATACCTACTCACAAACTGTAAGCACCCTCACTAAAATATGTGTGAAGCCCCTGACTTTGAGAGTGCTGGGTCAGACCACTTGTCTACTGTCACAACAGGAATGTGACCCATGGCCAGTGAGATCTTTGTAAAATAGAAACTAGATAATGTCACTCCCGACTTTAGATTGGCCAATGACTTCTTGTAAAATCTAAACCTCTCCTTGTGGCCTACGAGGCTGAACAGCGTGACCCTGGCCCACCTCCCAGGCCCTTCCTCTCCGTGGGTGGGCACAGCAAGCTCCTGTTCACCTTCCTGCCCCCACAACACCCTCCCCATCTCTTCTCATCTCCCGGTCTCTGCTCAGATTTGCCTTCTCCACCTCACACCCATGTGGATGGCTGTTATCCAAGAAAAACAGAAAATAGCAAGTGCCAGTGAGGATGTGGAGAAACTGGGAGTCCTGTGCACTACTGGAGGGAAAGCAAAATGGTGCAGCTACTGTGGGAAGCACTGTGACACCACTTGGGAGGCTGAGGCAAGAGAATCGCTTAAGTCCAAGAGTTTGAGGTTGCTGTGAGCTGTGACACCACAGCACTCTATGGAGGGCGACATAGTAAAACTATCTCAAAAAAAAAAAAAAAATTAAACAGAGTCATCATATGACCCAGCAATGCCATTTCTGGACATAGAACAACAACAAACAAAATTGAAAGCAGAGTCTCAAAAGGCATCACGCCCATGTTCACACGGCAGTGTTCATAATAGCTGAAAGGTAGAAACATCCCACATGCCCACCAGTGGACATGTAGGTGAACCTCCTGTCTCTACACACAATGGGACATCACTCAGCCGTAAAAAGGAAGGAGGTCTGGCACCTGCTACGACTCAGATGAGTCTTGAAGATAATATTCCAAGCAAAATAAGCAGCCACAAAAGGACAAATTCTGTATGATTCCACTTCTGTGAGGTCCTCGAGCAGTCAGATTCATGGACAGAAAGTAGAGTGGTGGGTGCCAGGGTGGGACGGGGGTGGGGAAGGGGTGCTTGATGGGGACAGAGTTTCAGGTTTGCCGGAGGAAAGGCTCTGTGGCTGCAGGGAGGTGCGCTGCACGTGACAATGTGGTGGCTTCCTGCCGCTGAACTGCACAGCTAAACCTGGTTACAATAAGAAATGTTATTTTGCGCATATGTTACCAAAACAAAAAAAAAAATGCAAAAATGAAACCAAACAAAAACCAGCCTCTTTCTTCAGAGGCTTCTATGCCTCCTTCTTTCTGGACCTTCAGTAGCTGTTTGTTGAGCACAAGTTGACGCCAGCCACTGTGCCACAAGAGGAGACAAAGCATAGGACCCTGAGCGTGGGGCTGACACTCTAAAGGGGGGAAAGACATTAGCCAGTGAAGCAGCAGCTATGGAGAAGGTGAAACGGGCTGATGTGCCAGTAAATTCCAAGTCCTGGTGTCCCCTTTCCCTACTTTGTACAGCCCATGTGGCACGGGGAAGCCCCAAGTCTCCCAGGGCCGGCTGTCCTGCCCAGATGGCCAGATGGTGCTCTCTCCCTCATGGCGTTGGCAGAGTTAAATGGGGCAGTACCCAGGCACAATCCCAGCTGAATGAGTAATCCAGGCAAACAGGCTTCCTTCAACCTGCTGGCCAAGGGTTTAGCCAAGGGACTGGCGTCATCATTTCTCTCCTGTCTTCAGAGCAGAATGAACCCCTCGTATCACGTGCCATACCAGGAACTGAGCTGACCCCCTCTTCTCCCTCTGCCCCACAGAGACAAGCTGCACCATCTTTCCTGCCTTGTTGCCAAACCACAGGGGTGCGGGCCCAGCTGGAAGGTCAGAAGGAAGGCTAAGGCCATCAGACTGGATTAGGGGGGCAGCAAGAGACAGGAGGGGAGCAGAGAAGCCTGGCACACTGGTGAGGGTTGCGGTGGGTGGGGGATCTCCAGGAAGAGCAGGGCCCTGTCCCAATAGATCAGGGGCTGTGGTGGGCCAAGCTGAGACCCAAGGGATAGCAAGCCTCCACCTGTTCCCAGTTTATGCTTCTGTAGCTGGGGGATAAAGTACGAGCTACAACAATTAACACCTGCAGTTTCTATCTACAGTTGAGGAAGCAGGAGCTAGGTCATAAAGACACCCTTTGGGTAGAGAGATAACTGAGGGAGGGCCCGTAATGGGCTGCCCGGCAGGCTGGATGAGGTCCCCCCTGGTAAATAGCAGAGCCCTCCCATCCGCAGCAGTCAGCCAGGGATAGTGTGAACTAGCTGCTCAGGGCACCCACAGCTGTGAGAGGCAGGGGCTTCCTCTGGGGAGGAAGGGGTGGACCAGAGTGGACTCCAACTGCCCTCAAGTCCATTGACTATGTGAATTTTTAACTGTTTTACTTGGACAAAAATATCAAAGGTAAATGTTTTAACAAATCATAATAAACAAAGGCTGGAGGGAGTTTGCTTAAAGGTTTACATCTACAAAGTCCCTGCTCTGCCTGGCTCCCCACCTCCCTTCTCATTTCACCCAGAGAAAGCCCAGGCCTGGAGAGCCCACACTCCAGTGAGGGTGCAGCTCGGTGCAGCTCAGAGCAGCTGCACAAGCTGGGAAGGGGTGTAGCCAGAGTTTGGGCCTGGAGCCTCATCCCAAAACCACATGCTGCCCCCACAGTCCCCAAATGCCTAAGCAATAAGGGAGGCTGTCCGTAACCCAAACTGGGGCCAGCAGCTATTCCCTGACATCAGCCCCAAGGGGCAGAACCCCATCTTTCTCATCCCCATCAATCTCAATCCCCACCATTCGAAGCAGAGTGTGTATAGCTATCAAAGATGAGCTGAGCAGTGGAGGGTCACCCATCTAGATCTTGCTATGCTTGGAGTCCATCTGTTCCTCCTGGATGGACTGACCCCCCAACCCTCAGCCTGCAGCAAGCCTCCTGTCCTCCACCTTCCCCCTCGCCTGCCATCAGCAGCTCGATTTACTGCTCTAATTACAGGCTGTCTTCCCAAGGTTTTGTTTGCAAAGCCTTGCCTTCCCCAAGGAGGGGGTACATCTTCAGGGCACATGCCCCCCTCTTCTGCTGCTGTGCCTGCCACAGGCCTGGGCCAGGGCTTGCAGGGCAAGGGCATTCTTGAAGGCTCTGGGGCCGCTCAACAAGTCAGAGGCAGAGGCTACAGGGCTAACATGTGCGCTGAAAGCCACCTGCTTGGCTGCGGGACTGAGCCCATGGGTCCTTCTTTCAGCACTGTGGTGTGGACAGCTCTACAGCCATCTCCACCATGCCGGCTCCAGACCTGGAATAGGGTCGGTTCCCTATAAAGAGGCAGTCAGACCTTCCAGCAGGGGAAACACAAGATAAAGAAAATCCCAGCCTTGTTACAGACTACTTTCTGAAATTGTTCTGTTCAATGGAAATATAATTTTCTAGCAACCACATCCAGAAAAAAATAAAAAGTGAAAGAGGTGAAATTAATTTCAATATGTAATTAATATAAAAAGGTACTAATGAGCTATTCTGCATTCTTTTTCTGTCCTGTGTCTTCAAAATCTGTTAAGTGATTTACACTAACATCACATCTCAATTTGGATGAGCTGCATTTCAAGTACATTTGATGACATAACACGGAATAAAATAGAAGACTAGAAACTCTCATGGAGTTTATATGGGAAGAAAGTGTATATGGGAGTTTAATGGGAAAAAAGACTATTACATAGACATACAAGGTGTCCCAAAGGCTGCCCATGTTGTCACACAGGGTGAAAATGGAAAATTGAAGCTAAATGCATATTTATCTACAAAACATTCATTACAAAATTTTATAAAATATTTACAAAATATTCTCTATGTGTTGCCCTCTTATTTTGTAAATATAGGTAAATGTAGCTACAATTTCCTATTTTCCCTATGTGTGGCAACATGGGCAACTTCGGGACACCCTATAGATACAGATATAGGTGCAGGTGCAGGTGTGGGTACAGGTGTGATATAGATACAGGTGCAGGTGCAGGTGTAGGTACAGGT
>NW_003852496.1:1126205-1138138 GCF_000181295.1 Otolemur garnettii | reverse complement strand
CAGGTGTAGGTACAGGTGTGATGTAGATACAGATATAGGTGCAGATGCAGGTGTAGGTACAGGTGTGATATAGATACAGGTGCAGGTGCAGGTGTGGGTGTAGGCACAGGTATGATGTAGATACAGGTGCAGGTGCAGGTGTGGGTGTGGGCACAGGTGTGATGTAGATACAGGTGCAGGTGCAGGTGTGGGTGTGGGCACAGGTGTGATGTAGATACAGGTGCAGGTGCAGGTGTGGGTGTAGGCACAGGTGTGATGTAGATACAGATATAGGTGCAGGTGTGGGTGTAGGCACAGGTGTGATGTAGATACAGATATAGGTGCAGGTGTGGGTGTAGGTACAGGTGTGATGTAGATACAGGTGCAGGTGCAGGTGTAGGTACAGGTGTGATATAGATACAGGTGCAGGTGCAGGTGTGGGTGTAGGCACAGTTGTGATGTAGATACAGATATAGGTGCAGATGCAGGTGTAGGTACAGGTGTGATATAGATACAGGTGCAGGTGCAGGTGTGGGTGTAGGTAGGTACAGGTGTGATGTAGATACAGATATAGGTGCAGATGCGGGTGTAGGTACAGGTGTGATATAGATACAGGTGTAGGTGCAGGTGTGGGTGTAGGTACAGGTGTGATGTAGATACAGGTGTAGGTCAGGTGAAGTGTAGATACAGATATAGGTGCAGGTGCGGATGTAGGTACAGGTGTGATGTATCAGATACAGGTGCTTGTGTAGAAACAGGTGTACATGCAGACATAGATGTAGATCAGATGACAATATGTGCTGTGAGGGACCAGCATAGCTGGATGGTGTTTGAGTGGATGTGGGTGACATTGGTGCAGAGATCTGAAGGGTGTAAAGACATCTGGAGTGGCTATTCTGGGCAGAACAAAGGGCAGGTGCGAGGTCTGGGCAGAGTAGCTCAGGTGTGTTGAAGGTGGCCAGTGTGACTGACACAGAGTCAGCAGTGGAGCAGGAAGGAGATGAAACAGGAGATGATCAGGCAAGTCAGCAGGCTGGCAGCCTTGCTCCAGATGTAAAGGTCAGCAGACTGGCAGCCTTGCTCCAGATGTGGAGGTCAGCAGGCAAGTCACAAGGGGTCTCTTGAGCCAGGTATGGACTTTGGCTCCATTTTGAATGAGACCATAAACCCCTGGAAGGTTGAGTAGATCATGACATGATCTGGCTTACGTTTTGCAATGGGCACTGTGACTGCTGAGTGGAAGGGTGGAGCGGGGAGACCAGTGAAGGCTACTACAGCAACAGTCAGCCAGAGGACTGTGGTGGCCCAGACCGGGCTGCTGGCAGTGGAGGGTGAGAAGCTCCAGTGGAAGCTCTGGAGATGGAGCTGCAGGGCTTTCTGATGGACCCAACACAGCCAGGGAGAGAGAGAACCAAAGATAACCCCAGGATTTTAGCCCAAGCTAAGCAAGGGGGAGCAGCTATTCACTGCATGGGAAGACTGTGAGGGGCAGACTGGGGGGAGAGGTCGGGCTTCACCAGGGGTCAGAGCGGGCACACTGAGTTTGAGAGGCCCACTGGACACCACGGGGACTTCTCTGGAGGTCAGAGCCAAGAGCTGGAGAAGTGCATCTGGGAGTCAGCAGGCTAGAGGAGACATCAAGACCCTGAAGTTTTCTCTGGGTGCATTCTATGTTTTTATTAAAGGAAACTTCTCTAGAATAGAAGTGCCACAAGAGAAAGCGTGGGCCCAACAAAGCCTTGGCCAACCCAGCAGGAAGTTCTGGAGCGATGCTGCCAGCCAGATCCTCCCTTACTGGGCTGGAATGGCTAAGCCTTACGACCCCTCCTTGCTCTGTCACTGGGTTTGGGCCACTCAGGAAAGTCAAGGCCTCCAACTAGGTGGCTCCTACAGCTGAAGCAGACCCTGGAGAACTTGATGGGAGTGGCCGTGTGCTGACCACAGCCCCTGCCAATGGGCAGAAAGTCTATCCTCAAAGGCAGGAGGGGCTCCTTAGCCTTTGTCCATATGCAAAGCACTGCCTTGGACAGGAATGAGCCTGTTTTGCAGGTGATGGCAGAGATACAGAGAAACCCAGTAAGGTTGCAATGTCACCCAGGTGGCACGTTTATCTGCTTCAAAGCCAGTCACCATGGGCTTGAGAAGTCCACTGGAGTTCATGCCAAGAAGCCACCAACCTTGGGCTTAGCACTGGGCAGATGCTGATGAATTCTCAGGACCTCAGGAGAATGCGATTTGTCTGTTCTTTAAAATAAATGAAATCTTTTCAGTCGCTAATACACACACTGGGTAAGAATTCAAGCCACAACTGTAGTAATTAATATTGCAGCCAAAATTTATTGAGGAAACAGCTAATTGCTTTACCCACGTGCTGTCATGTAATCCTGAGAACAGTCCCGTGAAGCAGCACTGCTCTCCCCAACCCCACAGACGAGAATGCTGAGGCAAGCACAGCAGAGACACTTGCCTGGGCCTAGGCCTAGGAGCACTGAGCACGCTCTCTGCCAGGAGCCCACCACAGAGTCTGCCCTCCAAGCACACCTCCTCCACTCACCAGTTGAGTCCTCCCACAGAGACCACAGCGCCAGCCTCTGGACTTCCCAGAGGCGTTGTGCACCCATGTACTGCATCACGCATCCTCCTCCTCTGAGCTCTGTCTCACACAATCATTCCTGTTTGTCTTACCAGCAAGCACACCCCCACTTCATAAGCAAGAAAACTGAGGTTCAGCAAGGCTATTGACCCCGGGTTGCAGAGCAGGGTCTGCGGATTTGGCTCCTGCAGGGCTCTCCACCCCCACCCGCCCCCCAGGTGACATCAGGAGGGACCGTCCCCTCCCACAGTTCCCCTGGCCAGCTGCTACCACCCAGCCCTCCCCTGTCCCCACTTCACTCATCCCTTTAAGCACAGTATTTTTAAAAGGGATTGTTCAGGCCAGTTAATTAGCTCGGAAGAAGACTCCATGGTGGCCTAGGTCAGAGCCGTCCACCTCTCTTTATTAGCCGAATTGATGGAGACAGCAGGGCCCAGATGGGAATAAATTGAATCTGATGGCAAAGAGGCTCTGCTCAAGCTATTAACAGGAGCAAGCAGGCCTCACACTCCATTGCCGCTTTTTATAATGTCTTGTGTCTACTACTCCTACCCTGCAAGGCTCCCCAGGCTGCAGTCAGGTCCCAGGACAGCTCCCACCTGTGCCCTAAAGTCCAGCCCATGGGCCATAGGGCGCACTATGGACATGTGATGTGCTACCTGAGGGGAGTGGCCAGGACTCCAGGCCCTCCACCTGACTACAGCGGCAAAGGCCTTGTCACCCAGGGAGCCAGCACTCTACCCCACCTGACTATAGCAGCAAAGGCCTTGTCACCCCCGGGATGTGACACGGGGCTGCTTTCACACCCACTCCCTCCTTTTGTCCTCCCAGCACCACAGCCAGGTGGCATTGGTGCCCCACATCTGTGATGGGAGTCAGAACTGGGGCTCAGAAAGACTGAGAGACTTACCCAAGTTGCACAGCCAGGAGGATGGCTCAAGGCACTAATGAGTAGCCACTGCCACATGGTATGGCCCCTCTGTGCCAGGCACTCCCCTTACGCAGTGGCCCCAGGAAGCCAGCACTGAGTGTCTGCCACACAGCAGAGGAGGAATTTGCTCACACAGAAGCCCAGGGGCTGGCCCAGGGTGGCGTCCCTCTGAGCAGGGCCACCTGGTCTGGCCACAGCAACTGACCTCTCAGCATCCTGGACAGAGCTTGGCCTGTCCTCACTGCCCAGAAACTACCAGGCCCAGGGTGGAACTTGACTTGGTAATAATCATAGTACTCAGATGGCAGCTGCCCAGCTCTGCTCTGCTTCAGCCACATTTGCCTCCGTGATGTCACTGGGACGTGGCCTCTTCCCAGGGCTCTGTGCCTGGAACTTTGTCCTGCGAGCCCCTCCCAGTCACTTTCTCAGAGAAGACACCCTCGCCCCCGCAACTGCCCAGTTCACCTCAGTGACTAACCATCTCCTTGTTCCCAGAAATGTCAGCTCCAGGAGGGCAAGGCATTTTCCACCAGTTCCCAGCTGTGAGCTCCATGCCCAGCACACGGCAGGTGGTTGGGTGCTGGGCATATGAGTATAAGCACATTCGACACACCAAGCTCTGCAAAGATTTGCCATACTAATCCATGCATGACCTTAGGAGAACAGTTCTGTTACCTTATGGACGGGGAAGTGAGGACTCAGCAAAGGAGGTGGTGTCCCCATGGCCACAAGCTGCTTAGACCCCAGCTGCCAGCCACCCAGAATCTGGACCTCAGCTCCTCTCCTGTCCTCTCCCCTCTCTGGCCTTCAGAGACCTGGAACATGGGGTAGGTGGAAGTTGTCACATGAGAGTGATGTTTAAAGAGGGTCTGGGGAGTTTGGGGAGATGGTCCAGAAGAACTTTCTGGAGATCCTAAAAGGAGTGAGGGTAGACTGAGGAGTTCCATGCCCCGGGAAAACAGTGATTCTCTGTGGCCCACGGCAGAGAATTCAGGACCCGAGAACCCCAGCCTGACCCCAGCAACTCATTTCCCATCACACTCTGACCCTCTACTCCGTTGCTGTCACCAGAAAACATCACCCCCCTTCACACGCTGTCTTGCGGCCTGTGCTACCCTCCCCTTTCCTGCATTGGTGAACTCCAACTCAACCCACCACTCCCAGCTCTGCCCACCCACAGCCACCCTGCTCTCTTCTTTCCTGGAGAAGCCTGCCTTGCACCACTGAGTCTCAGATGTGCCCGGTGTTCACAGTCTGGTAGGGCACAGGCCAGTCCTGGGGTGCAGGAAGGGACCCAGCAGAGTTTTCTCTGATAAGAGAGGAAGCAGCCCCTATGATTCACAGACCTGTCTGATTTCTGCACAGAAAATGCCTGTGATTTTCGTCTTTGTGACCACAAAGTGTGTCACTGACATACAGCTTAAGCTGCCGGCCCCTGCCCACTCACCCCCACAGACACCACAACAGCAGGGCTGCCCCATGGCAGGGACCTCAGATGACGTCCTCCGAGTCCATGTGGCCTCAGAGACCAGCAGACACCCACAGCCCCGGGAGGGTGGGAAAGTTGTTGGAAGGAGAAGGACGAGTGCCCCCTGTGTGGCTCTGCTGCCCTGACAGCCTCCCCCACCATGCCCACCTGGCAGGCCCCAGGGAGAGGAGCAGAGGAGAGAACACACCAAGCCTGGACTTCCTTCTAGGAGGCGGCTGGGCAGCAGGAGTGGCTGGTGGTCCTCTTGGGCACTGGGCCAGTGGGGTTAATTGCCCGTACAATTTCAGCTTGCCCAGGGCTCTGCTCGTTACCAAGAAGCATTTCCTCGGGAGTCCTGGAAAACCAGCAACAGCCAACCAATTCCCCACCATTTTCCAGCCGGCTTCCCAAGAATTGAGGGCAGGGGGCGCCCAGCACTGACAGGGTGGGAGGCTTTCTGCCCCAGAGAGGGCTGGCATTGAAAGTACCATGATACCTCCAACCAGGGGCTGCATTTTGGCCTATGGTTTGGTTGACGCAGTAAGGAGCTTACCTGACTGTTGTGAGGGAGGGGCCCTGCTCCAGCAGTGGAGTCGCTGAGGTGGGCATGGGACACTCTTCCCAAGTAGGACATCACTACCCTCGGTCCCAGACCACTGTGGCAGAGCCCAGTGAGACATCGGCATTCCACCTCAGCAGGAAGGAAAGGGAGGGGATATAGGGGTGGAGGAGAGAAAAATGTAAAAAGTAATGGGAGGGTCTCAATCCCTGCTAGTGAGGGGGCCTCAAGGGCCGCCAGAGTGAGCAGGGCCACTCCCATCCCTGAGACCCCAGGAAAGTGTGGGCCCTGGAAGGCGTGTCCAGCAGTGCCCACAGCAGCATTGTTCTTCAAGGATTGAGTCCTGGGAGCAGCTCATGTGCCCACACACCCTAGAAGGGGAAAGTGAGGAGTGGTCTGTCCAAAGGATAGACTTCCAGAATGATTGCCCTGTAGGCGCAGACCATGCAGCACTAAAGCCGCACTCACGGCCATAAGCTGCACATCGTTCATGTGGGAAGGGCACCATCGCAGTGGCCACCTGCAGTAGGCTGGCAGGAGGTGGGGCTGGGAGGATCACAGGGGCTGCTGATGCTGCCAATGCCCTCCTGTCCATTCTAAGTTCATTTCGTTATGCTTGACCATACACACATGTTTTACACACTTTTGAATGTGTGATATATTCCACAAGATTTTTCTTTTTCTTTGAGACAGAGTCTCACTTGTCACCCTTTATAGAGTGCTGTGGCATCACAGCTCAGAGCAACCTCAAACTCTTGGGCTCAGGCAATTCTCTTGCCTCAGCCTCCTGAGTAGCTGGGACTATAGGTACCCACCACAATGCCCAGCTATTTTTTAGAGACAGGGTCTCGCTCTGGCTCAGGCTGGTCTTGAACCTGTAAGCTCAGGCAATCCACCCACCTCAGCCTCCCAAGTGCTGCGATTACAGGCGTGAGCCACTGTGCCTGGCCCACAAGATTTTTTTAAATAAGAAAAAATCTTAAACCTGGGGATAATTTGAAGATACGAGTTAACAGCAGAGATAAGCAGAGAATAGGGAGTGAGGAGAGACAGGGCCCAGGCCCAGGAGGCCGACACACACATGCACCTGCACACACTCACACCCTCATTCACACTCTCAAACACTCATGTCCACACACTCACACTCACACGCAAATGCTCACACTCCCTCACGCACACACAAAGCAAGACTCAGCCAGGCAGCCGAAGCAGCTGAGCCCACATGGCCACCTTTCTCTGTTGCTGGCACCTGAACCATTGTCTCAAGAACTACTTCTCTCTGCCCACTGTAACCCACATGGGTCCCAGCCTGGGAAGGGCTCTCAGCAGTGCCTGCCCTCTGTCTGGACATTGCCACCCACTCCAGCCATGATGTGCTTGTCCCTGCAACCCACCCAACCCTGCCGGTGCCCCAGGTACCTCCCAGCAGGGCTCTGTCTGAGGAGGCTGCTCTGTCCACACCCCCGTACACAAAACCCACTGCAAGGTGGCCCCACTGGCCAGGCAGCACTCACTCCAAATGGTCAGCATCCCCACCCCAGCACACCTGTGCAGCCCTTCCCTGGCAAATGTGCCTACAGGCAGAGAAACCATGTTCCCCAGAGTACACAGCAAGATACTCTCCTAAGCCCATATGACCCCGTGGACACAGCATCTGGGCAGGTGGGGCCAAAGCCTCCTCTGTGCCCTCTTCAGGGCCACGACCTCAGCAAGGAAGGAGGTCTTCAGAAGGCCAGACCAAAAGGCAGGAGGCCCAGAGCCTCTGTCCTGCCCCTGTATGAGTTCAGCCAGCCACCCCAGGTCTCAGGGACCTGGTGCACCCTGCTATTGCTTTCCTCTATGCCAACGCCATGTGACAAGAGTCTTGAAATCCTGGCCAGGCTAGTCCTGATCCCGGGGCCAGCACAGTCTATACCATAGTTGTAGGGTGACCCACGACACCACAGCCAGTTCTGCAGCCTCGAGCCTTCCTCTGCCCTGCTGCAGATGTGTACCTGGATGGGTTCGCGTGGACCCAGGGCAGCACATTCCCAGACACAGGCTGAGTGCAGCATGTGAAACCACCACAGGAAGGTGGCCATCTGCAAGCCCAAAGCCCTCGCCTCGCCTTCCCCTGGAACTGAGCCTACTGGCTCTTTGACCTTGCATGGCCGGCCTCCACAACTGAGAGAATAAATTTCTGTGGTTTAAGGCACAGGACAACTCAGTCAACAGTGAAACACATATACAACATGGCCTTCTAGTAAACTGAGGTATTTAGTATTTAAAAATAAAAAGTTTTCATATTCAGTGTAGCCTAAGTATCTAATGTTCATGAGTCCACAGCCATGCACAGCACGGCCGAGGCCTTCACCTCCGCTCACCACTGACTGGCCCAGAGCGGCTGCTGGCCTGCAAGCACCCTGCATGGTAGGTGCCTGACCCTGTGTGCCACTTGGTATCTTTTATGCTGTCTTTTTTGCATCCTTTCTGCGTTTAGATGTGTGCAGATACACAAATGCCATTGAACAGTGTTCAATACAGTAACCTGCTGTCCTTATGTGTCCCCCAGGAGCAAAGGGTATGCCGTGCTGGTGTGAGGCAGGCTGAGCCATCTAAGAGTGTGGCGTTCACACACAATGACATCACTTTAGGATGAAAATTTCTCAGAGTGTATCTGCCATCAACTGGCTGTATTTTGTTAGCAGCCTGAGCTGTGCTAGACAAACCCTTTAAACACTGTTTTGTAGATGCTGTTCCCAGGGCCTGGGTGTCCCAGTGCTGGAGCTCCCAGGCTGTGAATAGTGGCAGGTTGGCTCACAGACATGGCTGCATGGCCTCATCTGTAAAAGGAGACGACTGTGCTGCCCACAGCTTAGAGGATGAAATGAGTGAAAATGTGTCAAGTGGTTAGAACAGCACCACAGTAAAAGCTCAGATGGTGACAGGCAGAGTCAGAGAACAGCTGGTAAAAGGACATGGTGGGGCGGTGGGGGGGGCAACACTGGTGAGAGTTTGCCATGCTATGGACGATAGGTGGGTGTGCCATGTGGGCAGCTCTCCGTGGAGCAGGAAAGCTGAAGGGGATGCTGGGGGCAGGAGCCTAGCCCAGGGAGTGGAGAGGGGCCTCTTGGCCAGCCTGGGCCCAGAGGGTCAGCCCAAGACTCCATGCTGCCCTCAGCCTTCTCCCTGGCGCTGGGAAAGTGATGTACCCATCCCAGCGGGAGGCATGAAACCAAATGAGAAGCCCCCATCCTGGCCTGTGCCCACCCCACCCAGATCAGAGCTCTGGCCGCAGGCCCAGTGTGCAGGCTGATCTCTGGGGTGATAGGGTGGGGAGAACATCCATCCCAAGGCTCCATGTCAAGACCTGCTGGGCACAGGTGGTGTCGGGAAGGACCGGAAGGAAAAGAGGATGTTTCTAAACCGGCGAGTAATTTACTATGTTTATTAAGTGGTTATTGTAGGTTAAATAACCAACAGCAGCTTATTAAAAAAAAATCCTCTGAGATAATAATCACCCAAGTCTTCTGCTCACTGCTAGCAGCCAACACCCCCTATCCTGCTGGGAGCCCTGTTTGCACGATGGATCGGCGCTGGGCCGTACCGTAAGCGACTTCAAGAATCTTCGTCTCCGTTTTCTCTGACAGCTTTATGCTCCATAAATACTCAGAGCTTATTAAAAACATATTTATTTAAGATGAACAGCTCTCCTGCAGATACAAATCTAAGCTGTTAAGGCTCATAAGCCTACTTGCAATAATCAATGACAGTGTTTAAACTCTGATGGCTTTGGTTAAACTTGAAGCTCTGGGCTCCCAAGTGGGAGGTGTGGGCTGCCTCCTGCCTGCTGGGGCACCGGGACTAAGGAGGCCACAACCACAGATCATCCAGAGGTCAGGAGCCTTGGGAGCCCTGCACCGTCTGGGTAGAACTTCTTCCTCTGCCTCCTCCACAAGGTCTCACATCTGGGCCTCAGTGTTCTCATCTGGAGTACAGACTTTTCAGCTTTAAAGCTCTGTATATTTATTACGATTCAAGGGGCAATGGAAGACGGGAAAGGCCACCTCACAGAACCGTCACAGGGTTAAATGGCAGGTAGGGAGCCCCTCAGGGGCTGACTCCCCACCAAGAGCAGTGGGGGGCCGCTCCACCTCTCCAAACTCATCCCATTCTCCCTCTCCTGCCCCTGGGCAGGACCCTGTACACACTCCTGCTCCCTGGAACACTCCTACCACCCACCTTCACCAGCACTTACAGACTCCTCCTTCAGCAAATGCCGCCTCCCCCAGGAAGCCTTTCTTGACTACTCCCAGGGCTCTCTCCTCACAGCTCACTATAGCAGTCTTTCGGTCCCTCTGTCCCCACACTGGGAACTACACAAGCACACAACCAAGCTTGATCTGCTGGGCCCACCCTGCGCCCCAGCACTGGGACCAGGCCTGGGGCAGAGTCTGTGCTCAACAAACCCTCAAAGCCAGAGGACTGGTGTCATCAGACAGGAAGGTGCTGCCTCTGCCCTGGCCCAGGCCTGAGAGGGTGTTCAGACCCATGCTCTGTTCCCACGCCGGTCTCTCTCTTTTAATGACCATGGTTTTGCAGGGTGTGTTAGGATCCATTGCGGGAAAGTTGGCCCTCTTTGCTCAGCTTTTGCAAAACAGGTTTTACCATTTAAACAGTTTTATTCTTACATGTACATTTTAGAATAAGCTCAGTAAGTTCGTTTTCTCAATCCTGCAATGTTGACCGTGACTGCTCTTTGTGTGGAAGTGGCCCCCAGGTGTTCTCATGGAGGCTGCATTAGCCACACAGCCCTGTCCACTAGGAGGGACCATATGGCCCCAAAGCTCTTTCTTTTCAGTTATCAGTGGCCTCTCCCTTCTCCCCTCCCCTCTCGAGTTCCCCAGAGCTGCGCTTCACAGGTGCGCTGGGCAGGAGCCCTCTCACAAGGAGCTTTGCAGAGTTTCATGTATTTTTAGCCTACAGACACAGAGCTGTGTCTGACCCATCTGTGTCTTTCTTCCCCACCCAACACTGTTTGTAAGATTGCTCTGGGCTGCTAGAGGTCTGCTTGTCTGTTGTAATTGACCACCGCAGAGTGTGTGGGGAGTCGCCTGCCGCATTTCTCCAGCCCCACCTGTGCTGTTCCTCCATGGGCGTGTCCCTGGGCTCCTAGGGGAGGTCCCTCCTTCCAGCATGTGCCTAGCTGTGCTGGCTGCCTCAGTGTCAGCTGCCATCTGCTCTAAGTCCCACGTGTGCGGTCTCTCTCCCAAGAGGTGCGCAGCGCGCATTCCTGCCTGAGGCCCCTGTGGCCTGCAGCACCCACACTCAGCGTCCTCCAGCTTTACCGTTCTGCCAGGTGAGCAGGTGAACGTGACCTCCTGCCGCGGCAGTCTGCGCTTCTCCGACTTGAGGTGAGTGTGAGGGTCCTCTTTTGTGACCCCCCATCCCACCCCTCCTTCTACCCTTGCTGACTGGCAGCACGTCCCTAGCAACACCGCAGTGTCTGTGTCACGCAGAGACGTGACGTGTTCGTCAGCTTCAGACATTGTGATGCTTTCTCCCCATCAGCCATCTGTCTGTTAACTTTCTTCCATGTCCTTTAATAAATAGAAATCCTGAATGCTGATGTCAACATTTTCATCACATTTTTATCTTGCAACTTGTGCTTTCAGAATTGTATTTTAGCGGCTCTCTCCTGGTTCTTTGGTCATGATGGTATGCACCTAGATGGCCCGAATTTATAGATTTGGGAATAACTGATGTCTTTTAACATTAAGTGATCCCATCTGTGCCTGAAGTCTAGGGAATGGAAAGCAGTGTTTTTGGTTGAAGGTGTTGATGGAATAAATAATCCCGTAGCTGGCCTGTCTGTTGCCCCTGCTCAGCCAGGACCCTGTCTCTGTCTCCACGAAGCCCTTCACACCATCATCCAAATGGCATATCCTGTGTGCCTGCCTTGAAGGAAACCAGATGTCCCCAGGTCATGGGGGTAGGGATGGAGAGCTAGCTTTGTCATTATCAGGGAGAGGGGGGTAATGCAAGAAAACAGCAAACACGAAAATTAAAATCGCAAGTTGAATTCTTCAGGGCCAAGGCATGTTTGAGGATCTACATACATAAAAATTCCCTCAGCTATCCACTTAAAATGTGTTTACTTCCCTGTATGTGCATAATACCTCAATCAAAAAGTTTAAGAATTAAAGTATGTCTTTCTTTCCTTTCCATCTACCCAGCCACCCACACACCCACCTACCCACTGACCCACCCACCCACTGACCCACCCACCTGTCCACTTACCACTTGTCCACCCATCAATCCATTTGTGCATACATTTATCCACTTACCCTTTCCCCAACCCATCCAGTTATCCATCCATCCACTCACCCACCCATCTGCCCATCCACTCACCCACCCATCTGCC
>NW_003852496.1:1110206-1124681 GCF_000181295.1 Otolemur garnettii | reverse complement strand
CCCATCCACTCATCCACTCACCCACCCATCTGCCCATCCACTCACCCACCCATCTACCCATCTGCCCATCCACTCACCCATCCATCTGCCCATCCACTCACCTACCCATCCACTCACCCACCTATCCATTCATTATTCGCTCAACAGACAATTGTTGAGCTCCTGGTTTGTGCCGGGCCCTATGTGACAGGTACAGGGGACACGATGAAAACACAGATACAAATTCTTCTTCTGATATGGATGTCATATACTGGGGGGAGCTGACAAAAGTCCTTGTTGTAGAACACACCAAAAGGCCACAGTGCTATGGAGAAAACTGAAGGCAGAAATGCTGGCTGGGGTTTCAGCTTTAAGGAACGTGGTCAGGAGAGGTTTTATGGAGGTGTCATTAGGATAGCAGTGAGAGAGAGAAGGCAGCACAGATGCCTGGCAGAGGAGCCGCAAGGCTGGGTCTGGAGGTGCATGGTGTGGGGGAGGGAGGCTGTAGGGTCTCAGACATGTGCAGCTCATGGTGCGACCTTCAGCTGGGACAGGGCCTGCTCTGGCTTGGGTGTGGCCAGGACACTGCCCCAGGGAGCAGGAGAGAAGGGAGCTGGCAGAGCAGGGAGCCCAGTGAGGAAGTGAGAAATGTCAAAGGCTCAGAAGACCCAGACCAGTGGGGACAGTAGACACAGCAAGAAGGTGAAGCTGGCCAGAAAGGGGTGAGAGGAGAGGCAGGTGTTAAGGATGGCACCAAGCCTCGGGCCTGAGTACCCGGCAGGGGTGGGGTGGAGCCCCAGCGGAGGTCCTGAAGGTGGATATGCCACCTGCACCCCAGTGGGGCTATGCAGGCAGCAGCGGGGCTTAGGGAGGAGCGGTGTGTCAGCTCCTCCCTCCTCAGGACTCACTGCTTCTCAGCACACAGAAGTGCTAAATCCAGCTGACTGCCCTGCAGCCAAGGCCCTAGGCCTCTTTCTGCTATTCTAGAATGAGGACAGTCCTTTTCCTGGACCAGCCAAGATCAGCCCTTCTGAGGGTTCTCAAAATATTCACCACACGGCAACATTCTCAAGCCTGACCTGGGGCTTTGTCCTCGCCACTTCTACTGCCCCGGGAGCAAGGTATGGAATGGCCGGGTGTGGAGCAGGCTTTAGGGAACATTTGTTTAAAAAACAGATGACCCTCCCGGATAGGGTGGTGGCTAAGTAGTGGTCAAGGGGTCAACCAGGGGCTCTGACTTCACATCCTGGTACTGTTTCAAAATTGGGTGTCTTGGTCAGGAAACTCCTTCCTAACACCTTGGCTTCCTACCTGTGAGGTGAGGAGAATAGTAGCTCCTTGTTGCAGAGCTGCTTGGGAGAATTAAATAAGTGGGTACTTAAAACTGTGCCTGGCATACAGCGTTAACACTAACTGTCAGTATTTCATAGATAATTCCAAATGGGGATGCTGAGAGCCTTGTCCAGGGTCACTTGGCCAGTGGGACAAAGTGGATGGTTCTTCATAGTCCTGGTTCATCCTTACCTCACGCTTCAAAATGTGGGACCCACGTTTGTATCCCAGCCGGATGGTCCTAGGCCAGGTCTCCGAGTCACAGCCCCTCTACCAGGGAGTCACCCCTGCTCCCCTTTGTCCCCCTGGGCCTGATCACTGCCATCAGCCCCCTTCTGCCTTTTCTCACCCCTCGGGCCTGGCCCTTCACCTGTCAGCTCCTCTCTGATGTCCCCTCCTCCCACCTGTTCTCAGCTCCTCCCGGAAATGTCACTGCAACAACATTGATAAATATTTATAAAGGCAGCCAAGGAGATAGCATGCAAACAACCAAATAAATAAGCACATTTTAAAACACTATGCTTGACAGCTAACTTACTTCCCCAGTGAGTTGTGTGTGTGTGTGCGCACGTGTCTCTGTGTGTAGCCGCATACCTGACTGTCCTCACACATCAACCCACAGAATGCCAGCACCTTTTAGGTCAGAGCATTGGAACTGCACAATTTACAGATGGAGAAGCTGGGATCAGAGAGGGCCTGGGCTCCACCAGGGCTGCCCTGCTGAATGAAGGCAGGTGGCGGCCCATGCCCAGCACTTCTGCTTTGTACACCCAAGGTCCCCGCTTGGCCTGCTATCTATAAACAGAGAACCGCTGTTGACAATTCCATTAAAGGACTTCATGTTTGCTCTGCTCTTATCTGTGGCCCTAACTATAGGTTTCAGGAGAGCACTGAGAAAGGTCTGTGGCACAGGTCTGCGGGGCAGTGGAGAGCCCATGCTGGCAGCATGCACCTGAGTTGCCCACAGCACCCTGGTAGGGTTTCCTCAAGGAAGGACAGTTCCCAACAGGACTGAAGATCAGGATGATCCTCCTCCCTGAGGGAGCTCAGATAGGCTGCCCTGTGCTGGGGGGAGGCCTGACACCCTGGAGAAGGCCTTCTACCTAGGCCTCAGTTTCCCCATTAGTCCAAAAACATGAAAGGGCTCACTGGTTTCCAAGGCCCCAAAGCTAACACCCTCTGAGTGGGTTCCCTCATTACTGCTCTGCCCCCACCACACCTCATTTGCATGAAACAGACTCTGGTCACTGTCAACAGCCAGAGCCCAGCACAAGGCCACCCCAGTGGCTTATGGGGAGGCCAGGAGAGAAAGTGAGGGGTCACATGACAGCTGGCACTGATTGGACTGTGTGCCAAAGGCTTTAGTGTCTTCCTCGGGCACAAGCCTCCCACCTTTCAACCAGGACTCACAGGGCTTCTCAGGAGCCTGAGGAACCCAGCTGGCCGCAGTAGGGCCAGTTTCTCACAACGGCAGATGCCACAGCCCTGCACATAGGGACACTTATGAGGGCCAGGCTGGTGCCACTCCTGGACCCAATGGTCCCTGCCGCTGGCCTACAGTGCAACGTCCCTGCTGTGACAGCTGTGCTTTGCAGACAACAAGCCAAAGCTGGGGTGGGCGTCACTGACTCAGGGCACACAGAGCACAGATGGGGACGGGGGCATTCCAAGTCAGGCCCACAAATCATAGTCTTTCTGGGGCAGAGCAGGGCCTAGGGCCTGTGTTCTGCATGGACAGCACAGACAGGAAGGATCAGGGCTGGGCAGCCCTCCTCCTCCTCCACATCCCCCATGCAGCCCAGAGGATGACTGCCTCAGCCCTACTGCCTCTCCCCAAACTCAGCTGCCAGTTCCCCATCCCAGCCGGAGTCACCCCCGCAGGTCACCACCCACATGACTACTCATCCACACGGGCTCTGCCACCTGCTAGTGGGAGAAGTAAACTATCCCAGCAGCCCCTGATGCTTGTAGTGCCCACGGGCTCACCTGCCCTCCTGCCTGCCCCACCTGCGGCTGCCAGATCTGCCCCCAGCCCAGCCCCAGTGCATGCTCACGGGACCCAAGCCTCACAGCACCTTCCCCAGCCCTACGATGCTAGTCCCAAAGACCCCCTTCTGCGTGGCTTTGTCTCTCCTGGTGGGCAGATGTGGAAGCAGAATCTCAGGGCCAGCTCACCAGTGCTCTACCTCCCAACCCCCAACAGGCTCCATCTCCTCCTGGTGCCCAAACCCAGGGCCAGGAATGCTCCAAACAGCATGTGTAAGTCAGCTCTGTGTGACCAGCCAAGGTCCAGATGCTCCCCTGTCCGATGCTGCCCACCTAACACCGTCCAGCATACCTCAGAAGAGCCACCATGCCCCATGCAGACTTCACGTCCCCCCACAGCCCATCCTGTCCCTCCTCTGACCCAGCCAGAGGAGGAAAGCTGCCCTCAGAGGTGAGCACCACCCAGACCTCTCAAAGGCACCATCCCCACCCCACTCCCAAAGTCTCCTTCCTCCCCAGCCCACTCCCCTCACCTGCCAGCACAGGGCCTGCACTCCTGCTCAGTCCTCACACACACCTTGCTCTCTCCCTGTGGCACCACTGCCACTGAGTCCCCTGGCAGCACTCGGCACCCCGGGGATTTACGTTAGTCTGTGTTGCTACTTATTAGTGTCTATCTTCTGCCCCTCACCCTGAGGCAGGGACTAGGGCACTGAATGCTGCAGAACCCCCTTCTGTGCCTCCTCTCACCGGAGGACAGGGAGCCTGTGCAGACTAGGGAACCATCTCTGAGAGGGGAAGGGACAAGCTGGGGCCTGGGTGGGTGCCACGTGGGGCCTGTGGCCCTGTGATTGATGCTCACAAAATGGCCATGTTCTGTGTTATGATCCCCGAGATCATAATGAACATGAAAGAGGAGCCCAGAGGTCCCAGTGAAAGGGCCTGGTGTGTCCTGGGTTCTGTGGGGGCCCCTCCCCTCACCATACTTCTGATGGTGCCCACCAAAGCTGTGGATGTGCCAGGATACGGGCACTGGGCCAGGCCTGGGGTCAGGCAGGCAGCGGACTGTGGGAGCCAGAGGACATGCTGGGAAGGTAGGACCCAACGGCTCCATGCCACTTGTCCTTCATCAAGGATCCAGGAAGGGACAAAGGAGAGGGAAGGTGCCCACTGGCAGAAATTTCTTCATGCCCCAGAGCTCTGGACCAGGGGACAGACCCCCAGTGCTGCACACACAAACTGCAGTCGCTGCTCACTGGGCACCCCCACATACACACACACATATGCAATATGGACACACACAGAGATGCACCTCAGAGCACACCCACCACAGGAATGCGTGTACACACAGGAGCAGATGGACATGTCACAGACACGTGTATTGAGAGGAGCACAGACTCAGATATACACAGAGACACACAGGGTACACATGCACTCGGGAAACACAGACTCAGATATATACACGCTGACACACAGGGCATACATGTGTTTGTGAGACAGACATTCAGACATACCTGTATGCACACAGACACAAGAGCACACACTCGTGTGCAAATCACACATGTAACTCAGTTACAGACCTAGGAAGACACAAACACACCACCTGTGTCACATACACACGATTTCCTCCAGCCCTCTCTCTCTCTCTGGCTGTCTCCATCTCTGATTCACATGTGCTCACACACACACACACACACACACTGGCTCACCGTGCTCACGAGTGGGGCTTACTTGCCTTTGGTCTGATCCCGGAAGAGAGTGCCCTCCGTCCCTCAGCCCTCCTTCCCTAATTAGCCCAGCACACAGGGCTGCTGCCGCAGCCAATTCTGCCTCAGCCCGGGGCGCGCCCGTAGCTAAGAAGCACCTGTCACTTCGAGGATCCCTCTCAGCTCGGCTGACATCTCCTGCTCCTGGCAGAGCCCAGCAGCCCCTTGGAGCAGGCTGGCGGTGTTGATGGAGCAGAGCAGCCTCAGAAGGAGGGTGGGGGGTGGGGGGTGCACTCTGCAGAGCCTCCCAGCCTTTCCTCAACCAGCAGCTTGTGCCCTGCCTCTCCTGCGCCCATGCCCTTCCTCTCCTGCACCCGAGCTGTCTCTCCTGAGCCTGTGCCCTGTCTTTCCTGCACCTGTGCTCTGATTCTCCTGCTAGGCAGTGAGTCACTAGCGGGTGCCTACTGTGTGGCAGGCAGATGCCAGGCACTGAGGACACAGGGTGAACAGAGACAGCGCAGCCCAGCCCAGCCCACAAGGAGCTGCCATTCAGGGGAAGGCAGATGCCAGGCACTGAGGACACAGGGTGAACAGAGACAGTGCAGCCCAGCCCAGCCCACAAGAAGCTGCCATTCAGGGGAAGGCAGATGCACCCATCAGATCGTCATAAAGGCCGGTGCAGATGGCAGCTCTGCGGAGAGCCACACACCCAGGGTTGCAGTCGTATGGAGCTGAAGTTTCTGACTCACTCGGGGAGTTCTAGGGAGCTTCCCCTGGGGTCAAGTGGATCTCCATCTCAAGCATTATTGGAGTTAGGAGGTGAAGAGGGCTCCAGGAAGGGGTCAGAGTGTGCAATGGCCTTGACCTGGTCTTGATGGAGCAAGAACTACATGCCGGCACACATCCCTCTGCCCTCAGAGCCACAGGCAGGGCAGGCATTGCTCCACACTCATCCTCTCTGCCCCCCTGCCCTGGGCCCGGAATGCTGGCCCTGTGCCATCCAGGAGGCTGCACACAAGTTCTGTGGGCCGGGATGGAGAGTTTCGGCCTGGAGAACCATTGTAGAGATGTGGAAACTGAGGTAGAGATGCCAGTTCCACTAAGGGAGGACATTTCCCAGACAGTATGAGCAGCTTTCCTGAGTGCCTTGTAGAGCGGCCAGTCCAATCCTCTTCACAGTGCAGAGGAAGACACTGAGGCTGTGTGCTCCAGGACACTAAGGCCACATGCTCCCTCACCTACCCTGGAGGGGCGTGGGTGGCAGGAGAGTGCCTGGCTGATGTGGCCCTGAGGAGCTGAGAGGGCACAGCAGAGCACGTGTGTGTGAGTGCATGTGTGCACATGTGCTGTGAGCTGGTGTGCAGGAGCTAGGGATACCAGCAGGCTGACATTCAACACACGTGGTGCCCATTCTAATTGGTCAGAGCATGTACAACATGGACGTCAGTATTCAGAAAAGCAAAAGAGGCCAGGTTCGGTGGTTGACACCTGTAATCCTAGTACTCTGGGAGGCCGAGGTGGGTGGATCACCTGAGCTCACCAGTTCAAGACCAACCTGAGCAAGAGCGAGACCCCATCTCTAAAAATACCTGGACATTGTGGCAGAAGCCTGTAGTCCCAGCTACTCAAGAGGCTGAGGCAAGATGATTCATTGAGCCCAAGAGCTTGAGGTTGCTGTGAGCTATGATGCCATAGCACTCCTATTGAGGGTGACAAAACAAGACTCTGTCTCAAAAACAAAAACAAAAAAAGAAAAGAAAAGAAAAGAAAAAGAGCCTGATCAGATAGTAGGCCTGGTCATCTGAAAGCCAGGCCAGTGGGGGCAGGGTCCCCAGCAGACTGAGGAGCATGCTGCATGTGTAGGCACAGTGCTGGGTGGACAGGCCCGCAGGAGTCAGCGGTCAGTTGTGGGGAAGGTGGGTGAGCAGAGACGTCCTAATGGTGTGTGTCCCAGCTCCTCTCCCAAGCGCCCAGTGCTGGTCAAAAGGGGAGTCCACTTGCCTTGTCAGGAGGAACAGGCATCTTCCCTGGGCCCCTAGGGAGACTGTCTGCTCACTGGCACACCCAGTGTATCAGCACGTATAACAATGTTTCTGCTGTGTAACAAACCATCCCAAAAAGTGATAGCTTAAAACAACCAGAAATGTTTTAGCACCCTATTCTGTGGGTAAGCTGGGTGCTGGCCTGGCCCAGATCAGCCAAGCTCCCCCATGCATCTGTGGTTGTCAGAAAGCACTAGAGTGGATCCCTCACATCTGGTAGTTGGCAGTTCTGTTGGCCATGGCATCTGAGTTTTCTTCTTGGCTTCTTGTTCTCCAGCAGCTAGTGAGCTGGTCCACCCCATGATGGCCTTACCGCAGGAGAAAACAATCTTTGGCATCACTTTTTCTGCTGTCCTGTTGGCCAAAGCAAGTCACAAGACCAAGCTCCCATTCCAGAGGTGGAGAAGCAGCCTTCCCCTAAGGGGAAAAACCACAGAATCCCACTGGGAAGGAGCAGGGGCACCGGGAAGGGAGGAAATTGGGATCTTTTCTCAATCAATCCATCAGCCCCACTGGAGGTGTAGAGAAGGTGTGATGACCTTTCCAGGACTCACAGCCCTGATCCCAGCAAGGCAGGGCTGGCAGCTCATGGGGACCCATCCCAGGTCTGCCCTCACACCGGAGTACAGGCCCCATGTTGCCAGAATGTGTCCAAAGAAGTCCAATATCTGTACTGTGTGTGAAATCTCCTGAATTTTAAATGTTGTTGAAATGCTACAGAGTGCGCATGTATTAGAAGGCTGCCTGACAGGAACACAGCACAGTGGTGGGAGCTCCCAGACATGACATTCTGTGAAAAGAGCCAGACACCACCTGCCCGCTGCATCCACACACGTGACGTTCATGTACAGACAACACCATCCCCCGGCCAGGCTAGGGCTTAGCTCCATGAAGGCAGATACTACCCCAGGGGGCACAAGAGAACCTTCCAAGGTGCTATCAATGTTCCCTCTGTGGGTCTGGGGTGGACGGGTGAGAGGAAGGTCACAGATTCATCATATAGAGCTCACACATCAATAAAAACTTCACACAGCAAAGCAGAATTCCACTCCCCACAGGAGCCGCTCACATTTGCAGACTGGCGGGGCCCTCAGGAGGGGCGTGGGTGGGGTGGGCAAGCACAGTGTTGCCTGGTGAGGACGAGGTTTAGGATGGGAACCGTGACTGAGAGCTCACTCTGTACCCACATTTACCTGCTTGTTAGAGTGTCTGAGCCCCACAGCCACCTGGAGAGGCAGGGCCTGGATGTCTTTGCCCATGTTACAGATGAGGAAACTGTGGAGGGAGGTGAAGTCATGAGCCACAGTGACCCAACTGGTCATCTGACCCCAACTTCATACTGGAGCATAAGCCACCCTCCTCTCTAATTAGGGGCTGGTGTGACCAGGAGGATCCAGCTCCTAGATGAAGCCCACTGCTGAGGGTGTGCAGGGCCTCCAGGGAGGGGGCTGAGCTGTCAGGTTGGCCCCAGCTGCATCTCCAGCTAGTCTGCCCTCATGGCAGCAGGAAGCAGGGTGGTCAAGGCCTAGGGTGTCCGCGGCTCCCACACCAGGTGGTGTCCCCTCTGTCACAACCCATGGACACCTGCTGCTCCCCAGAACCCACACAGAGCCAGGCTGGGGCAGTCCCAGGAAGGGAGAGTTCTTCTTGGGAAGCAGGAATCAGGGATGGCCTCAGGGTGCAGCAGGATCTCAAGAGGCCAACCTGCTACCCTCAGATCCCCAGGAAGGAAGCAAAGGCCCTGGCCAGGCCCTCTTCTGGGGATTGGGTGGAAAACAGGCCCTTCCCTAGGAGGCCCCCACTGTGGGGGGAGGACAAAATGTGTTTATGATGACACTGGCAGCCACAGGGGCTCAGCTTTCCAACAGAAAGAAGCAGGAGGAGAGGCAGGGGCCTGCCCTCAGGGACACCAGCTGCAGGACTCTCTGTCTCTTTTTTTGCATGAGCCCTGAACAAACTCATCCCTCCTCGGCAGGGGCACCAGGCTCAGAGGTCATCCCTCCACCCAAGGCCAGGCAGCCAGTCAGGACCAGGAAAGCCCTCTGAGAGGGACGGCCACACTCCTGGGTCTAGGAACCCCCAGATGGCTCCACGGGAGCCAAGGCTCAGAGCAGCTCCTCTGCAAAGCCAACTGGAGTGTGGGAGAAATGACAGAGAGTGGAAATTAGGTCAGCCTCTTCAGGAGGAGGAAGAACCACGTGACCAGGGTGCTGGGAGGGTTGCTGCCTCGCAGAGACAGCGGGTAATGGGAAAACTTTCTCCAATTATGAGAAGAAGAGCGAGCTCGTGTCAGCCGCGACCAGCGATAACAGATGACCGGGAGAGGCAGGCGCTTAATGGGTTTTTCCCTGCGATCAGTTAACACAGACGAGCGGCCCTGGTGACAGCTTAGGGCCGGCGAGGGCACCGGGCTCAAGGGCCCCCTGCGCTGGCTGTTTTCCAACCCTGAGCCTGATGACACAGATTTCCTGACAGCGACAGGGCTCAAGCTCTCCTCAGACCAGCCCCAGGCAGCCTGGAGGGGCGGGGGGACAGGCTCGGCAGGATGGGGCTGCCTCGGTGTAGCACACAGGCTGAGGGACACAGGGATGGGGGCACCCACGGCGCCTACCTACCCATAGGAGCACAGACAGGACCACTCACACATGGCCACCGGGTCACACATATGACACACAGACCCAATCCTCAGACCCCCCAGTTGCTACACAATCACAGACACACACATTTATACATGTCCACAGACACCCAGACACACAGTGACACGGTCACTGAGACACCAACACACACACACTCACAAAACACACCCAGACACGTTCATGCCTAGATGTGCAGGCACCCGTGCAGACACACATGAACACAGTCTCATGAACTTGTAAGGACATGTGTGTGTGCACAGGTCACACCCCAGATGCACAGTGGCCCTACCCTCCTGCACACAGGACATCCTCGCAGGCTCCTGTGTGCCGTTGCTTATGTGCATGTGTGGCAGAGCCCCCCAGCGCCAGGCCTAGCACTGCAGCTGTTCTCCCGCCTCCCCGAGGCAGCCTCCCAGTGCCAGCTCCCGGCCTGCAGCCTCACATCACCCCCGCCGGGCCCTGCCCAGCTCTGATGGCCACTGTCCCACTCCCTGAGTGCCTGGTCCCTCCCCTGCGTAAAGTCCCATACCCCCCATCATGGAGGGCAAGGCCGTAACAGCTGCCTCCACTCAGATCACCCCACTGCCCTGAACCCTGGTGCGGTCCAGTCCTCATTCCCCCACTTAGCAAATGTGTGTTGAGCACACATGTCCTGGCTGTGTTCTAGTACCCAGCCAGGACACGGGCCCTGCCCTCCGGAGGCCAGCATTCCAGTGAACAGGAACTGTCCCCATCATGGCGGGTAACCTGGGCAGGAGCTCAGCTGTGCAGATGGGAGAGCTGTCCTCGTCCCAGGCATGTCTCAGACAGAGGAAGAGCTGAGAGGTCCTGCTGATGGACTGTGTGGGAGAATGAGGGCAGAGGAGGGGAGGCTGTCCCGCCCACATCCGTGATGGGAAGAGCTGGCAGGGAAGGAAGGGTGGAGTTCAGTCTGAACTTTGCGGAGGTGAAATAATGGCCCCAGTAAGAATCCATATCCCAACCACCAGAATATGCCACCTTGCATGGTAAAGGGACTTTGTAGATGTGATTACCCTAAGGATCTTGAGATGCAAAGATTGTCCACAGGGGTCCTTATAAGGAGGCCACGGAAAGCTGAGGATGCCGCATTGCTGCTGTGAAGATGGAGGGAGGGGCAGCAAGCCAAAAGAAGCAGGTGGCCTAGAAAGGCTGGGAGATGAAGCCCCCTCCTTCTCTCCTCCAGAATAACACCACCCCGCTGACACCCTGGTGCCAGGAGTGTGAGAGAACAAATGTGCACGGCTTAAACTACCGAGCTGGCGGTTCTGAACATATTCTTCTTAGCAAAGTATCTCAAGAATGGAAGAAAAAGATCCAATGTACTCAGTCTTACTATGAAACCAATTTATAGCTTTTGTATGAAAGCCATAACCCAATTATAGCCCAGGAAGAAGGAAAAAGGGGAGAGGGAGGGGAGGGGAGGGGGAGGATGGGGGAGGGAGAGTAATTGGTGGGACCACACCTACGGTGCAGCTTACAAGGGTACATGTGAAATTTACTAGGTGTAGAATATAAATGTTTTAACACAATAACTAAGAAAATGCTGTGAAGGCTATGCTGACCAGTTTGATGAAAGCATTTCAGATTGTGTGTAAAACTAGCACATTGTACCCCGTGATTACATTAATGTACACAGCTATGATTTAATAAAAATAAATAAATAAAGAAGACACACACAATGTGGTGGGGGCTGCTAAGGAGCCTCTTGGCAAAGGGGTTTAGATCAGGAGCTGTGGGCCCCTGGAAGGCATTTGAAGCCCTGGGACTGAGTGAGGGGACCCCATAATAGACACAAATGAGGGCCTGCCTGAGCCTAGGGCCCCAAAGTTCAGAGGTCAGGCAGACGAGGGAAACCAGGGAGGAGACTGAGAAGAAATGTTTCTCCTAGAAGCTTGACTTGATAAAATTTAAAAAATAATAATAAAATAAAATGTGTCTGGTGCACCTTTTGGGTGTGGAACACAATTATAAGAGGGACTTTACCTAACAAATGCAATCAGTATAACCTAATTCTTTGTACCCTCCATGAATCCCAAACAATAAAAAATAAAAATATGCTATAAAAATAATAATAATAAAGGTAAGTATTAAAAAAAAAAGAAGGAAGGAGTAGCTAAACAACATGCACAGTGCCGGATGGAAGCCACTGGTCAATAAAAAGGATTAGCTGCCCAACAGCCAAAGTGAGGTGAATCTCAAAACTGTCACGCCGAGCCAAAGAAGCCTCGCACAAAAGAACACACACTGTAGGATTTCCCTTAGATGCAATGCTAGAAAATGCAAAATAATCTCTAGTGACAGAGAGCAGGTCAGTGGCTGCCCAGGGCTGCAGCTGCGGGACTTCGGGGGCTGCTGCCAGTGTCATGGGGACAAGTTCAGACACGTTTGTAGACACTCATTGGGTTGTACACTCTCAGTGCGTGCGTTTCATTGAAAGTAGATTCTACTTCACTGAAGTTGACTTAAGAAAAACAGCAGAGGGAGGAATCAGCTTCAATTCCTGCTGGAAGAGGAAGTGGAGGAGAACTGATCCCCTTTGGCGGCATGGGCTAGGTGGGTGGCTAAGAGCAGGCCGCACGCTTAGCGCAGGGTGTGGACTATGGCTGGCTAAGGCTGTCAGGATCACCTATCACCTTGACCTGCACATGACCCAACACTGTGTGGGGACGTCAGCTGGGGAGCTTGGGGAGAGTGTCTCCCTAGCACGAGACATGGTGACCCAGGGAAGCTTTGTGTCCCCACCTTCTCCCTTCTTGGGTGGGCTGTCATCCTACAAACACAGAAGGTCAGGAGCCACACTGTGTGATGGCTGGAGAGTTCAGAGGTGCTCCAGCTTTATCAGCTCTCAGAAGTCCCTGGGGCGGGTCCTCGACACCCCATGCCCCAGAGCCATCCCTGCAGACTCCTGTCGGCGCAGCTCCCTCCCAGGAATGCTAGCCAGTGTGGGGTGCTGGAAAGAGATGGGGGTGCCTCCCCCCTTCCCTTTATGGGCACCTGTGCCCCACCCATGGTGGCTACAGCTCCCCTGCTGGAGCACATCTCCTACTCAGGCCCCTTCCAGCCACAGTCCCCCTTCCCTCACCCTCCAGGCCTGGGAGGTGGGCAGCAGCTCCCAGCGTTGCTAATTCCTGGGTGCTTCAGCATCCCATGTGAGTTCCTTGAACCCTGATTGCTCCTCGGTAAACAGTCCCTGCATTCGAGTCTGTACCACTGCCTGGCTCCCAGCTTGCTGTTATGACATCATCAAACATCCAGATGTCTGAGAGCCCTGCTGATCAGCCTGAGCATTCCCAATGGACCTGTCTGGTGAGCCTGTCACCCAAGGGGACAGATAGCCAAGCAGATAATTATAAAATAACAAAAGCGCATAATGGTATCAATCGGAGACCCCTGGGCCTGCACCCCCTGAACTTGGTGCTAAAGGAGCCTGTGGACCCCACTTGGAAGTAAGCCCATCTCCAATGGACTTTCTGTCTCTTTCAACCAAAAATACCATGACAGCTGTTAAATAAGAGGACCCCAAAAGATGCTGTGTTCTACTCTTGAATCCGGTCCTAGAAAAATAAGGCCTGAAGAATGTATCTGAAAAGCTGAAATTAGCTAAGATAAGAACAGGATACATAAACTTTCTAAAAACCTTGATGTATATAAAAAGCCAATGAAATCTTAAGAGGAAAAAAGCAGAAATCAGAAAAGAAAATGACAGCAGGAAGTCTTAAGTTATTAATTATAGCAATCAGTGTTTAACTTTTTGTTTTAAATATAAAGCAAACCTTCTTACTTGTTCATACTGAGTGAAACAAAATCAAACTGAATACGGCTCTTAAGAGACATTTCTAAAGCAAAATTATAAAAGATAAAAATTTACCAGGATACAAAATGAGAAGGGGAGCCCGGGTCAGATATTAATTTCAGATTCAGTAGACATCAGACAAAAACCACAGCACAGGACAAGGAGAACCAAGCTGTTGCAGAATTCTACGCACCAAATTATACTGCGTTTAAACACAGAAAGTAAAAACTCTCAGAAAAATGAGGGAGTTTGGTGAAAATACTCTACACTAATTGAGGACTATAACTTATTTCTCACAATCTCCCTAGAGCAAGAAAGCAAAAAAAAAAAAAAAAAGGCAATCAATATTCTGAATATATTACTAATAACATTGTGTGTGAGTGTGTCTGTCTGTATGCATATGGAGAGAGAAAGACTGGGGGACGTGTGTATAAAACTTTGATTTTTAGAAACAGTGAACACGCCTTCCTTTGTAGCTGCCCTGAAATGCACCAGTCAAATAATCGCACTTTGAAATATCTCAGTAAAATCTACCAACAAAAAGCAAAACAAAAGCTGGGAGAGGAGTCCAACAGACCATGCTCTCTGACCTCAGTGCAATTCAACTAACAGTTTGCTGGAAGTGCTTTCATATTTAACTTTGGAAGTTTTCAGAAAGAGTTTTCAGAAAGGTGCAACGTATGGCAAGACTTGTGTGATGTGGTGTCCACTCAGATTCAGCCCAGACTGACTGCTAAGATGATACACTACAATTCTAAATCTAAATGAGAATTGTATCTTTTCAACTTTGAAAAAATATTCAAAATTCCGCAGGAAGATTTAGTTCAGACAGAAATATTGAACAGAAGTCAGCTGAGGAGCTACTTGCCCTCAAATGTTAAGACTTGTTTATGTGGATGGAGCTGGAACATATTCTTCTTAGCAAAGTATCTCAAGAATGGAAGAAAAAGTATCCAATGTACTCAGCCCTACTATGAAAC
>NW_003852496.1:1100525-1109367 GCF_000181295.1 Otolemur garnettii | reverse complement strand
CCTGTGGTCCCAGCTACCTGGGAGGCTGAGGCAAGAGACTCGCTTGAGCCCAGGAGTCCGAGGTTGCTGTGAGCTGTAATGCCATGACACTCTACCCAGGGGCACAGCTTGCGGCTCCGTCTCAAAAAAATAAAATAAAATAAAATAAGGAAATATTAACATACAAATAGAAAAATAAGCAAAGACTATGAACAGACAATTTTCAATTGAAGAAGTACAAATTCCAAAAGGCGTTTGAAAAAATTGGCCTCATTAGTATTCATGTACGTGCAAATTAAGCAACAAACTACCATTTTTCACCTATAAAATTGGCACTTTATTATTACTATTATTATATTCGGTGTTAGCAAGAGTATGAGAACATGGGTATTGATATTAATACTTTCTTGCTGGAAACATAATTCCATATCCATTTTGCGTACCTTTTGACCCACCCATTCTTCTTGTAGAGAATTGTCCTAAAAAAAAGAATTAGCTATAAGGCTGTTGATTGCAGCGTTTTTTGTAACGGCAAAAAAAGAACTCTGAATGTCAACTAATAGGTAATCACGTGGTATATAAATTGTGTCTTTTTGTACAGTGGAATTCTGTGCAGCCTTCAATAATGGAGTTACACAAGTATTTGTAACAACATCGTATTGCTAAGTGAAAAGAGCAAGTGAGAAAATAGTAAGTGATGACGAAAAATCCATTTTTTATAATAAACGTAAGAAAAAAATGAACACTAAAATATTAATGCGGTCACCCACGGCTGGTGAACTTGTGGTTTATTGGTACTTCCTTCCTCACAGTCATTTCCATTTAAAAATTTCTCCCCAGTGAACATACATTAATTGTGTAATAAAAATAAATGTTTTAAAGAGTGAATAGGAGATTGAGTAAATTATAATATAATCCCACGGTTGCAGCCAACAGCCAGTAAAATCTGTGTTATAGAATTATATTCATTGATATGAAAAGATGGTCATCGTGCACTGTTAAATGAAAATAGTACATTCAAAGCAGTGTGTGCATTATTATGTCTTTTTGTTTAAAAACAGAAAGTGCTTCTATTTGTATGTACAGAAAAATGACAGGAGATTATAAAATAAATACTGGGAACAGTTATCTCTGAATGGTGTGATGGGGCAATTTTTCTGGGTTTTTTACTTTGCTCATTTCGGCATTGTCCAAGTTTTCTGCAGCTATAAATGCATTAATAGTATAATTAGAAATTACATTTATTTTTAAGAAAATGTTCATATCCTTGCATGACATAATGCCCCTTCTATGATTTTTGTCCCAAGGAAATAACCCATCCTTTACTTCCTTCCTTAAACCAGTAGTTCTGACTCAGAAGGATATTGTGTCTGGACACTCTTATTGTCACCCGTCCAGGCCCAGGATGACACTGAACGTCCTGCACTACACAGGGCAGCCCCACAACAAAAATTATCAGTAGTGCCGAGACCAAGAGCCGCTGTAAACATCATTCCTGTTCTGCTACCTACAGGCCAAAATACTTGCCTGTCTCTGCAGAGGCCACATTCAGAAAAGCTCAGAATCTGAGACTTCGGACTAAGGATTTCCTCCAACTTCCAACCTTTGGGGTGGTCTTGTTCCTAACCCAGCCAGCAATGCATGTCAAAATTACTCTCCCTACCACTCTGCACAGATGCACAGATGTGGAGTACCCCACAGCTTCCCCATGGCCTTCCAGGTCTGCCTCTCCCTGAACCCCCCCTCCCAGGCTCTCTGCTTAAGTGTCCTGCCCTCCAGCCTCCCGAGTACAGGGAGCCGCCGCTCCCAGCCCGGAGTTAAGTCTCTCATCTCCTCCTCCTACTGTCCTTTCTAAGTGCCCTTTTCAACCAGCCCCTCAGTTGAAGTTCTTACCTGAAAGATCTGCATCCCCAGAAGCCATGACTTTGTGGGGTTGCCGTAGTGTCTTCCTTTAACTTTTTTTACTGGACAAGAAATATGAAGAACTTCCCCCACTCCAAGAGTGCCCTGGGCTCCACACGTAATATTCCCTGTCCTCATCAGCAGAAGTGTACCCATTTCTCCTCGGTAAGCAGGATCAGTCGCCTCAGCAAATACAAAAGCCCACTTCTTTGCACACTGGTCAGAGACCCAGAGTCCACACTGGTCAGAGATGAGAAGCAGACGTTTATAAGCGTGTGGACGGGTGGAGAGGAGCGGCTCTCCCAGACCCGTGACTCTGACTTTGGATAAAAGGCATCATTTATTGGTCACAGGTTTGAGGCACAAACAGCATCCCGGCCTCATAGGTGCTTTATCCTCGCTGGCACCACAGCTAAGTCTTCAATGGACAGTTCCAACATTCTCTATCGGGTGGCCCAGACTCACAGCTGATCCTGGGCGGTGATGTAGACAGCAAGCCAAGAAAATGTACAGGTGTGGGTCTGTCACTGTCCACTTTGCATAAACCTTGAGCAGAAGAAATGGGGAAGGAAGCGTCTTCACAAGCCCACAGATGCATAGCTGGTAAGTCTTGTAAGCAGGGACGGCAGCTCCATACCCAGAAGAAATACATACTCCACTGCGGATAATGCTGGGTGGGTCTGATGCACTCACACCACCAACAGGTGGCTGGCTGGTCCCACAGAGAAGGGTGCCTCGGCCATGTCCTAACATTGCGCTTTGCTAGGTTGGGCTTTTCACAGCAGCAGTTAGCTGGATTAGCATCAGTAAGGGACAGTCCACATTGTCTGGCCCACGTATATCTCCCTCTACGAGGCTCCAATCTGAAAGAATTGGCAAGCATGGAAAAGGACTGGCTGTCACAGTCCTGATGACCAGCTGCCCCTTCCTCCGGGGGTGCCTGTGTGAGCAGTCCTCTGCTCCTCATGCCTGCTCTGGGAAGTCCACCCACATGTCTTCCCCCTAGTCTCCAGTCCTAGGGTCTGGGTGTATAGATGCACCCCTGCGGCCACCTCTCTGTCCAATCAAAGGGACACAGTTTCCACATGGCGCTGCAGCCTCTGCTAACACTGCCTTTTCTACAGGTGTAAGACAAGCCCACGTTTCCTTTCCCTCAATCAGCCAGTCATAAGAAAACCCTCATGAAGCCTGGAGTCATCTTCTCCTGAGTCAGATTTTTGATGTCCTTCCAGGGGCTCTGAAGGCCGTGAGGGGTGGAGGGTAAATGTTGAGGAGAATTCGGTATCCTCTTGCAAAACCAACTCATGCGAGCTCACTGCAGGGTTTTCAAGAAAGGAAAGACCCATCTCTTCAGACAGGAAAAAAAAAAAAAAAAAAGCTGTTTTTCAGACTCATCCAAGTTCAGTAACAGGCCCCGGTTCTCATTCTCGGCTCCTCTTTTCTGATCAGTGTTCCTGATTTTACGTAACAGATTTATCATGGCTATGAATTCAATTTGTGTTGTAATTCTGCAGCACTAGGATCAAATTTGGAGTCTTATTTTCAGCTGTATCAGCCCTGTAGCTACAAAGGAAAAGATATTGTTTCAGGAACATCATAGAAGTGCTCTAATTCTCTGACCATATCTTAAGATGAGATTCTAAAGCCTTGCGTTTGTTGCTTTCTCTCTGTAAACCTCCCTGTGCAGTCAGAAGTAGCCAGCTGGTTGCTGAGTTCTTGCAGGCGTCACTGCCCTGTGCGACCAGTCCCAGCAGCAATGTAGCCTCCTAAAGCACTGCCTTTAGTTGTAACTTTTCCCCAGAAAACCACATCTGTGATCAGAAAATGACTTGATGACATTTGCTTACTAATGCATTGCTTTCCCCCCAACCCCAACCAACTGTGAGTTCCACGAGAGCAATAACACTAATTTCCAGCTTAAAGTAGTACCCGGTATACAGTGAGCACTACATAAATGCAGAAACCTCCCTCGCTGGCCTATGGAGGGAAAGGAATGTGTGGACTCACATACCCAGGAGGACACAAAGGGGCTGGCCTCAAGCACAACCGATCAGAGACTGAGCAGCTCAGGGCGCTGTCTTAGGCCACCCTCTCTTGTCTTTGCTGGGGACACAGGATGGGAGACGGGGTTCTGGCGGCCTTGGGGTGCTCCTGACAAAGGGGAACTCGCTTTCAAATATGAAGGTCAGAAGTGACTCTGATGTGACCCTCTTGGAGCCCACCACTGACTGGTGTGCTGGGCCTTGTCTGAGGCCAGGGCCCAGGGCCCACAGAACCTGGAAGAATGTGACTGGGTCAGAGCATGGATGAGGAGGAAGAGCATGCCTGGCTTATGACCAGTGAAACGACACCAGCACTGAGTCAGGAAGGACCACAGGGCCCAGGACGCTCAGCAAAGCAGGTCCCCCTTCAGCCACTGTGTTTCTGGGACTCCTAGGGACATAGGCACCAGCATTTTACCCGATCTGCTCTGTTGTTTGATGAGAAAGGTTGGGCCCCAAGAGGAGATGGCACTCCTCAAGTCACACCACAAGTTAGCATCAGACCAGCGCAAGGACGTGAGTCTGACCCTAACCATCCCCATCACCGCTCACTTCAGGGCCGCCCCTCCCCTGAGGCTCCTCACTCCTGTCTCTGCAAACACCCCCCCCCATTCCTGTCCCTGAAGTTGAAGGGCTCCCCTGCTCCCCTGCAGCAACTCACTCTGCAGACCCAAATGCCCACAGCAACCCCTCCATGCCTCTCAGGACCAACCTGGTACAGTGGCCAAGTCACCTGTGGCCGGGGTGCTTCCTCTCACTCACCCCAGGCTGGGTATGCAGGGCCTGGCACCAGGAGTGGATCCAAGAGGCTAAATGTGGCAAACTCAGACGCTGCAGCTCCCCAGCCACACCAGTGAGCTGCTGCTACTTAACAAAACACCAAAAAACGTAGTGACTCAAAACAACAGCTATTTATTTAGCTTATAATGTGGGGGCTTGGGGTGAGCTCAGTCAGCCTCAGCAGGGCTTGTGTGGCGGCTGCAGCACAGAGGCTGGGCCATGTGCCCCTCACCCTCCAGCAGGCTACCCCAGGCTCACCCCAGGGCAGCAGGCCGTTCCAAGGGTAAGACTGGAAATGGACAGGGCCCCCTGAGGCCCAGGCTGGGAGACAGCACATTCTACTGGACAAAGCAGGCCACTGGCCTACCCGGTGACAGGGTGGGCCAGCCCTTCACGGGCAGCGCCACACTGCATGGCAAAGGTGTGAGGGTACAGGGAGTGAAATAATTGTGGATAGTTTTGCAAAACAATCTACCATACATTTAAAGAGCTGGTGAACACAGAAGACAGTCTCCACATAAAGCATTTGCATCAGAACTTTAACAAACCCTTTTCAGATTCATTTTGAACAAAATCATGACAGGGCTAGATCCCGTTCAGGGCTGCCAGCGGGAGCCCTCTGAAAGACACAGTTAATGAATGTTTTTGAGTAAAAAATGAATGAAAGAACTTCCCACTTTGAAAGATGCTTGGAAATGTCTGGTATAGGCAACTTGGCAGACTAGATAACCTGAGAATTCTCCTGCCACAAGCACACAGAAACAGTAGATAAAAGGTAACAAATATTCCTTTAAAGGCAGGAAACTGGGAAAGACAGAGAGGAAGGGAGGAAGGGAGGGAGGGAAAAGAGGTGTTGTCGGGGGGGTGCCAAGATCTAGAAACCAAAAGAAAACTGAGAACCAGTACAAAAAACCAAGGAACAGAAGGAGCAGACAGCACAGCTGGGTGCTTGGCAGGTGAGGCGCTGGAATCTGAGGTTCCTACGGGAGAAGGAGAAAAGCCATGGCCTTCAATAATAGGGAGTTGAAACTGAGACTTCTCCCAAGCAAAAGTCCAAACAGACACACAGACAATGGCCAGACCATATTTAAAAACAGAGCTCTGAGCCCTGGTCTGGAGCAGCCTACCCAGCAAGGCAGCCCGCAGTCTGGAAATCAGACTTGCAGGAAGTCAGACCTCTTTCTCTAGCAACCAGTCTGGGAAGACATTTGAGGCTGTAATAATCAGCCCACAGTGGTCAGGACTTAATTAATAACTGATAGCTTCTCTAATTTTTGTTCCTGTTTCTAACTTAAGACCAACAGAGAAGACATATAAGTACCCTAACCAACCACACAGGATGCTCACTAGCCTGCCTGCATCTCCCCTGCACCTGCAGCTTCTTCCCTGCTCCTGCAGCTCCCCTGCACCTGCAGCCTCTTCACGACACCTGCAGCTCCCCTGCACCTGCAGCCTCTTCACGACACCTGCAGCTCCCCTGCACCTGCAGCCTCTTCACGACACCTGCAGCATCTTCCCTGCACCTGCACCTTCTTCCCTGCGCCTGCAGCTTCCACCTGTGTCTGAGGCATCTTCTCTGTGCCTGAACTTTCTTCCCTGTGCCTGTAGCTTCACTCCTGAGCCTGTGGCATCTTCCCTGGACCTGTAGCTTCTCCCTGAGCCCGCCCCTTCTTTCCTGCACCTGCAGCTCCAGTGAGGGCTCCCTGATCCTTCCCTTTTCCAGAAGGGAGTCTCCATATAAAGCATTTGCATCAGAACTTTCCACTCACCTGCCTGCCTTTGAGTCTCCGTCAAAACACCAGTGACAGTAACTGACTCCCTTGCTCTGAAAATAAAAAGCCTTCGCTTCTCATTTAGTTGCTCTTCATTTACTTCCTTATAAGAAAAATCCTCCGTAAAGACTGAAGTAATTCTAGCTATTCACCTCCAACTATGTGAGCAAAATTACTTTCTTCCAGTATTTGTGTTAGAAATAACTGATATATTTATTCCCAATATAATAAATGGAAGGAAATTGAAGGGAAAAAACATAAGACCATCTAAATAGATGTAGAATAGTCACTTAATATGATGTAATGTCCATTCCCGACAAAAACTCTTAATGAAATAGGAATAAAAGGGAGCTCCTTAGCATAGCACATGTATGATTACAAAAAAAACCTGCTACAAAGTCTTGATTATTTTTAAAACAGTAGACGCATTCCAGTAAAAGTCAGAAACGTAACAAGAACACTCACAGTCATCACATCTACTTGGAGCTATGCAGTAAGACAAGAAAAAGAAATTTAATGTGTGAGAACTGGTAAATAAGAAACAAAAATGTTCATTATTCACAAATTGTGAGACAGAGAACATATAAACTACCTAATGCAGCTGCTGAGGAGTGGAGCACAGGGACTGGACACAAGATGGAAATACAAAAACCAAATTGCATCCTTACACTATGCCAACAAACAAGCAGCCTTTTTATTTTCGAAAAGTCACCAGTAATAAGAACAACAAAGTCATGGGATTTAGAGGATCTCTAACAAAAGATATGCCTAATCTTTGTCCAGAAAATTACAACACTTTGTGGAAGAATATAAAAGAAGACCAAACTAGACAGACCTGCTGTATTCATGGGTGAGAATATGTATATCATAAAAATGGAAGTTCTCTTGAGTTGATCTATACATTTAATTAATCTCAACTAAATCCCAGAAAAGTTTGAAGACTATGACATATTACTCCTAAAATTTATATGGATGAATAAAGGACTAAGAAAGCTATGGCACTCCTGAACAAAAACATAGGGGGATCCACCAACACAGTTACTTAGATAGACCACAAAAGTCTAGTGACCAGGCCAGGCAAGGTGGCTCATGCCTGTAATCCTAGCACTCTGGAAGGCCAGAGATGGATTGCCTGAGCTCACAAGTTTAAGACCAGCCTGAGCTAGACGGAGGAGACCTCACCTTTAAAAATAGGCGGTGCCTGTGGCTCAAAGGAGTAGGGCACTGGCCCCATATGCCAGAGGTGGCGGGTTCAAACCCAGCCCCGGCCAAAAACTGCAAAAGTGGCTTATGTATATCACTCAGCAGGCCAACCTAGCCATGTACCTCCCAGTACTCCAAGACTCAGGCCCCCACTCCTGGGATCTCTATGATACCGCTAAAGCACTTGCCCAGTTCTCGCCCTATCCCTTCACTAGAGTCAGAAGAAATTGGGAGGTTGTCAGTTCACTGGCTCCTGGTGACCAAAACCCCAGGGGTGGGGGTACCAGAGATGCAGCTGGCAAAACCAACCAAGACCATCTTTGGCTCACACAGTGCTCTCCTTCCATCTCCAGTGCAAGAATGCCGAAGCAGGCTGCTTGGTGACATGCCCCCTGGCTCATCGCAAGGGGCACCAGGACTCATGCCCATTTGAGCTGATGGCCTGTCCTAATGAGGGCTGCACTGCACAGGTGCCTCGTGGCACCCTGAGTGAGCACCAGCAGCACTGCCAGCCAGGTGCTCAGCAGCGCTGCTCTCTGGGCTGTGGGGCCACCCTGGGTCCAGCCCAGCGTGCTAGCCACAACTGCTACCGGGAGCTGCGTGAGGCCTGGAGCGAGCGCCAGGAGCGCAGCCGGGTCCTGCTGTTGCGCCTGCTGCAGCGCGTTCGCCGGGTGCACCGGGCCACTAGCCTTGTCCGTCGGCAGCTGGCCCAGCTCAGCAAATTCCTAGAGGAGGACGAGACCCTGCTCATGGGTGCCCCGCCTGAGGCGGTTGAGGGCGCCCCAGAAGGCAGTATGGGGGCTGAGGTCTGGGGGACCCAGGGCTAAGGTACCTTGTAAATAGAGGTGAATAAATGCAAAGCCCAGGCCTGGTCTGCCTCATGCCCTACCTGCTGGCCTGTCACATTTGTCACCCAGCTGGCCTCTCCAGGCACTACTCCAGGGATGCTTCAGCCTTTCTCCCATGGACTCTTCTCTTCCACCATTGGATCTTTGTACTGGCCATTGTACCTGCCTGGAAAGTTCTTCCCCTCACCTGCATTTGCTGGCTTTCTTCTCAGAGAGGTTTACCCCAATTACACTTACACAAGCTTTTCACAATTTCTCCTTCCCAGTTACTTTATACCAGTTTGTTTTACTAGGTTCACAAACCGCTGAAAATCTT
>NW_003852496.1:1094693-1100505 GCF_000181295.1 Otolemur garnettii | reverse complement strand
GTCTAGTGACTAAAACAAGGAAGTTTTATGTAAGAAAAATGAAAAAAGGGATAGTACAGAGAGCCCAGACACTGATTCACAGAAAAGGAAAGAGTTTGCACTTAAGATCAATCAGAAAATGTGCTAGAAAACTAAAATGGTTATCCCTGCAGAAAAAAATAAAATAAAACCCTTAATTCAAGTGATACACTATCAAAACTCCTAGGTACATTACAGAAGTAAATGGTAAAGAAAAACAATAAGGTTTATTGAAAAAACTGAAATATCTTTATGACCTCAGAAGGGGAAAGATTTATTGAATAAGACACAAAATCATAAATGATAAAGGAAAAAGATTGAGAACTTTGAGTACATTAATATTTAAAATGTCTGTAAGACAAAAGACACAATAATCAAAATGAGGAAAAAAAACAAGCTTCAGACTTGGAAAGGTATTTGCTATGCACATAACTGACAAAAGATGATTATTTAGAATATGTAAAGAACCGCTAAAAATCAGAAAGAAACAACCCACCAAAGAGTGGTTGAGCAATTCACAGAAGAGGAACACAGGCTGGCCGAGGAGATGCCGACTGAAACACTTCTCTTCCTTCAACGCACGTTAGTTGAGTACTTACTGTGTAGACCAAGCATTTTCCTGCCATTTAAAACTTTGGAAATACCAGGGTGGTGCCCGTGGCTCAAAGGGGTGCCAGCCCCATATACCGGAGGTGGCGGGTTCAAAGCCAGCCCCCTGCCAAAAAAAAAACTTTGGAAATACCAAATAATAATGATAATAAAATTTTTTAAGGTGTGGAAATACCAAGTGTTGGTGATAATACAGAAAAATTGAAACCCTCTTACAGTGCAGATAAGAGTACAAATTATTGCCACCCTTTTGGCAATATCTAAGGAAACTGATACCCGGACCCCATGCCAGAAATTCCACTCCTAACACACACGACAAGGAGAAATGCACAAAAATTGTCATTGCAGCTTTGCATATAAGAAAAGAAAAATGAGAGGTGACATAAACACCCGCCAACAAGAGCACAGACTGTGGTCTGTCTGTGCAGTGGACACCACGCAGGAGCCCAGTGAACAAACTGCAGTGAAATCTAAAAAACAGCAACAAAAAAAGGAAATTGCCGAATTCTACATCTAGAATATTGCCATTTACAAAATTTTAAACCATGCAAAACAATATCATATGTTATTTAGAGATACAAAAACGTATGCAGTAAAAGAATGGAGATATATGTGAAACACCCAATTCTGGACAGTGGTTTCCACTCAGGAGGCCGGAGGCGTGGTAGGAAGGGAACTTTACATCTGTGATGTTTTACTTCTTCAAATGGAAAGCGCAGACGCACAAAGGACTCTGAGAAGCACAGAGGGGCCGACTGCTGACAAAGCTGTGTGCTGTTCACAGCAGGGGTGGTGCTCTTGTTCTCATCACCTTTCTGTGTGCTCACAATACTCCATAATTCAGAACACTGTGAGGTACTCGTGAAGACACGAGACCACGTAGGCAGAGTGTCAGGATGCAGGGGTGTCCGAGAGCAGACGCCTCTCTTCCTAGCCTGCTCACTGCACCACTGCCCCACTGCTCCCTGCATCAAGCTGCCTGGCATGATGGAGTCACAGGCATTACTTAGACAAAAGGGTCCAAGAGTTTAGAAGTTCTAATTAGTTCATCAGAGGTTCTGCAAAGAGGCGTGTTCTCCAAACCTTTTAATGCAGAACCTGTTTCCTGCACAGTATGGAGACAGGCTTGTCCACGGACAAGCACATTCTCTCACTTCCCAAGTCCGGCCCTCAGCCTACCACACACGCTGCGATTTGGAACCTGCAACCACAGATCCTAGAGCTATTGGGATTCCAGCCTGTCCCTTCTCAATCCTGCCTCGTATTGAATATTCTTAGCAATTCCAAGCCCCATCCATGGTGAACGGCAAACAGGCTGGGCCATCCGCCCCACGGGACACCACTCCACAAACCGCTGACATACACAATGATGCAGGTGGGTCTCAGGATAGTCCTGAAAAGTGAAAGAAGCAGAGATAGAGCGTGTACTGTATGGTTCTATTCATTAAAAACTTCAGAAAATTCAAAGTCATCTATAGTGACCAAAAGCAGATCAGTGGTCACCTGTGGCCGGGGGAGAGCAGGAGACAAAGATGTCAAAAGGCAAAGGGCATATGGAAAAGCTGGGGGTCACGGGGGCGTTGGTTATCTTCACAGGATGTTGGTGTACCAAGAATATACCCTGTCATGGCTTCTCAAGTCGTCCGTGCTAATTAAGTGAGGTTTACTGTGTGGCAATTATCCTTCAATAAAACACTTTTTAAGTGAATTAGTTCACTCAGGACCTGACAAGCAGAACGGAATTCCCTGGATTTGGAGCCATAGGAGCTGAATTTGTCTAAACATCCCCACTCCCCAAGGTGGTGATGTGGTTGCACCACTCGGTGAAAAGGTGAGGGAAGGAGCAGGTGAACAATTAGCAAACAGGGAAACTGATCCACAGGTCAGCAAAGACCTGAACACGAAACGGCAGACTGGATGCAGGACAGGTCGAGGCGGGTGCAGGCGTTCAGGGACCCACACAGCCCTAGAGAACGGTACTCAGGGTGGCGTGAGGTCTGCCCAGGCAAGGCCCCCAAAGCCAAGTGCAGGGCTGGAGACAAGAAGCAGGCAGAGCCGCACCTGGGCGCAGCCCTGGGGTGGGGTCTGGCTGAGAGCCCTGCTTGGACACTGCTGGCTCAGCTGCCCAGCGTCCTGCCAGTAACAGAGAGGAAACCACATCTGCTTTCATTCCATGTGGTGTAAACAAGGGAGCCAGGCCCCCTCCCCAGCCCTGCCCCAAACTCCTCCCCAAGGACAAGCATGTGGTCAGGGCCGGGGCTTTCAGGGCTGCCTGACCAGTGTGGTGATGGGACAGAACCCAGCGTAGTGAGAGTCAGCTGGGTGTGAGAGCCCTGCTTCCCCTGGGGGTGGCCAGGAGAATGGAGGTGAAGCTGCCTGTGGCCATCTGGACCAAGTGAGATTGCGCCAGCCTGAGGATGAGCTAATTCAGGGAGCAACAGAGGGGTGTGGGGAGGCTGTTCCTGATGAGGTGCGTGCTGGCCTGGGCCGTCCATGCTCCCCTTCAGCCTCATGCACCGAGGAAGCCAGCCCTTTGCTTAAGTGAAGTCAGATTTCTTCCCTGGCAGCCAGAGGACCTCTGATCAACACAGAACCTCTAACCAGGTGTCCTCAAACTATGGCCCACGGGCTACATGTGGCCCACCGGGGACATTTATCCGGCCCGCTGGGTGTTTTTGCCGCTACTGCCTGTCCTGCTTAGCAGCCGACTTGTCCCAGGGCCCACAGTCCAGCCCTCCAGTGGTTTGAGGGACAGTGAACTGTCCCCCTATTTAAAAAGTTTGAGGACCCTTGAAGCAGAAGAACAAGGTAGCATCCATGGAATGGCAAGGCCAGGCCCCCACACCAGAATTTGCCCTCTGCATGGTAAGTCCAATCCCTGCCCTTCAGAGGAATAGTCTCTCTCTGACTTGGGACTTCACACAGATGAAGGCTCGCTATCCCCATTTTGGAGAAGGGAAGATTGAGGCCCAGAGAAACAACACATGTTTAGGCTTGAGAAGTAAACAGGCTTCCACCCACCCAGGGTGGTCACTGTCAAGGAAGTTCCCTCCAAGACCTTCTCAACTGAGCTGCCTCCTCCAGCCGGGTCTCCTGCACCTGAGTCTCAATCTGCCTCCTTTCCCATGCTGGGACGTTCCCCATGCCCCTCCTGACGGAAACTACTCACAAGAGACTGTGTACAGACCCCACGTCCCCCTGCTGGATGCAGACTGACCTCCAGAACTCGCCTGTCTCGGAGGTGGAGCCCACATCACAACGGTGGGGGAGACAGGACAGGGAGGCAGAACCACACACCTCACTCCTGAGCTCCCCCGGGGTCAAGTGGGGCCACAGAACCAGGAGGCCTGGACAGAGCCAGCTGTGTGTGTGCTTCCCGGGTCCCTCCCAGTCTGGGCAGACGAGACTGCACCAGCTGCGTGGCCACTGGTGACAGATTTAGTCTTTCCTAATAGACTGGCATCCTTGGGGAATTAAGTGCAAGACGCGCTCAAGAAAGCCATTATTCTGCCACCCAGCTGTGCAGGACGGGAAGATGAGAGGGAGAATCGAGACCTTATGCTGGGAGGTCTCCCAAGCAGGGACAGAAAACCAGGCCAGCTAATGCCAAAGTCACAGACTCTTGGAACCTTCAAACAGAGCAGGGCCCAGACCCACAGAAGGGGGGGGGGGTCTTTGGAGCACAGGACTCATTAAATGGGGCCGGTACAGAAAAGGCAGCCCTGAGGAACAGCCCTGCCCAGACTCCCACTCAGGGCGGCTCAGTCCCTGTCCTGATATTGGAATAGGTCCCTTTGGCCTGGAAAGGAGTGACAGAAGGATGACCCCCATAGTGAAGGGCTCTCCACCATGGCACCTGGCTTGCAGCCACTTACCCCTGTAGACCACAAACCAGGCTACAACTGTATGTAAAGTCAGAGTCAAAAATTGCTCAGAGAGGTGACATCAGTGAAAATGGCTGAGCAAAGACCTCCAAAAATTCTGTCTCCCATCAAAGCAATGAGAACCCTGGCAAAAATAGTCAGAATCAACATTTCAAAACGCTAAAAATTAATCAAAGGCTTGATGCAATCTGAGGAGTGTTTAATCAAGAAAAAAGCCTGACTGTCAGTACCAACAGGGGCTCTGTGGCAATGCAGCTTGTCCTATTCATTCATGCCTCCCCCACAGCTCCAAGATACCTCAAAATTCACCAGCCACAGTCGCTCCCAGACACTGGAGGGGCCAGAAAACCTTCAAAGCCTCATTCCCACAGAATCACGGTTGTTCCACCTGTGTGGTGCTTCCCTGGAAGACCCCTCACTAAACCATCTTCCTCTGAGCAAGCTAGGCTTCCCCCTGCAAAATGTCTGTCTCCTGAAATTATTTGCCAAAACATCAGAGGCAATTGTTGGATATTGTGGACACCTGGGGCAGTAGATAATAGTAAGACAAGTAAGTTAATAGAAAAGCTTAAAAGAAAAAATTAGGAAAGGAATTGTCCCTGGAGAAGGAGCCACTGACCTCACACATCCCAGAACACAGGTCAGGGTGCTGGGTGTGTTCAGGCCCCCTCACAGGCTCAGGGAAGACCTTGGGAGCCCTAAGCTCCCACCTCTGGCTGACCTTGAGGATCTACAGGAATGTGAAGGCCCAGGTAGAGGTGGGAACCACTTGCCAGTGTTGAAGGCATGCCCTCCCCACGTGGAGCCCCCCACGCAGCCCTCCCTACGGATCCCCTCTACATGTGGAGCCCCCCACATGGAGTCCCCTACAGAGCCTCCCATGTGCAGCCCCACACACGCAGACCCCCCACATGGAGCCCTACCACATGGAGCCCCCCATGGAGCCCCCCACACAGAGCCCTGCCCACATGGACACCCCCACAGGGAACCCCCCATGGACCCCCCACACATGGAGCACCCCATGGAGCCCCACATGCACAGCCTTTCACACATGGAGCCCCACCACATGTGGAGTCCCCCACATGTGGAGCCCCTACACATGGACCCCACACACGCAGACCCCCACACACGGAGACCCCAACACATGGAGCCCCTTCCACAGAGCCCACCAATGCAGAGCCCCACACACAGAGCCCCCCCCCACAAAGACCCCTACATACAGAGCCCCCCACACACAGAGACCCACACACACAGAGCCCCTATACACAGAGCCCCCACACACAAAGACCCCCACACGCAGA
>NW_003852496.1:1090178-1094119 GCF_000181295.1 Otolemur garnettii | reverse complement strand
CAGAGCCCCCCACACACAGAGCCCCCACACACAGAGCCCCCCATGCAGAGCCTTGCACATGAAGCCCCCACATGCAGGGCCCTCAGCAAAGAGCAGGAGACGTCCTGCCCGAGGAGCTTAGGTAATCTCCCTTAAACAGTAGCTGACCACTGAACTAATGAAACAGAATTCCTAACCACGTGTGGCAGGTTTTTGCACTATGCATTTTACTGAACTCAAAGGAGGGGTGATCACCTATGTCACAGCAATACCGTGGGCAATTAAACAAACATTGAGCAACCCTCTTCTAAGAGTCGTGAAGGACAGAGGACGGTCACTGTTTCCAAGGCCCCCTGTGTCCCTTTCTACTCAGCTCTGCTGCACACAGCCTGGTGTCTGCCTCAGGCCTTGGCTGACTTTTGACTCATTGCAGCAAAAGTTGTGTCAACATTCTGACTCAGACCCTGGGACACGTGCTGTGGGGCTGACCACACAGGCTGCTCCATGGAGGGAGGACGAACGTGTTCCAGCTGGCCAAGCATGCACCAGCTCTCTACTGTAGCCACCCCCAACCTTTTGGCACCAGGGACCAGTTTCATGGAGAACAATTTTTCCATGGATAGGGTGAATGGTTTGGGGTAATGGTCAAGAACATTACATCTCCATCTCAGATCATGATCATCGGGTGTTAGATTCTCATAAGCAGTGTATGACCTGGATCCTGGCGGGGGTCACGCTGCTGTGAAGCTCTAACCCCGCTGCTCATCTGACATGCTCAGAGCTCAGGTGGTGATGTGAGGGATGGGGGCATCTGTGAACACAGATGAAGGTTCCCTGCCTGCCACTGACTTCCTGCTGTGTGGCCCGGTTCCTAACAGGCCATGGACCTGCACCTGTGCGTGGCCAGGGAGTTGAGAACGCACCTCTATCAGACACTGTGTCCTTCCTAGGACACCAATGAGAGACCACTGGGACAGTGACAAGCCTGCTGTCAGAAGGTTTAGAAATAGTCACTGGTATCATTTGCCTTCAAAAAGCTACAAAAAAGTCAACCACAAAATCCAACCAAAAGCTGCCCCCGAAATGCCACGATTCCCTTCTGCCGAATTTCTGTCCTCTCAGAGCCCCGATGCTCCAGAGCCCTCCCCTGACGGCAGAGAAGGCCCAGGACCTCCACTTTCTGAAGGGTGGCCCCTGCTTTGGCTCTCCCAGGGATGACAAACGCATAAAATGTTGATCAAAATTCAAGTTTAGCCCAGGAATTCAGGGATGGGTCAATATTAATATTAATAGCATCACATAAATAATTCAAAGATATAAAATCCATACACTCATCTAAACCAAGGGTTGGAAAATTTGTTCTGTTAAGGGCCAGATGATAAGTATTTTACACTCTGGTGAGCCACTTAAAACTTGTGTTGCATATTGGGGTGGGGGGGTGTTGTTTGTTTGTTTGTTTAACACTTCACAAGTATAAGAATCACTTCTAGCTCACAGGTGGTAAAGAAACAAGCCACTCATACTAGGCCCTGGGACAGGAGTTTGTCAACTCTGATCTAGACTGATGTGCAAAGGCCTTTATAAAATCCAATATACATCCTTAATAACACTATTGATAAGCTAGAGGTAGGAGAAAACTTACTTAACAAAATAAACTTACCTCTCACAAAAGCAGGTCACTCACAGTGTTGATATCCTACTAGAAGAATTTCCAGAAGTGAGACAAGGATGTCAGCGATGACTAATATTTTATTTATTTATTTATTTTATTTTGAGACAGAGTCTCACTATGTTGCCCTGGGTAGAGTGCCGTGGCGTCACAGCTCAAAGGAACCTCCAGCTCTTGGGCTTAAGTGATTCTCTTGCCTCAGACTCCCAAGTAGCTGGGACTACAGGTGCCCGCCACAACACCCAGCTATTTTTTGTTGCAGTTGTCAATGTCGTTTAGCTGGCCCAGGCCAGGTTTGAACCCGCCACCCTCAATGTATATGGCTGGCGCCGTAACCACTGTGCTACAGACACTGAGCCAGACTAGTATTTTATTTTTCTTGATCAACAGACGGTACATAAAGTTAGGTTACATTCTTTGCGTCTGTGAGGTAAAGTCCGAGTTGTAGCTGGGTCCCTAACCCAGCAAGTGTGCCATAGGACCCTACATTGTACGCATAGGTCCAACAAACTCATAAGAAAAGGTTCATCGTCCCTAAACATCAGAGAAATGCAAATCAAAGCCACCTTCAGATACCACCTATCCCCAGAGAGAAAAGCACACATCCCAGAATCCCCAAGCTGGCGAGGATCAGATAAAGGGGAACACTTACGCACTGTTTGGTGGGATTGCAAACGATTGCTAGTGTTTTAAATCACTCTGAAAATTCTATGCAATGCAAAAAAAATGAGAAAAATAAATTTTAACAATTGGAAGTGAATAAATTATTTTTTGATAGAATCAACTGAATACTGATAATCATACTTCAGAAGATATTCATATAAAATAAGCATGTAATAAAGTTGAAAAATAAATTGGGAAAACTCTCCAAACTATAAACTATCTAGGAATAATCTTTGCACTTGACTTTAGCCAAAAGGTCCAGAAGTGATTGTCTTGAAAAGATCATTATTTTGCAAGATAGAACAATGGTGTTCTTTTCAAGATTAAGTAATCTTTTCAAAAAAATGTGCATGAGTCATACCAAAAAAAATGCAAAACTGTACTGGACATGCCAGCGAAGTCATATGATATTCCAGGATGACAGAAATAAATATTCTTGATTTATCAGTTCTCTTGCAAATTAATTTATAATTCTTTTTTTTTTGAGACAGAGTCACACTATGTTGCCCTTGGTAGAATGCTGTGGCCGTCATAGCTCAGAGCAATCTCAAACTCTTGGGCTCCAGCGATTCTCTTGCTTCAGCCTCCCAAGTAGCTGGGACTACAGACACCCAACACATCACCTGGCTATTTTTTGTTGTTGTTGCCGTTGTCATTGTTGTTTAGCTGGCTGGGGCCAGATTCAAATCCACCAGCCTCGGTGTACGTGGCTAGGGCTGTAACTACTATGCTACAAGCACCGAACCTAATTTATAAATTAAATTCCAATTTTAACAAAATATTTTTTTTTGACAAAGTGTTTCACCGGTTTAGTACAGAATAAATAAATTAGACTAGGGAAAAATACTTTGGGTAGAAACTGTAATGAGTGGACAATTGTTAAAAAAAGATGTTTAAGAGTGTGGCTTAGAGAAAGATCAGAGGATTGAAAAACAAAGTATGAAGACGGACCTTGTTAAATATAAGAATTTACTACATGGTAAAGGTGACCCTTAGACTCGTCAGGGAAAATGCAAATTATTGGACAAATAGCATTGGAGCAACTGGTTAACAATTTGAAGAAAAATAAATAAGTTACCTATTCACCTCATACCATTCAGCAAAATAAAATCTGGGTGAGTTGGGAGTTAGTTGCACACGGATTCAACATGGCAGACGATATCGTTCCTTATCCTTCCCTCACCCCTCTCTGTGCAGGTGGTCAAGCAAGATGGACTCAGAGACGCCCAGGATCTACCTGCTTCCTCTCAGTTCCACCATCCCTTCTCCAGGGCAGCACAATGCTACTCATCCATCCAAAGACCACATGCCTCCCACACTAAATGCCACTTCTTAGCATGAGGTATGGGCCCTGCCCCCACTCCACACTGTGGTTCTGACTTGATCCACCACTTTGCCATGCAGAGTTGACCAGAGCTCTGTCTTGATCCCAGTCAGGCTTCCCTGCCACTGGAACATGCCTGAGCCTTGGCCCCTGCTATGCCCCATGCCCTTTTAATACTCCCCTGCCTCACTGTGGCCCCCACTGTGCCCCGTGCCCTTGAGATGCTCTCCTGCCTTTCTGTGGCCCCCACCGTGCCCCATGCCCTTGAGATGCTCTCCTGCCTTTCTGTGGCCCCCACCGTGCCCC
>NW_003852496.1:1056772-1090085 GCF_000181295.1 Otolemur garnettii | reverse complement strand
TGCCCCATGCCCTTGAGATGCTCTCCTGCCTTTCTGTGGCCCCCACCGTGCCCCATGCCCTTGAGATGCTCTCCTGCCTTTCTGTGGCCCCCACCATGCCCCATGCCCTTGAGATGCTCTCCTGCCTTTCTGTGGCCTCCACACCAGAGGCACTGAGAAAAGGCTCCGGAGCCAGGCCAGGCCCGGCCGGCTATCCACTTGCCCCTCCCTGGATGCCTTTCTTAGGAACATCTTACTGACTTCAAAGCCACAAGGCCAAGGTCATCCCTCTGCAGGGTGTCCCTGCTAGTGCTCTTCTCCTGGCTGAGCAGGGCTGGGAGTGGGACTACACCAGGCCACACTGGGCTCTCCCCAGGCTGCACCTCCCCCAAAAGGGCCTGCTTGAGTAGTGGTCAAGTCATCAAAACCCTCGCCTGTCCTTCAAGCGGCTGGGCCCACCTTCTCCCACAAATACCAAGACCCCACGCAGGTGGAAGTACAGACCCTTCCCCTCCCAGATAGGAGCAGCATGGCTGTTTCTACTGATTGCATCAAGCACCTGCCTGCTGAAAAAGTGTGCCAGGCCCAGCCCCACTCGAGCCCAAGCCTCCCAACTCCTCGCCAGACCTGCTGACAGTCTGCCTGTCCCTTACATTCAAGAATTGTCACCTTGCACCATCCTCAGCTTCTCAACCGTCAGTAGTGGAACAGCAGGAAGGGCCTCCGTGTATGTTTATTTCATTATTTTCCAGCCTGTTGGTGACAAAGTTCTCACTGAATCCTCACAACTGTAGAGGCCGCCAAGTAGGACTGACGTCCCTGTTGGCAGATGTGGAAACTGAGCCTCAGGAGGAACCAGCAGGCACCTAGAAAAGGAGGCCTCTTTCTTCCTCCCTGGCCGTGGTGCCCACAGGGTCCAGCCCCAGGCCTGACTCTGTGCAGGAGAAGCATTCATTCCCTCCTTCACACCTTCCCTCATTCAAGGTCATTGCCCCATGCCAGTGCTGTCCTCAGAAATGTAGTAAGAGCCACATGGGTCATTTTAAATTTCCTGGTAGCCACATTTTTTAGAAAGTAAAAGACATGAGTGAAATTAACTTCCATAATATATTTCATTCTACTGCATATGTCTAAAAGACTATTGCTTCATTACGTAATTGATACAGACTTACTAAAGAGTTAGGAGTTTTTATTGGACTACATCAGTCCAGCGCACTGGACATGGAGAGAACGTCCTGGTTCTGGCTCCCTGTCTTTCTCAGGACTCAGCTGCCCATGGCTCGTGGCAGCCCCAGATCCCACCGCATGCCCAGCCCCAGATCCCACCCCAGTGGGAGGGCACTGGCTCCCGGATGTGTAAGGGGTAAATGAATTACCTGGGCTGTGGCTGTGCCAGGAGGGACTCAGCAGACCCTCTACGCAGGGGGTTCCTCCTCTTTCCCTTTCTGAAGCTCCTCTGCGCTCCTTTTCCTGGGCTGCAGTTCCCAGAGGCTGTGATCCAGCCTGTGCCTTTGAAGAGCTGCTTTTCTGGCCATCTCCCCAGCAGGCTCAACCCCCTCCTAACAGGTACCACATCTGCATACAATGGAGCTGCTCCCCTGGGCCTGAGCAAAGCTGATGCTTTTCTTAAAGGAATGATGCAGTTTTCTTCTTTCTGTACAGTCCACCTCTGAGTAGCTGCTGTTTTTCAGCAAAGGGACTCAGGTTTTTCCAGTGCACTCAGTGGCTCCTGGTCTTTTGTTTCAAAACTCCCCTTTCCCTAGAGTGAAGGGCCCCTATGCCTGAGGTGGGAGCAGTCCCGGCAGCAGCTCAAGCCGGGGCTGGGGTTTGTGAAGCCCCCAGAGAACTGTGCTGGGAGCAGAAGCACTGCCCACCCTGGATGCAGCAAGGCCCCAAGGGACTGAAAATCCCAACTGTTAGGTTGGCTGTTTGTTCTCCATGCTTGGTATGTGCTTGGCCAGAGACTCACCAGACACAGCAAAATCAAGGCAGGCACAAGGTGAACTTTATAGAGCAAGAGCAAGAGAGGTTTATGGCGCAAGATACATTAGCCACAGATAGAGAGCAGGCCCTGGTTATGGTCCACGGTCCTGTTTTATACTGCCTAGATGGGGCCCCCTAGTTGGTTCAGTGTCATCAAAGAACCACTTGGAGGCACAGTTAATGACATGACAATTAGCCTAAGGTTAATCTAGGTCACTATCCAGATCCTCTGTGCCTGGGCTGCCTGGCTAGGGAATTCTCAAATTCTTTTGCAGATTAACAGGGCATTCCTCCTCTGCAGGTGTGGCAGTGGCTTGGGGCAGGATCCAGGTGGGGCAGCTCCAGGGCAGAGCACCCGCCCTTATCCTTCCTCACCCTTGTCCTTCTTTCCCAGCTGTGGCAATTGCTCAAGGCAGCAGCAAGATGGGGCACTGGCCTTTGTCCCTAGGAGAGCTGGAGGTCCCATACTGGCTCTCTAACAAGGCCAGAGAGGTGAGGCCCCCACCTCCCCACCCCAACACAAAACCCATCCCACTAAATCGCTGTTATTCAAGCTGCTGCCAGTAGGACCTGGCCTCCCTCTCAGCAGTGGTCTTGTTCTCTGTTTAACTAGATACTTTCCCAGGCACAAGAGCCTAGAAACCCTAACTTTGGTTGTTAGTCATTATTTCCTAAGATCTGTGAACAAAAATAAGATCTTCAGCTTCCCCAAAGATGACTAAATGTACCCCTCTTGGGCAGGGGGATCCCCTAAAGCTGGGCTTCTGATTGGGAGGAAGGAGGTCAGATGTGCCTTATCACACCCCTTCTTCCCTTTTTGGAGACGTCCTTTTTGACACCTTAGCAGCCTGGGGCTCTGCAGGACAGACCTGCAAGTCCTCAACACACCACTGGAGTCTGGGCATAGTGATTAACTTCCTTAAGTTTCCTGAGCCTTTAAAGAAGGCATCATTTCTTTAACCAAATAGTCTTTAAACCCACCTATAACCTGTAAGCTCCTGCTTTGAGATATCCCACCTTTTGGGGCCAAATCTATGTATGCCGCCCATATATAGATTTATAACTTTATTCCTGTCTCCCTGAAATGTATAAAACCAAACTTTAACCCCACACAGCTAATCCACTTGCTCAAGGCTTCTCTGGTGTGGCTCTGGGTCATGGTCCTGGAATTTGGCTCAGAATAAACCTCTTTAACCTACAGGAAGACCTCTAAGCTGATACCTCCCTACATTGCCCACTTAACTTGACCTAATTTTCATAGACTAGACATACACCATGTGTACATATCCGTACAGCAGGCCTGGTTCCTTATGTTGGCCATCTCTGTATGTTGACCGGTTTGTGGTCCCTCGGGTGGTCAGCCTACAGAGGCTACAGGGTTTGACTTTTTTTCGTCGGCAGATCTATGGACACCAAGGTATAGCTGTATCATCCACCTAACGCCATCTGGTGCACTTGAGCAGTACACTGCCACAGGATTACAGCTGTTGGACGTAGGATAGAGATGGGACAGTCGTTCACAGAAAGAAGAGGCCAGCCTAGGGACAAAACAGAGTTTATCAGGGAAAAGAACAAAAGTGGAATCTGATCCAGAGTCAGCCCAGGCCCCTCCCAGTTCCAGATGTCTTTATCAAGTATATGGGGGCATTGCCATGGAGGGCCCACCTCCTGCAGAAGTGCCACCAGCCAGGGTGAAACCCACATCTGCAACATTCCAGGAGTGATTCCCCTCGGTCTACCGAGATTTGGGACTTTCACCATCGTTCTGCAGGTTCAACCTGGGACCTCAACTTGGCGATTGTTCTGTGCTTTGATCTTTGGTGTAACTCCTGGCCCAGTTTCTCTAAGTGGCTGCCTCACTGAAATGGTCATACTTTTGCTAAGGGTTATCTCAGGTTTGAGGATCCCTTTCCTACACCAACCACACGGTGGTGATGTTCCAAACTGCTTGAGAGCAGTTGAGCGGCTCCCAGGAGCTGTGGGCATAGAGCCCAGCCCCCTACACCCCAGGACTAGCCTTCCCAGACCCACTCTGCTCAGCTAGCTCCTGGCCTTGCCCACCAAACCCGAAAGCTTCCCAGGCCCAGCTCCTCTCAAATTCAACTCATAGCTTTGCCTTTCCTTTGCTGCCTTCTTCCTCTCCTGGCCCAGCCCCATTCCAGGACTTTCTGGAAGCAGAGCCTGAAGGGGATTCCGTGGCCAGGCCTTTGAAGGGAGGGCTCTTGGGGGCAGGATGTGGGTAGGACAGGCCAAAGAGAAGCCCAGCATAGACAAGGCCTCAGCTTGAGACCAGACACTCTGAGCCCCAAATGCAGCTCTGAGCTATGTCTTAGTGACATAGCTAAGCTGGTCTGGGCCTGCTGCAATTGGGGGTACACTCTTCTGAAGAGGGACCACCACCCCAAGTTAGTGGCCAGCTCACAGCAGCTAACTCCCCATGCTGATGCAAGGGGTGCCCCAACAAAGGGAGGAAAGGCCCCTGAACTCTCCAAGTGGGTTCTTGGCTTTACATAGGAAAGAATTCACGTGTAAGCCAGCTATTCACAGAAAGTTCATTGAGACAGACAACAGGTCCTACTCCACAGACCAAGGAGGGGTCCTCTCCCAAGCAGTAGGTGACCCCTTAAGGGGCAATGGTAATGTTTTTGCACATTTAGAAACCCCTGTTAGGAAACAGCTGTCCTGTCAGCATTGTCCTGTGGTCAGGCCATGAGGGTTAACCATAGACTGCTGTCACAGTTAAGTGCATGCAGTTTGTAAGACATCCAGTTTGGTTAATTCATCCAGCTTCAGGGGGTAGGGGATAGTCTGGGTGTTAGTGCCTAGTAACTAACTCAGGCTGTCTCACCCTTTTTCTGCCTTATCCCTTCCTTAAAACTGCCCCTTCACTAACTGAATGGTCTGCTGCACCAGCTGGCCCCACCAAGCCGCTCCCTTGACCCTCCCACACCAACCTCCGTCCCTCACAGAGCCTTGGCCCCAGGAACCTTTGGAACCTGGTCTTGGGGTTCAATGTCTGAGCTGTTTGACGCTGGTTTCAGTTTCATGCTCAAGAAAAGCCGGCTGGGGACAATCCCAGGACAAAAACTCCCCACGGAAGGACTCATGACAGGCAGACACAGGGCACAGCCTCTGTCCAGACACGGGCAGCAGTAACTGTGACAGCCACCACTGGATTTGAACAAATCCATGGTTAGACACTTAACCCCACTGGCACTGGCAACCCACGAGTCATCAGGGGAAGCAGATGGCAAACTCCATGAGGGTTATGGAGATTGAGTCAAGAAATATCTGCCATTGTAGAATGCCAAGGAAAAGAGGAAAAATCCAAACTTGCCCGAAAATGACCCTCGCATTTTGTGAACTGCACCTAGATGAACAGATTACACCCCACCCACAGGTGAGGGAGAAGCTGCCGAGCAGAGGTCCCACCCACAGGTGAGAGGGGCCACATCCTGAGAGGAAGAGTCTAGTCCACTGTGGGCCCTGTCACAGAGCAGCAGGTGTGCACCTGTGCACACAGCTGAGAACTTCGACCACCCGCATGAGAGAACAGTGAGAGAAGAGGCAACATTCCCATCAGGCGGTGACTGGCCCTGTGGAGTGTGGTGAGGAAAAAAAAAGGTTTTTACCTTAAACATCAATGTTTGCATTGCTTTCAATGTTGTTCTATATTACAGTTTAAATTACATTGCCTTCTTTAAAAAGCCAGAATGATTGAATTAGGTGGTGTCATTTTGTTTGCAAATGACACAATCCCCACTTGAACTTGCTCAGGAAAAAGCATAGTATTAGACTGAGAGCATTATGCTGAAAGAGATAAGCCTGTCTCGGAAGGACAAATGCCATATGATTCCACTAAGCTCAGACGGAAAGCAGAGCGGCGGGGCCAGGCCCGAGGAGGGGCTGGGAAGTCTGTGTGTACCTAACAGAGCTTCCAATTTGCAAGATGGAGCATTGGCAATGTGGAGGGTGGCACAGTGCTGTGACTGTGCTCAATGCCACTGAACTGTGCCCTCATCCATGCTCTGGGCATTGCATTACAATCTCTAAAATTTGAAAAATACGTTTCTTTAAAAAGCAAACAAAAAAGGATAGCTCTGGGTAGTGCCTGTGGCTCAAGGAGTAGGGCGCCAGCCGCATATACCGGGGGTAGAGAGTTCGAGTCTGGCCCTGGCCAAAACTGCAAAAAAAGAAAAAGGATAGTTCTTATAAAGACCCAGGTATGTCATAAAAAAAGAGGTGGCAGAATTAAGGGAACGAGGGCGGCCACTGCCACTAGGACATATCCTCTCTCCCCCATCTGGAGCCCTCTCCTGACCTGAAGCCTCTCCTGCTGCCGTGGAGAGGCGGCTGCTGGGGGCTCCTGCCCTTCTTCTTTAGCTACGGTTCAGAGAGTTCCTTGATCGGCCCACTCAGGCCGCCTGCCCATCACCTCACCAGCATGGCCGGGAAGATAGGACCGCCCGTCATCTACAGCCTCAGAGAAAGGGGAGCGAAAGGCAGATGGTACTAAAGATGACAGAGAGAAAGCCAGTCAGGTTTCATGGAAACAGGCGCACGGCTCGGCTCGGCTCGTGCACGGGGTCTGCACTTCTTCCTGATTTGCTCCGTAGGAGGAGCAGAAAGAAGTCGCAGAATGAAGGACAGCAGAGCTGAAGGGGCTGCTAGCCCTCCTGCATCTGGCTCTGAAGCTCTGCGCTCTGGGTGCAGGCACCACATGGGGACAGGACTGCAGGACACCATCCACAGTGTCTCACCATCTCATCTCCAGGGGCTCCGGGAAAGCTCATCCGCAGCCAAGTGTCTGTCCCCTCACCCTCCCAGGCCGGCTACATGGGGGCTGGAGAGCTCTGCACACCTGCGCGATGGTTAGGTAACCCTGACAGGCTCATTTTTGCGCAGAAACCTCCTGGTTACAATACAATCCCCATGTTCGCACAGTTTACCTGTGTCCCCAGTGCCTATGCACTTCAGGCACAGCTGACAAGTACTAAACATTCACTCCGTCCTCCCCTCACCAGTCAGTATTTCTATCACCATCGCAAGGTCCCGTTCTCTGATGCAGGGGCACCCAAGATGATTCCCAGCTAACACACTTATTTTTGTATGACCCACTTAGTGTTTTATAAAAATTTGAATAAGCCACTAACATTTTCAAATGTGAAGTCTTCATTTAAAAATCTGAATCCCCAACTTCTTTTGAAAAGTCCCAAGATCTAGCCACCCTGGGCTGGCATTCCTGCATTGCATCCGTTGCCTGGGGGTGAACAGCTGCTGCTTCCATTAGATGGGTGGTGCTCTTCAGCTTGCCACAGGCCCCACTCTTCCCTATAACTCACCCTCGACCAACCCCCTATGGCTCTGTGTAGATATTGCAATGTGAATGTTCTGAATTCAGGCATTATCCACCACCAAACTCTGTGTGTGTGTGTGTGTGTGTGTGTGAGAGAGAGAGAGAGGGAGAGGAGAGAGAGAGGAGAGAGAGAACGAGAGAGAGAAAAACCATCTCACATGGAGCTGTTATCACCACCAAGCCCCATTGTAACTGAATGTAGGATTTCGTTTTCCACCTTGGTTGGCACCCACCAGAGAGCCAAGAATATTTTGGTGAATGGAAAGCCAAGCCTGGGGCATGTTGACTGGCATGAGTCATCGGCTTGGGTTGGCTGGGTAGCATTGGTGACGGTGACCTTGAATGAGAACATAGCCCTCCCTAGCCTCGCCGCCCCCACCTGGCATCCAGTGTGGGCTCCTTGTTCTCCTGGGTGGCAAAGGCCCCTGATGGCCGCCCCTGCAGAGCCGTTCTCTGGTTTTCAGATTCCCTGTCACTTCCTCCCTCCAGCCTCAGTTTCCCCATGCAAAGAATAGCAGGAGCTGCTAGCTGGCTCCTGAGGTGAGCCGCCCATCTCAGAACAGCCCCAGGAATGGCAGTGACTTTGATGGGGACAATACAGCAAGCGCATCTGAAATCCGCCATGCTGGAGAGCCCGCGCTCAGGAGCAGATGGCTCCTTTGTCAGCAGTGCTCCGCCCTCGCCCCAGGCGTCCCTGAGTTCTGACACACCAGGGAGCCTCCAATTATCTCCAGAGAGTTTGCAGAATTGGAAGAGGAGAATTCCCAATGCAATATGCTTCCTAATTCACTCTGATTATTAGAAATAAGCCCATGCCCTTGCTCTGTGGGTATGCCAGGGCAGAGAGCAGGGGGCCTTACACCGCGGGCTCCAGAGGGGTGACCTGCCCATGTGCTCTGCCTATCTCAGGCCTGCCAGGCACCCTGCCCCTCAAGTGCCCCACCCAATCCCTGGCCCACAAAATGCTCCATAGTCCTGACCACAGTGACAGGTGAAGGGTCTTAATATCCATACCTCTGGGAACCCCACCCCCAGGGTTTTATAGCAGCTATCAGGAATAAGATGCTTTCTTTCCAATGGAAAGCTGTCAGCCTGTAGTCGCCCGTGTCCTTCTTGGCTACTGAATGGCAAAAGCCTGCCTGAGAGTGAAGGCAACACAGTAGACGCCAGAGCCCAGAGTTGGAGACACATCTTTCGTTCACCTGGATTCAGCCATGCCTGAAGCCAACATCCTGAGCTTCTAGTCATATGGGACAATACATTTCCATCTTTGTTAGAGTGAGTTTGAGCTGAGATTCTGTCACTTAAAATCCAAACAGTCCCTGAGAATAGTACAGCTATTCCAGAAGCTGTGCCCTGCCCCCAAATGTCCACTAGGACCACTGAGGTCACAGAGAAAAAAACATCTGAAAAGGAGGGGTGAGGACTCAGAAAGGGGACAGTTCTGACAGCTTCCCTCCCTGCAGGTGGTTCTCATGGAGGGATAAATATTCCTTCAAGATCCGAGTTGTAATGGCAGGTCCAGGCAGTATAGGAGGACCAGGCGGTGGCAAACATTTTCTGCAAAGGGTCGAATATTTTTGGTTTGCAGGTCATACAGTCTCTGCCAAAACCACTCAACTCTACATTATTGTGTGAAAGTATCTGTAAAACACCTAAGCAAATAGTTTTCTTGCTGTGTGCCAACAAAACTTAATTTACCAAAAGGGGCAGGCAGGTCAGATTCAGGCTGTGGGCTGTGGCTGGCTGACCTATGGTAAAGAAGCCTTCCCTTCCTGCTGGTGGTCAGGACATGGGTGGCTTCTCCCTGAGTTGTCCCTGTCCTTTCTCCAGGTGGGGAACCTGCAGCCTTTGGGCCACACATGGCCCTCTGCATCCTTGGCCTTTTGACTGAATCCCAATTTTACAGAAAAAATGTATTTTATTAAAAGGGATACAACAGAGAAAGATGAAGCTTTTCTTGCCACATTTGGTGCTTTAAAAAGGACAATTTCAAAATCAGAAGGCCACAGGTTTGGCTCCCACCAGAGCCTTGGATTTACAGGTGAAAAGAGATGAGTCTGAATCTCCACTCAGGCTCTCAGGCTGTGTGACCTTCAGTGACTGAAGTGCCCACTCTATGCCTAGCTTGTCAGATAAGAATCATAATCTTTTTTCCCCCTACTCCTATCCATAATTGTCAATAAGGAATGGCATTGCTGTGTGTGGTGGACACCTGTCACTCACAGCTGCCCCAAACTCTTGGAGCAATCTCTCCCCATTCACCATCACTCTTCATTAATTAATTCATTCATTCACCTTTAGTTATTCAGAGTAGAAATCTAGCTCCCTAAGTGAGAATTCCAAACATCTGCCTTCCAGCCTCCCCAGCTACAAGGTACAGACCTAGGTGAAGACTCCAACGTTAGCTCCATGGATGCTTCAGGCCTCAACAGTAGCCTGGTTCCAGCCCCAAGAAGGGGTCAGAGGAAGCACCGAGGAAGGGGGTTCTAGCCTAGGAAACCAGCCTAGCACATGCACAGGGAAGAGCTCCAGGAGATGGACTCACAGGAGAGGCATCAAGGCTAAATACAGATGGGTGAGCAGGGCGAGGGCTCAGAGACTGGAGGGGGAGCTGCAGGTGAAAAGAACACGTGTGCATGAAATGGGGCCCACTGCAGCAGCACCTCCACCCTCAAAGAGGAGAAACCCAAATGTCTGGCCGTTGGGAGGTGGTTATGTGGATTACAGTGCATGGCTACGAAGATCAAAATGGAATTTAGGAAGACAATTTAGTGACTTCGGGAAATTTTCAAAGTGAAATGCTAAGTCGAAAACGCAGAAGATAAAACACATTATTCTTAGTAAAGCATCACAAGAATGGAGAATTTTGATATGAGGACGATTAATGACACGATGGGGGTAGGGGAAAGGGAGTGCAGAGAGAGGGAAGGAGGGAGGGGGTGGGGATCTTGGTGTGTGCCACACCTTTTGGGTGCAAGACACAATTGTAAGAGGGACTTTACCTAACAAATGCAATCAGTGAAAAAAAGAAAATCATGAGAATCATGTATTGGTGCTCGAATAAAACTAAGCAAGAAATTTTTTTAAAAAGGGAAAAAAAGATAAGGAAAATATGCCCCAATCTTAACTAAGGAAGAGCTAATGATATGTGGGTGATTGTTCTTGTGGTAAGAAATCTCTGCTCCTCCTGCTGTTAGATGTGGGGTCTGATTCTCCTGCCCCCGAATCGGGGCTGAGCTCCGGTCTGCACAGATGGGAGGTCTCTGCCCGACATCCCTCTCCAGCTCCAGGTGAGAAGTCCACCACCTGGGGCTGCCAGGAAGCCCAAGTCATAGGACGGAGCACAAGGGGTCTGTGGACGAGGTGAGACAGCTTCCCGGACTCCTGCCTGACACCACACACAGGCGGGGGAGCTGGACCCTCCAGACCAACTCAGCAGTCACCTGTCTCCACCCCATGTGGAATGGAAGAATTTCTCAACTGTACTGCCCTCAACCCCCAACCCGTGAAATCCCACGATGGCTCCGTAAGCCCCTGAGTCTGTGACACCACGATGCCACTTGGCTTCTTCCTCTTTCACATCTCACATGACAGACAAAACATACAGAGAGAAGTGAATGAGGGAAAGTCACCCGGGCCAAGGTAAGACCCCTAGGGCCAGGGGCTGGAGGTTTAAAGGTCCAGAGAGATGTTCTGTCCCCAGAAAGTGAGCACTTGATTACCCCTGTGCTGCCCTCACCGCCCCATCCCTGCTCGGGGTTTGGGCAACCGGCAATAAGGAATGGCATTGCTGTGTGTGGTGGACACCTGTCACTTACAGCTGCCCCAAATTCAGCTGGTCTGGGCCTCCGGCAGCTGGCCCCACTGAGCAGGCACAGGCAGCCATACCCAAGCCAGTGTCAGCATATGGGCTGGAGGCTCGTGGCTCATCTCCTCACAGCCTCCACCTGGGCAGGCTGCCCTGGCACTGGGTCCTCGGGCCACAGGGAGGCCTGGTCTCCACACGGGCCATACTACCTCAATCTGACCCTAGCCCTGAGATACTCACAGGAGTGTAGAAGATGGGTGGCACCGTGCAGAGCTGTCCTAGGGCCATTTCTAACCCTCCTCCCCGTTCTGTCCAGGCCTGGGACACCCCTAAACCCCCTCCTTCAGGTGCAGGAGCAGACGGCAGACACGCTTGTCTGCAGAGGGGACCACAGGGGACGCCACAGGCTGATTTGCCCATGCTGTCCATGCAGGTGTCAACACAGATTTGGGCTCCTTGTGTTCTTGCTGCCTGAACCTGTGCCCACCTCGCAGCTGCCACTGAGCTTGGGTACTGCTTGTCTGCTCGGCGCCCCCATCCCCAGCTCAACCTTTCACAACTGTGTGGCTACTGCAGCGGTGTCCAGGCTGCCCCTCACGCCATACCCCTGCCCACCCATCTGCTATGTGCATTTGCAGGCCAAGGGATGTGTTGGCCGTCCAGGAGCTCCCCTCCCCACACACTCCATTTGGGACTCGCACACTGACTCATAGAGCCTGTGCGCCAGATCCGTCTGGGACTGTCAGCTGTGACCAGCGACAGACACCACCCAGCCAGCCAGCAGGGAGGTGGGATCCACAGTGGCAGTGTGTACCACAGCCTTCCAGAACAGCTGCAGGGCACCTCGAGCCCAGGCCAGAGCTGGGCCCGCGCCTGGCAGGAAGTGATAGGGAGGGCAGGAATGGTACATGTCTGGGTAGGGGAATGACAGCTGCTGACAGCCCTGCCCCCTCGGTCCCCAGTGCCTCCTCTAGATTCTGCTTGGCTGCACACCTGGTACCCTGGAAAGGGCTGTTGGGCAGTGTCCCCTGCTGAGGAAGATGGGGTGTAGAGATGCTCTCAAGCAAATGCTGAAGTTCCCCGAGGGCTGGTGCACCTCAGGTTCTGCTGTGCCCAGCGTCCCCAGGACCTGGCTCTACACAGCCTTTATAAGTGCTCGGTGGGGCCAGTACAGGGCAGGGATGAGGCCCAGACCTGCTGTCCAACAGTGCAGGTCCAGTCCCAGTTCAGCCATACACAGCTGATAACCTGGGATGCTGCACTTGACCTCTGCAAGCCCTCCTCTCTTTTATCAGACACAGATTATAACAAGGACCACTCAGGGTTGTTGTGACGATTAAAGGATATAAAATGTGTAAAGCAGTTAATTGGAAGCCTCAGAGATGCCAGATTCTTTAAAAATAACAGTGATGACTATCAAGAAAGACCAATTATGGCTCGACGCCTGTGGCTCAAGTGGCTAAGGTGCCAGCCACATACACTTGAGCTGGCAGGTTCAAATTCAGCCTGGGCCCGCCAAACAACAATGACGGCTGCAACTAAAAAATGGCTGGTTATGTACCAGAATATTTATTGCAGCCCAATTCATAATTTCTAGATCATAGAAGAAGCCCAAGTGCCCATCGACCCATGAATGAATCAATAAATTGTGGTATATGTACATGGACTATTATGCAGCCTTAAAGAAAGATGGAGACTTTACCTCTTACATGTTTACATGGATGGAGCTGGAACATATTCTTCTTATCAAAGTATCTCAAGAATGGAAGAAAAAGTATCCAATGTACTGAGTCTTATTATGAAACCAATTTGTAGCTTTCTTATGAAAGCTATAACCCAGTTATAGCCCAAGAAGGAGAAAAGGGATAGAAGGGGGGGTGGGGAGAGAATCGGTGGAGGGAGAGTAATTGGCGGGACCACACCTACGGTGCATCTTACAAGGGTACATGTGAAATGTACGAGATGTAGAATATAAATGTCTTAACACGATAACTAAGAAAATGCCATGAAGGCTATGTTGACCAGTTTGATAAAAACATTTCAAATTGTATATAAAACCAGCACATTGCACTAATGTACACAGCTATGATTTAATTTTTTTAAAAAATGGCCGGGCATTGTGATGGGCACCTGTAGTCCCAGCTACTTGGGAGGCTGAGGCAAGAGAATCACTTGAGCCCAGGAGTTAGAGGTTGCTTTGAGCTGTGATACCACAGCACTCTACCCAGGGCGACAGCTTGAGGCTCTGTCTCAAAAAAGAAAAAGAAAGAAAGAAAGATTAAAATATATTTCCTAAATGTTATATACCCATCATCAGTGTTGGGTTCCCTCAAAAGCAGGCCCTAAGATGAAGACTTAGGTGCAGGTGGTTTGGGGGAAATAATTTGGGAAGCACATGTGAAGGAGGGGAGGCAGGCAGGAAAGCTATTGACAGCGCACACACGTGCTCAGGTGACCTCTGTGGGGGCCTCTGTGAGCCCATGGAGACCCATCCCCAGAGTCACCCACTGTCGGGACAGACCCTCACCTACATAATCTGATGCTTTTCAACAAGGGGCTGGTGCCAAGACTGTTCATCAGGAAAAGACAATCTTGTCAACAAATGGTGGTGGGAGAACTAGATGTTCACATTCTAAAGAATGAATTTAGGGCCAGGCACAAATTTGGGCTCGAACCTATAATCCCAGGGAGTACTTTGGGAGGGCAAGGTAAGAGGATCACTTGAGGCTAGGAGTTTGAGAACAGCCTGGGCAACATAGAAAGACCCCATCTATTAAAAAAAAATTAACCAGGTTTGGTTATAGGCACCTGTAGTCCCACCTTGGGAGGTTGAGGCAGGAAGATGGTTTGAGCCAAGGGATTTGAGGATGCCGTAAGCTATGATGACCCTGCTGCACTCTAGCCAGGGCTAGAGAGTGACACTGTCTCAAAAAGAAAAAAAAAAAAGAATGAATTTTGGCCCTAACTCTACACTATATACAAAAATTAACGGAAAATAGATCAAAAAACCTAACCTTAAAAGCTAAAACTATAAAACTCCTAGAAGAAAACAGTGGGAGAAACCTCCATGATACTGGTTGTGGTGCTGATTTTTCAGATATGACACCAAAAGCACAGACTACAAAAATTAGAATAATTTAGACTGTTAAAATTTACAACTTCCATGCATCAAAAGATACGATCCACAGAGTGAAAAGGAGATCTGCAGAATAGAAGGAAATATTTACAAATAATTTATCTGATGAGGGTTAAAATCCAGAATATACAAAGAACTCCTGTAACTCAACAGCAACGAAAACCCAATTCAAAAAATGGGCAAAGGATTTGAAAAGACATTAAGAAAATGTAAATCAAAACCACAATGAGCTATCACTTCATACCTGTTAGAAAGGCCACTGTCAAAACACCACAAAACAACATGGACAGGCTTTGAGGACATTATGCTAAGAGAAATAAGACAGTCACCAAAAAAAGGCCAACGCTCTGTGATTCCACTCACACGAGACCCTAAAGTAGCCTCATTCACAGAGACGGAGAATAGAACAGGGAGGGGGCTGGGGAGTTGTTTAATGGGTGCAAGAACTTCTATTGTGCAAAATGCCAAGAGTTCTGGAGATTGAGTGCGTGGCAGCACTGCTGTACTTAACCCTACGCAACGATACACTTGACAGTGGTTAAGATGATAAATAAATAAAACGTTTTACGTGTTTTTACCACGATTAAAATTTTTATGGTATCACAAAAATGGAAAAGCAAGTATCCAATGTACGATACTAATATGAAACCAGTAGAGGAACTAATATACGCCCACATAAGAGAATAACTCAATTAAATTCAAGTGGGGGGGCTAGAGAAGGGAGGGGGTTGGTGTGCTCCCCCCGAACAGGCAGGATGCAGGGGTCCATGGCACACCTCCTGGGTGAGGGGCACACGACGGCTTTACCTAACAGACGCGAACAGTGTAAACTAATCGTCTATACCTCATACTAAACTGAGATGGAAACATTTGAATGAAACTAATCGTCTATACCTCATACTAAACTGAGATGGAAACATTTGAATAGTAATTACATAGCATATCCTTAATGAGATGTAACCTAACGGTAAAAAGAACTATAAAAAATAATATAAACACATTTTTGAAAAAGAAAAGAATTGCCCACCCCAGTCTGTAGGACAGGGAAACTGGGTATTAATCCGTGAACTCTTGTTCTCTGTTGGTCGGGGGCTATTCCTGGGAGCATTAGACCGAGAATCTCTGGGCGGCCCTGGCCCAAGGCTGCTAATCCCCTCTGGCACAGAAGAAGGGCCTCAGGCAGAATAGCAGAGGGATGCAGGCACTTCAAGGGAGAGCAGCCAGGGAGCGCGTGTGTGGGACTGGGCACCCCAGCCGTAGTCCACACAGGGGTGGGATGAGGACACAGAGTGTTGTCAGCAAGGTCCCTTTGCCCTGATGCTGTGCCCACTCGCTCAGTCCTTGCTGAGTCTACCGTGGGTCTCCCTGAAGAGGAGCTGTGCTCGGGGAGGTTGAGGGCCAAGGTCACACAGGAAAACACAGCCACAGACATTCACCCAGCTGGGGGGCTCTGCATCTGTTCTCTTTAACCTCTGCGCTGCCCCAGTAGATACAGACTCTGGCTTTAGCGGGAAGGACCCAGGGATGCCCCACCAGTGCTGGCTTCTGGAGCTGTTTTGGCCACAGTCTCTTGGCACGGCCACATAGCTGCCCAGACATCAACTAGTGTGGCTGTCAGCTGTACCAAAGGTGACAGCAGGTAGGTTCTCAAGAAAGGGTGATTCCAAAGCCTTTGTTTTGCTGTCTGGGGCTGGCATATCAGAGAACAGCCCAGCAGCAGCAGCCCCAATCTATGTGTGCAGAAGTGCAGCCCCACCCCCACCCCTGTGGAGGGTCAGCTGGTGATGGCTCTGGTCACCCTGGGAAGCAGACAGCTGAGCAGAGCCTCCCCTACACAGCTCCTGGTCCTTAATTAAACCCTGGGGTGTGGCTGGGAAGGGGTCAGAGTGTGGAGGCTCTGAGCCAGGCTGCAATTAGTCTTTCTCCTGCTATTCCTCCAGGCAGGCCAAGGAGGCACTTTCCTTCCCATTTAATTGAGCAGAGGAGCGGGGGACACGGAGGAGGCTGCTCGATAGGGGTAGTGGGGGGGACCACTGCCACCCGTAGGGGACTGACCTATTGTGTTCCAGCCCCCAGAAGTTGTCTACAGAACTGGACAAGCCATTTCTAAGGTCTGGGAGTCTGACAGGAGATTTAGACCTCACTCCGCCTTCAAAGATGGGGCCTCCCACTCCCTAACCCAGACTCAAAACACAGTAGGGAAATTACTTTACCTGCAGACTCAAGTAGCTTCCCAGAGGGGGGTCAGCAGGCACAACAGAGGCCCTGGTCCTTGGGCTTTCACTAGGGTGCTCAGTGTGGGTAACTACCCAGTGCCCCGTGGGCTCTTTTGGTGAGAGGCCTCTCTCACTTGCAGCCCCTATTTATGCCCCCATAGCCAAGTAGAAGCAGGTGACTCCATTAGCTGCCCCACCGTGTGAGGCTGGCTGGCCTAATTTAGGCCCCTGCCACACCAAAAATATGGCCTCACACTTCCCCTAGATGGGGAAAGACCATTTCTTCATTTAGCCCTGAGAAAACCAGCCCTTAAACATAGAGCTCTTTTCAGTTAATCCCGCATAAATGCACACATGTGAACACACACACACATACATTGCTGGCCTCAGGGCCTTTGCACATGCTGTGCTCTCTGCCTGCAGCTCTTCCCCCCAACCCTGGCGTTTTCTTCCAGTCTCTGCTAAAAGTCCACTCCAGAAGGAACTCTTCCTGGCCTATCCCTCCCCAGGGCTGGGAGCGTTCACCACCAAGTTTGTTATGCAGCACTAGTGACCCTGAGACAGCACCAGTTACTGCCCTGGGTCAGGCACGGGAGTCCAGGGAGGAAAGGCCCAAACTCTGGGTGCTCACATGGCTCCCTGTTCTGCCTCTGGCCTTTTTCCTGTGGGAGTGCCCTTCCTGGGGAGTCGGTGGGAGGCAGAAACAGGGCTAACCCTTGGCTGGGGACAGATGAGAAGGCAGCTATTTGCATTTCCCTTCTTCCTGCCAGAAGCCTCTGCAGGAAAAAGTCCCAAGAGTACCCTGAGCAACCCCTAGCCAGGGTACAGGCCACACTCAACTCCCTGTCTCCTGGGAGGAGCCTATGGGAGCTTAGCTGGGAGGACAGAGGAGCAGCATCCTCCTGTAACCAGGACAGCCTCATCTCTAAGCTCTCCAAGAGCCCATTTTGCAGCTGAGGAAGCTGAGGCCCAGAGAGGCACATGATGTGCCCAAGTCTTTGAGCTGGTAATGTGGGGCTGGGATGGTGGTCCTGGTCTTACAGAGCCCACTGGGTTTGAGCTCTCTGTCCCACTCCATCTGGCCTCGGCCTCTGGTGACACGACCAATGGACTCAAAAGCAGAGCTGCCCTCACTGCCCAGCCCTTGCCCCTCTGCCCCTGCCCCTGACTCACACCCATCTCCTGCACAGCTGCTGCCTCCCCCTCACCCGCCAAATGCATCTTTCAAGGCTCAGCCCAGGGATCCCCTCTTCCAGTGAGCCTCCTTGGCCCTGCAGTTGGGACCAGGTGCTTCCTCAGGGTCCCACAGACGCTGGGCTTTCAGCAGGGACCTCAGCCCCCTCTGAATTCTATGCACACATGTATGTCCCTGACCCCATCAGCCTGGGAGCTCCTTGAGGGCAGGGGTAGAACTTTGTGTTCACCTGTGTGTCCCCAGCCCAGCCTGGAGCTTGGAACGGAGCAGGCAAGAGGGAGAATGAGTCCGAGGTCCCAGTGGACCAGAAGCCAGATGTCATCCACTTGGCAGAAATGAAGCCCCAGGACAGATGTAGATTGTAATTGAGAGTTTAGAATCAGAAAGAAACATGGGGCATCCTCCAGTGTCATTAACCAGTGTAAATGATGCCACTCACATTCAAAGGAGGGTGACAGTGATCCAGGTCGGGTGTTAGGCCCTGAGAGGCCCAGACAGCTGTGGGCAGAGGGTGCTGGGAGATGGGGCTGGGGAACACAGGCTCAAGGAGGTGCAGGGGAGAGCTTTGCTGGTCAACTCCAGGCCAACTAAGGCTGGGGAAGAGGGAATCCCCTAGCTGCTCCCATCCTGGACTAGGGCCCAGACCCCCAGGACTAAGCCAGGACTAAGTCCTAGACACATCACCTTAAGGTCAGCAGCCCCAAGGTCCCCAGGGTACTCAGAGCAGCAGCCTGGGAATGTTGCCACTTGGCAGCTCATCACCACCCATTGCCCCTCCAGGAAACCAGCCTTTCATTCCCTGAAGACTCCTCCCCAGTGCAGGCCAATCTTGGTCTGAGCACTTGGGGGAAGTCGGGACAAATGAGAAATATGTAAGGTTCCTCCTTCTCACCCAGTGGACAGCCCAGTGTGGGCTCCTGGTCTATCAGGAGGCCTGTTCCAGAAAAGTGCTGCTGCTGAAGGACGCAGGAGCCTAAGGGACCAGCGAGGGGACCAGCCTGCAGCCCCTGGCCCACCGACAGGCAGCCCTCCTTAGCACAGGGTCCTAGGTGCCAAGTGCAGCCCAGTGGCTCTAATAATTTAGGGGAAGCCAGAAATCAGGGTGTTTATGCGTATTACACAAGTGTCCAAATGTTAATCCTGGACTGTTTGAGAAGTGTGCTGAGCGTGTGGGGAGGACATCAGTGTGGGGCCAGCAGCCCAGAGTCCAGGGCTCATGAAGGAGGGTCAACCAGGACAGGGGCTCCAAGGGTGCACAACCCCAGGCCAGGCTGCAGGGACAGGTGCCAAGCTGGACACTGATATACAGAGCTACCAGTGCCTGCCCCACCGTGGTAAGGACACTAAGGCTCACAGAGGTGAAGCCACTCACTCAGGGGCACACGGGGGCTTTGATAAAGCCGGCTTCAGCCCCAGCTCCCAGGGACTGGACGTCTGGCACGTTCTCCTGAACACAGCACCCTCTCAGCTGCAGTAGGTCGGCCCAGGACGCGGGTGGGGCCTAAACAGAGGGCAGTACTGAGCCTCGTGTGTGCTGTTTTCCCCTACAAATTCACACCTATGGTAAAGTTTATAAATCAGGCACAGTAACATACACTGTAATAAAAGCCATGGGAATGTGGTCTCTCTCTCTTTCAAAATGTATTTTCGTGCCGTGCTCACCTGTTTTCAGACCACAGCCGACTGGACAGTGGGCAACTGAAACTGCAGATTAAGGGGGACAGCTGTACTAACAAGAGGTTCTCAAGAGCCGGAAGAAGCCCGCAGGGAAACAACAGGTGGAATATTTGATTCTTGGTTTGTTTGGGGAGGTTTTTTTTTCTGGGGAATTACTACCTTCCAAGTCCCTATAAGAAAAGTTCCATTTGAAAGGACTTGTGGCCCCAGGCAAGAAGAAGCCACAGAAAACCCCCTGCAGACCAGGGTTACTCCTGAGACCCTCACCCCCTTTTCCCTGGGAAGCCCATGACACTGGGGACAGCGACTCCAAAAATGGCTGACATGGTTTATCTCCTCTACCTCCAGCCAAGCCCCATCCAGCGTGAGGCGTTGAACTTTCACAGTCGAGCCTCAAGCCCCACGCAGGGCACATGTGCTGCACTTCACCACCCAAGGCCAAGGGCAGCCAGAAAGGCGAGGTGGCTGGGCCACAGGGAGGGAGGGGTTGGGAGGACGCAGAGACGCAGGGCACTTGCCAGGGAGGCTGTGGGAGGCCCAGGCCCAGCGGCAAGGACAGGGCAACCAGCCGGGACCTGGGGGGGTGGCATTCTGGCTTCTGCTCTTTTATTAAAACATAGAACTTTGTGTGGGGAGGGGGGAATTATAAAAGTTAATTTATACTCAACACAGCAAATTTGAATAGTTCAAGGGAAAAGTAAAGGAAATTTTGATTGTCCACGATACCACCAGCCAGAAACACCCTGTTCATGATCTGGCATATTTCCCACCAACACTTTTGTTTCTTTTGCAATCAATACTGCATACGCAATCATACGATATGCTTGTTGTTGTTATTGTTGTTGTTGTTGTAGACAAACTCTCTCATTAGCAGTTTCCGGTCACAATAAATGATTGTAAACATCCACTTTCAGTACTGGCATTTTGTTTCAACTATCTGCTTTAAGCAGAGAGCTACGTTATCTTATTTTTTGCACTCACAAACAACACTCAGATGAACACAATTATGAAAAGAAAACTTCCCTTTTTTATTGTCTTTTAGATAAAGAACAAAATTGAACACAGAAACAACTCAAAGACTACAAAAGGGTTGACGGGGAAAGTGAGTCCCCCTCCCAGGTCCTACTTCCTCAGCCTCCCAAGCCAACATCTGTACCTGGTATGTACCTGGTATATCCCCCAAGACATGCTCCACACGCACCAACACAGCAGTTCTAAGTATGCTGCATTTCCCCCAAGTGCCACTTGGCAATACGCCCTGGGAGACGCCCCTCACTGGGATGCAGCCATGAGCCCCAGTGGCTACAGACACTGTGTGGGGTAAGGCAGAGAAGGCTGACAGAGGAGCTCTCCCAAAGCGTTAAACAGCTCAGAGTAGTAGCCTGCCAGTTTCTGTGGTGTAAATATCCCACCGTGTCCGTGTCAAGTTGTCAACAGTTTAACAACTGACTGGCAGATTTTCCTGAATATTTAACAATTGTCTCTCAAAAGCCAGGATGAGGTGGCTCTGGCACAATAGACAGCATTTTTCTTCTTTCCTTGGTATTAGAAAATGATTGCCAATGATCGATCCCCAGATGTGGAATTTCTAGATCCAAAGGTATGCACGCTTTTAAGGTATTGATCCCTTTACCAAATCATCTCCCGGAAGGCAGTTCACCGCACACAGGCAGTGAAGGAGCGTGCCCGCCTGCACACAGCTTGCTCACACTGGGTGCACCTTCCTAATGGATGAGAATTATTGTTGTCTCCTGTGGCTTTAATTTGGTGGTACAAGAGCCTGGGGGGGATTCACGTAGGCAAGAAAAACCAGCAGTAGATAGATAGGACCCTCAGCCCTATACTCTACCACTGAAGGGGCAGACCTATCACTCTGATCCAGGCCAGTGGCTTTCTGTATTAGCCTTGTCTGAACGACTTTGACAGTCAGTCCTGTTCTTAAGGCACAAACAGAAAGCTCAGGGCCCTGCAGGGATCTCTAATGGGCAGGGATCTTCCAAGGCTGGCCTGCTAGCCCTGGGCACTGCTGAATTCACAGCAAGGCTGTGTTCCCAGCCACATTCAAGGGAAGCATGTGAGCATGCATTTGTGTGTACACGTGTTGACATGCATGTGTAGGTACACGTGTGAGCATGCATTTGTGTGTACATGTGTTGATATGCATGTATAGGTACACATGTGAGCATGCATTTGTGTGTACACGTGTGAGCATGCATTTGTGTGTACATGTGTTGACATGCATGTGTAGGTACACGTGTGAGCATGCATTTGTGTGTGCATGTGTGAGCATGCATTTGTGTGTATGCACACATGTGAGCATATGCTTGGGTGTGTGTGTGCATGTGCGTGTGTTGGGGGGGCCAGGGCAGCAGTAGGAAGAGTCCTTCCCCAGGACCCTTTGGCTTATAGGCTCTTTTTCCCATGGGAAGCCCTCCTGGCAATGGCTGTGCATGAGGGGGCGACCCAGACGTTGCTCTACAGTGGCCACTAAGACAAGGCAAGACCCAGAGCACAGCTCTGGGGTCACTCCACACTCTTTGACCAACACCAAGAACTTGCCACATGCCAAGCTCTGTTCAGAGGCTTTTCAAGTATTAATTCATTTCATCTTCATAGGAGGAAACTGAAGCACAGAGAGGGCAAGCGGCACGCGTGAGGTCACTCAGCAAGGCAGGACAGACCCAGGATCCAATCTCTAGTCTAACTCCAGGGCCTGCCCTCCTAGACACCTCTGAGGTCTGGCTGGCCCAGGCTCAGGACCGGACATGCAGGGGTTCAAGCCACAGATGTCCCTCTTTCGGCATCACCTTGCATTTGAGGCACAGGGAACAGTGGGCCGCTTACATCTAGAGATGCCACATGCAGAAGGGCTGGCGTGGGGTCGACAGAGGCCAACACTCAGGTGTCTGTGCCTCAGGGGCACCTCTTGGTTGCAGCTCAGGTCTGCCCCGTGGCCCAGTTCAAGCACAGTGCATGAAGCCTGGGTGGTCCCTGTGTCATCAGAAGGTGCCCTTTCTTACATCAATTTTTTTTGCAGTTTTTGGCAGGGCCGGGTTTGAACCTGCCACCTCTGGTATATGGGGCCAGCGCCCTACTCCTTGAGCCACAGGTGCTGCCCCATCGTTTCTTCTTCTTCTTCTTCTTTTTTTTTTTTTTTTGAGACAGAATCTCACTCTATGTCCCAGATTAGAGACCCATGGCATCAGCCTGGCTCATTGGAACCTCAAACTCCTGGGCTTAAGTGGTCCTCTTGCCTCAGCCTCCCAAGTACCTGAGACAAAAGGCACCTGTCACAATGCCCACCTAGTTTTTCTATTTTTAGTGGAGATAGGGTCTTTCTCTTGCTCAGATTGGTCTCAAACTCCTGTTAGGAGGCCAGCCTCAGACCACTGCCAGGGCAGCTGCCTACCTCATGTGTGTCTGAGGAATACCCATGCCGTGTATACCGAGTGACCCAGAGCAGAAGAGCACAGCCCCTAGTGAGAATATGCAGGTTGGGGTTCAGGAAAATCAGGGGAAAGGAAAAGCCCAACTCCTGACTCCTGGGAGTTACTGAAGTGTGGTGTCAGGTGCTTGGGACGAGCTGTAGGGTGTCGGGTACATAGAACCTGGCCCAGGCCGTGACAGGAAGGGAGGAACAGTAGTGGCGGGGGACCTGAGAAGCACTAAGGACCCAAGGACAGCCAAGTGATCTCAGGACTGAGTTAGATGGCCCAAAGCTGTCCCCAGTCCTTTGGCTCAGTCACAGGACGTGGTCTAGGGAGGATAGGACTGAGATGGTGGCTGCTGGCAGCTGGGGCTGATGCAAAGGTACCTCCTGACAGCCTCCAGCAGCTGGGGCAGCTTCGTCTACCAAAGAGGTCTGGGGCATATCTCTGTGGCCTCCCCCTCACACCCAAGGGCCTGGGTGGTCCCCCAGAAATAGAAGGGGTTACAAGCAGTTTCCAGCACCCCAAAGTCTGTCACCACCTGCCTCCCTCAGTTCCCTTCATAGGGCCCATCTCCCATGCTCTCTGCTGCTGGCCTCCGCAGCCCACAGGCTTCTAGAAGCCACCCAGCCTGTCAATACCACAGCCTCTCCAAGGGACCTTCTCAGGGGACCCAGGCTTTGTGCTCAAACACAGAAGAGTTCGCTTTCCAGTTACAGAATCCCTCACTTGACCCAGGGCTCTGTCCCCTCCTGTCTGCAAAGGTGATGATAAGAACCTCAATCCTGGGTTGTTACAGACAGGCCAGTACAGGCTGCTCCACTTGCCCAGTGCCCCGGTCACATCAGTGGTCACATATTGGGACTATGTGCCTGCCTGTGTCCATAACAGATGGTCAGCGTCCACACATTCGCTCCCCAGCCCAGGCTGGCAGACCCAGACTACTCCCTGCAGCCCGTCCTGGCCTGGTTCCATAGGAAGCCTGGTCAGCACCTGATGGGAGGATGGGTGGGGCCTGTGACCCCTCACCAGGCATGGGAACCCCATGGGCTGCAAGTTGAGTTTCAGATCAGAAGGCAGACTGACCGAGGGCAGCTGCCTATGGGCCAGTTGCTAAGGAAACAGTCCGGTGAGGCTCACTCAAGATGCTATTGATCAGCAGAGAGGAAAAAACCAGGGAAAAATCTTCCCCGGAGAGAAAAAAGAGGGAAGGGTGGTGGCAGGCCTCGCCTCCATGGGCGGTGCCATCCCACCCATTCAGGGCAGGTGTGTCAGGATCACACCCGCTCCACTGTGAGGACAGGACGAGCCAGCAGACATGAGGCCCTGGGAGCAGTGCAGGCATCAGCGTGAGCACTCAGGATGTTCCAGGCTCAGGTACACGTCAAGTCAAAGCCATGACAAGTCACACATACACATGTACACAGCACAACACGCACACACACCACACATGCACACGCCATGTGAACATGCATTGCATGCAGAGCACACACGTGTGTTGTGTTATACATGTGCGTGTCCAACACACACGGCTTGTGCACACAGAGTCTGTAACACCGTAGCACACACATCACACACACGCAGAACATATAGCCCCGGGCAGGAGGGATTGTTGCCCCTGCCTTGCAGATGGGAGAGCTCATGGGGTCCTGTTGCGGCAATGTGGGCAGAGATCGGTGCTGCTGCAGAGGAAGGGAACGCGAGATGGCATCACTGAACACACAGCACTCACCTGGCCCTGGGGCACTCACATCCGACTCCACACACACACTGCACCCCAGGGAGCCGGGTAAGTGGAGTGCCTGATGCCACCTGAGGCTCAAGGCTTGACCTGGCCCACATTTACCCTGCTCAACAAAGAACCCTGTCCTTCACTACCGGCCCTGGATCCGGTATGTCCAGGGTGCATCAGCTCAGCATGACTCCGTGGCATTGTCAGGACCCCACACCCTCCCCCTCCTCATCCTTCACACCAGCTTCTCCTTGTGGCTGAGGAGATGGCCCGAGCAGTCCCAGACACACTGCACACAGAAAGAGTGCCTCCTTCTCACCAGCCAGGGGCTTCTGCAACTGCCCGGCTGGGAGCCAGTCACTGCAGCTGGAAGGACTCAAATTTGGGGTCAGGGACTCAAATTGAGTTCTGAAGGACTCAAAATCGGGGTCAAGGCCGTGCCTGAAGAACAGGAGAGGCAGGTACTGGGCAGGCAGGGCTGACCCAGGACACCCTCCCTCAGTCGCATCTCCATCCCCCAAGGTGTCTTGAGCACAGGGCACTAGCTCTTGCTGGTTTACACAGTTCTTTCCCAGCCAGGAGCATCATTCCACCTGCCCAGGGTCTTAGCCTATTTCCATTGCTGTGAGGAAACACCTGAGATGCAGGAGTGTCCCACCTGGAGCTTGCTGGCTCCAGGCTGATTTGTAAGGACTTTTGTTTGCTTATCTGTGGTCTTAGATATCAAGAAAGCTCACATGGACTTTTTTTCCTAAGCAGCTTTCCTTATTGTGTATTTAGCATGTGGTCCAAGAAAATTCTTATTCTTCTGATGTGCCGCAGAGGAAAAGAAAAAGGCTGGATACCCCTGTAAGAAAAGAGGTGTCTTTGGCTCACAGTTCAGCAGATTGTGCAGAAAGCACGACGCTGACGTCTGCTTCTGGAGAAGGCTCAGCCAGTTTCCACTCGTAGGGAAGACAAAGGGGAGCAAGTGTCACATGGCAGGAAGGACCCAGAGAGAGGACGGGCTCTTGTAACAATCAGATCTTGTAAGAAATCAGAATGGGAACCCACTCATTACTGTGAGGACCACACCAGCTCTCAGGTGGGCTCCTCCCCAGTGGCCCACAAGCCTCCACTAGGCCCTACCTACCTCGACACTGGGGATCAAATTTCAACATGAAATTTAGAGGTGACGAACGTCTAAACTATATCATCCGGCATGTACAATAGCAGCCAAGTTTTCATGGGGATTCCTCAACCCTCAGGACATGAGATTTTCTTAGAGTCACTTTGCCCCAGGTCCAGGGGTGGTCAGGAGGCCCGGACTGGCCAATCACTGCCTTTCCTTTGATCGCTCAGTGATAGGCACATGACCCCAGCTGAGTCAAATAAGGCACAGTCCTGGGACTTTGGTGACAGTTGGAAGGGAAAAATCTCTCCTTGCTGGAGCAGCTGAAGAGAGGTCATAGCCTGGAGCTGTCATGACAGAGAGAGTGCCTCCCAGGAAAGGAGCCAGGACAGAAGAGAGCAGAGCCCAGGTGTGGGGAGAGACAGCCTGGGCTCCAGCCCCCCGGGAAGCTCAGCCCTCACTGCTGTGGGCGCCATGAGTGCCTCTTTCTCTTGGGCCAGTCTGAGTTGGCTTTGACTGCCTTTGGGATGGAGTGCGTCTCTGAGTGCTTCACTCACACCCCATCCTGCCAATGTCACTTCCTGCATGTCCATCTCCCCTATAGGCCATAAGCTCCCCAAGGGTCCTGTCCACTTGCACTGTAAAGCCCTGGGGAGGCAGAGCTGAGCTCTGCAAGGGACACGCCCACCTCAGCTCCACACTGCCTCTTCCAGCTCTGTGACCTGGGCAGTGGCTCAGCCTCCTCCTCTGTGAAAGAGTCTCATACGGTGCTGAGGACTGGCTGAGAAGACATAAACAAGGCCTGGCTTTGGTTTTCACTCATTCATTCGACGAGTTATTCTCTAGTGCCTGCTGGGGGCCAGGTGGGGCTCTCTGGGCAGGAATGGAGTCCTGCCTTCATGGAGTTTTCACTCCAAAAGAGGCCGGAGGAGTTGAACAAGTGAACAGATGGACTGAGATCTCTGCAGATGGTGGTGAGTGCTACATGGACAGAGCTCAGGGAACATTCTAGAGCAGCACAGTCCCGCTGAACCTTCTGTGATGATGGAAATGTCCCGTCAGGTACACGTGATCGCTGAGCTCGTGTCAGAATGACGACCCTTTCATTTTATTAAATTGTATTGAATTTTAAGCAATTGAAATTTTAATTTTTAAAACCAATGTTCACATCAGTTCAGATATTTTGGAACAACTTGGGTATGTAAATCTCCTCCTCTGACAGTAAATTTTACCAAATCTAAATACAGATAAAATAATTCCAACAAAACATTTACCTTCTAAATTGACATGGGCTATAAGCATAAAATTCACAAGATTTTAAAGATTTGGTACAATAAAAAGAATATAAGAATATCTCATGGGGGCATGGGCAAATTCACACCTGCTGGGTACAGGGCACACTCCCCAGGAGAAGGGCACACTTACGTGTATAACTTTGACTCAATACGAAAAACACAAAGTAGGTTAATAAAACACATATACCCCTGAACATTCTGAAATTCTAAAAAAAAAAGAAAAAACAAACTTAAAAAGAAGAATATCTCATTGGTATTTTCATGTTGATTACATATTAAATTATAATGTTTAGAAATATTGGCTTAAAATATATTAAAGATACATACATATAAATATAAACATAAGTTTAAATTCTTTTTTTTTCAAAGGTGGAAGATTCATACGGTCTCACGAGTAACCAGAGTATTAAATTCTTTTTTAATGGGGCAATTTAAACTACATATGTGTCTTGTGTGATGTTTCTATTGGATGATGTTTTTCTAGAGCATTCTTGGAGAGGACAGTGGTCAGACCGATGGTGAGAGAAGGCCTCTCTAAAGAGGTAATTTTGTACTTTCTTTTTCTTTTTTCTTTTTTTAGAATTTTTTTTCTTTTCTTTTTTTTTTTTTTTTTCTTCCACATACAAATAAGAACATGCAGTATTTAACTTTCTGTTCCTGGCTTATTTATTTTTTTTTTTTGGCTGGGGCTGGGTTTGAACCTGCCACCTCTGGTATGTGGGGCTGGTGCCCTACTCACTGAGCCACAGGAACCACCCTAAAGAGGTAATTTTGTTACTGAGAAATTCAGAAGGGGAAGGAGCCAGCCACATAGAGATAGAGGGAACAGTACATGGGAAGGGCCCGAGGCAGAGTGCATTGGGCACATCTGGGGGACAGAAGGAGGCAGAGGCCTGGAAGTGAGGCAGGGAGGGAGCCCCCTAAAACCTGCAGCAGGGCCTGGACTGTATACACTGGTACCTTCCAGAGGCAGCCACACCAATGTCTCTGGCTCAGGTGCTCTTCTGTAATGTGGCACGGCCACCCCTACCTGTGGGTCCCCCCATGATGACCATGTGTGCTTACCTCTTTAGATGAACAGAGCCCAGTGGAAGTAACTTTATGTGACTTCTGAGGCTGGGTCCAAAAAGGCCATGCAGCTCTCCCTGGTCCTGCAACTTCTCTCCAAAAGGCCCCACCAGCACACAGCCACCACACTGTGAGGACACCTCCGCCCTCCCTGCAGGTGGCCATGTGCAGGCAAACCCCTTCAACAGTGTCACCTGAGCCCAGGCCTGGTGCAGCACAACAAGCCGCTGCTCAGATCCTGCCCAAGTCCAAGTGCACAGGATCTGAGAGTGCTGGAGTGCCACACCACACAGCTGCAGGTGGTTTCACAGCTGCCCGTATTTGCCAGAGCATGAGACACAGCGAGGCATTTAAGCTGCGTTCTATGCATATTCGGCAACTTTCGGCATGAAAGTGGTGAGATTTGACCTTTAAAGTTTAGGATGTTACTCCTGGCTGCTGTGTGAGAACTGACAGGTGGGGTAAGAGCAGATGAGTCGGGCAGCACCCAGATGGCAGGAGCAGCAGGAGCAGCAGGAACCAGGCGTGCAGCGCTCCCGCTCCCCCTGTACTGCTCCTCACGCGCCCACGGTCCCTCTAACTGTTACCACCACAGACAGATAAAGAGCAAACATAGGAAGGTAAACTGCCAGGTCCAGGTCACACGGCTCCAGAGCCCAGGCCCTTGTGGGCCACCTCTCAGGACTGACAAGGAGCGCTCAGAACAGACCCCGCCTGACCTGCACTGGGTGGGAGCTGTCAGGAACCAGGACCACCTGTGCGTGTAGCATGGCAGAGCACCTGCCTGTCTCCTCACCCCCAGAGAATGTCTCCAGCATAGCCCACCCTCACGCAGGCCACCTTCTGCCTCTGGTGAGGACACCAGCAGACCCCACGCCCGTTGGCCTGGCCAGACCCACCCGGGAAGTGGTGGGGATGATCCTCTCTCAGAAAGGCAGACATCAGTTGACCAGAAAACGCCATTAACATTCGCACCAGCCTTAAGCAAGTCCTCTTCCCTCTTTGGGCCTCAGTTTTCCCATATATAAAATGGGAAGGAAAAGGGAAAAGACCCCCTGTATTTCTTTACAACCTCAATGCTCTGAAAGTCAGGAATCCTGAGGCCTGGGTTCATTCATCCCTCCAGTTAAGTGGCAGAGAACCAGCTCCAACTAGCTCGGCAGAAAAGGAGGAGCAGACTGGCTCATGCAACTGAAAGCCCAGGGGTGAGCTTCAGATGTGGCTAGACCCAGAAACTCACCCAGTGTCATGAGAAACTCATCTCCTCCTCCCCCCCTCCATCCCCACCTTCTGCAGGGCCTGCCTGGCCGGGGAGCTCCAGGCTTGCTGTATTTTCCATGGGCTGTATTTCACACTTACCCAAGGCTCTGACTGGCTCTTTTGGGGTCATAGGACCACTGAGAGACCAATCGACGTCCCCCAAGGGATTAGGATGCTCTTGGTGGCCAGCTTGCTCCCCTGGCCTGGTTCAGAAGAGGCCTCAAGACCCCAGCAATCCAGGTAGAGGGTGGTTTTGAAAGGCAAAGGGGCCAACAGGTGCCTTCTATATAGACCTCTCCTGGGCTGTTGTGAGATGGGGGTGGAAGGAATAGGTCAGGGACGGTGTTCAGGGTTGTGTGACCTGAAGTCTCCGGACAGCCGGAACCCAGGAGCCTGCCCACACACCCACCTGTGTTCAGCAGGCTGCACCTGACAGAATATGACACCTTGCAAGGTGCTTCCTGCTCTGAAGAAGCTGCCCAGATCCATCTCCCAGGGCCCCACTAAAGAGATTATGGCGCTGTCTTTTAGCAAAAATGCCAGGCTTCTGGGTTGGCTTAGCTAATCCCAACAAAGGATAACAGGCCCCTAATTAATTCTCTGAATCTGATGGCAGTGCAAACGCCAGCCAGTCCACCCGCCTTAATGAGTTTAATTGACTGGACTTGATGATTTTATTCGAAACCTAGGGCTGCAAATTAAGCTCTTAAAAATACACTTGAACTTGATTGGCAGTGGTAATCCCAACAAAGTCTGTTTAATCTTTCGGCTGCCCACGCGGGGCTGTGGGTTCCAGAGCGCCTTTGGCACAAGCGCTGGGCTCCCCTCCTTCTTGCTCTGGGGTGGGGTCTCCTCTGATGGAGGCTGGGGGAAGACCACACATCATCCCAGCTGCCCACCCACTACAGGGCGATGGTATCTCTATGCCTACCCTGACTAGACCACTTGCTTCAGGGTCCCAGTGCCCTGCTGAGATAGTTTGTCAAATGTCGGTGGCCAGCTTCATACAGATGGACATGACCCTGCAGACTCCTGTCCTCCTGAGGAAGGTGGGTTGCAAAATTGTCCACAAGGCTCCACCCTCCCCCATCTCAGGCAGTGACTATGCAGCTCCTCCCACTAGGGGCAGAGCCACTCCCCACTTGTGATGCTGGTGGCCTGCCAGTGCTGTGGCCAGAGGATGAGCAGAAAAGATACTGACTCAGCACCTAGCATACCCTGCCCTCCCCCTCAGAGTCCTGCTTCTGCCCAGCAAGTGCCCCCATTCAGGCTGCTGGAGCATGGGAGGCCCCATAGAAGAGAGCCAGGTGGTCACAGCCAGCCCCAAGTCCCAGCAACTAAATGCTACTCCATGAGCCGGCACAGCCTGGACCAGCCAGCTCAGCCCAGACCACCTGGACACAGCCGATATCCCAGCCTTTATCTTGAGCCTGCCCTGTGACCCAGGTCCCCCACCTTGCAGTCATTCTTGTCCTGCTAGGGAGCTGGCCCCTGTCACCAGACCCACTTCAGATATTTGGGAACAGGACCGAGATTTATCCCCTCTGTCCCAGAAGGCTATGTGCTCAAATTGAGTTTCCTCCTCCCCAGGGACCAGAGGTAGACTGGGGGCTCCAAGTAAGACATCCATACACACAGGGACACATGCACACACATGCACACACACCAGCAGTGCACATGTGCACACATATGCAAACATGTGCACATAAACAGTTAAAGCAATCTCAATACTCTATACACAGGACAGCTCGCCTTGTACCTCCTTGTAGCTATTTGCTAGGAAAGCCACTCCAAGAAAACAAGGAGCACCAGCTTCCTTCTGTTTTTCAAATGTGTTTTCCTATCAGATTGGCCATTCTCTGGGTGTCCTCAGCAGCACACTCTGGGTGAGATGCACGGAAGGGAACCTCGCCGCTGGGAGGGCCTCATAAAGCAGCCTCTGTGAGGGCAGCATGCGGTGATCGTCAGGATTATCCGTGGACCCAGCAATCCCACGAATGGACTTTCACCCTACAGATGAACCTGCCCACGTGCAAAGCAGCTCTGGGCAGGGCCACCAGCACCTCATTGCTTCTGATGGCAAAAGAACAGGAACAACCCAGTGTGCCCCCTTACTTCAAAACCATGCAAATGCATTACCTGTTTTGTAAAAACAGCAATAACAAAAGCTGCACAGAACAAGTGAGTGAAAGTTTGCTGGTCGGGCAGAGGGAGGCACAGTCGCTGCGGTCACACGCTGGGGAACCCTTCCCACTCTGATCTCCTGTGGAATGTCAGCACCTCTCACCCCACAGGCTGCCCTTCACCCTCTCTCCCTCCCCTGTCCCTCTGAGCACATCCACAGGGGGTGGGGGCACCTCCAGCTCCCCACCCCTGCCCATCAAATCCATAACAGCCCGGAGCAGTGTCCAGGGCTGATGGAGCCCCAGGACGGCCAGAGACCCCCAGGGCTTCCAGCACCTGGCCTCTCACCTGCAGGCCTGGGAAGCAAACAGCTTTGATGAAATTTTCAAACTCCATGCATCTTTCAGGAGGAGGCCGGAGGTGGAGGAGCTGGGGTTGGCAAGGGAAGCTCCCTGGATACCTGCCGTGCAAATTCTGGGCCTGGGGGCCAAGGCTAAGGCTGGAGCTAGGGCTGGGGTTGAGGGCTGTGTTATCAAGGTAGGCAAGCCCCAGCCCCACCATGCCAGGCTGGGGATGAACAGGCCTGGGGAGGCAGTGGGGGTCAGGATTAGGGACCTCGCATCCAGGTGGCAGCAGGCCTTGGTCATCAGACACTGGCCTCCACCCTCTCAGCTCAAAAGAGCCCTGTGCTGGCCGCTCCTGTTCCAGGGCCCCATGAACAGTTATGTAACCTCACATGGCCTGGCAGCCCTGCTGCACAGGGACTTCTCTGCACCTGTGGGCATGTGGGAGGCCCAGAGAACCCCACCCAGTTCGAGGGCAGCACAGAGGTGGGGTGGCCTGGTCCCACTGCCTCCATTTGGGTTCTTCCAGGATTAGACAAGGACTCAAGTGCAAGTAGTTTTCCCGGGGCTAAGCCAGGATGTCAGGAGGGTGGGGGAGCAAGGAGACAGCAGGTGGAAGGCTGTGGACCAGGGCTCTTGTGAACAGGTGGCCTCTGGGGCAGGAGGGAGAAAATGGGAGTCCTTGGCTTGGTTGAGGTCACTCCCACGATGGTGACAGGGCCCTAGGGCAGGGCAGAGTCAGGGAAAGGGTTGTACTCCTGGCTGTGTGGGAGCAGAACCACCTGGAAACTGCTGTTAAGGTTTCCTTTCCTGAGTAGTGGCCCCTAATACATTCAAAGTGTGGTATGAACCAACGGCATCCATCCAGGTCACCTGCAGGCTTTTTAGAGATGCATTGTCCAGCCTGCCAAAGTCCTTGCAACACAGCAAGCCTAGCCTGTATGTAACAGGCTGGTGCCTGAATGCCTCTGCCCTCCCCAGACCAGGGCAGCCTGGGGTTGGTGGTGCTCTGGGCCTTCATCCCCCGACCCTATGTTGGAAGGAGGCAGAGTCGGGAGCGGCAGGCTTCTGCATAGCAAGGATGACGGGATGGCCAAGCAGGTGCAGGGCTCATGCCACCAACCACCAGGAGGGGACAGGGCCCATGGGCAACCCACGGGGAGGGCAGTGGGCTCTGGGAGCACCCAACACACAGAGGTGTCTGATTATTTCTGGACCTTACCTCTTCCCAGCGGGGTCTGTGCTTTTTGAAGCAAGAAATTAGGACTTGACTTCTCACTTTTATTGATTAGTTAGTGTATTGATTTATATCAGTTCCAGTGATCTTTTTGCATTCTAACTTCAGTTTGTCGCCCTTCAGCTTTCCTTCCTGAGTTGCTCGTGTGTGACTGGGAGGAGAGAGAATAGTTTATAGATGCTCTTTAGTACATTCTCCCCGGTTCTCATACTCAGCATTACTCACATGTCCCCACCGCCTGCTTAGCTCTTAATTCTCATCTCATTTTCTTTCTTTCCTTCCTTCCTTCCTTCCTTCCTTCCTTCCTTCCTTCCTTCCTTCCTTCCTTCCTTCCTTTCTCTCTCTCTCTCTCTCTCTCTCT
>NW_003852496.1:1052728-1056752 GCF_000181295.1 Otolemur garnettii | reverse complement strand
TTCCTTCCTTCCTTCCTTCCTTCCTTCCTTCCTTCCTTCCTTCCTTCCTTTCTCTCTCTCTCTCTCTCTCTCTCTTTCTTTCTTTCTTTTTCTTTCTTTCTTTCTTTCCTTTCTTTCTTTCTTTTTTAAATGGAGACAGAGTCTCACTCTGTCACGCAGGCTAGCGTACCCTGGTGCCATAGCTCACAGCAACCTCAAACTAGGCTCAAGCAGTCCTCCTGCCTCAGCCTGCTGAGTAGCTGGGACTACAGGTGCCCACCACCACGCCTGGCTCGTTTTTCTATTTTTAGTAGAGACAAGGTCTGGTTTTGCTCAGGCTGGTCTTGAACTCCTCTTGCCTGGGCTTCCCAGAGTGCTAGGATTACGGAAGTAAGCCTCGATGCTCAGCCTTGATTTTCTTTTTCAATCTATGGTCTCATCTACTTAAAAAATTATTTCATGAATATTAACTTTATCCTCCTTCCTAATCCCACCCCTCTGTGTTCCCAGCCTTCTACTGGGCAGCTCACAGGTCTCTTGCCTTTTATTTCTTTACCCTAAATCTCATTTTTGAATCTTTTATTATTATTTTTTGTTTTAGCAGGAATGGATTTTGCATTCTCAAGTTCTCATCTTTGTTAAGTGTCTTTACAGCTCTTGTTTCTAAATTTTGTGTCATGCATTGTAACAATATTAATTCTTTTACAGTTGTGCTAACCCTTTATTGGAGCCCCTGCTGCCTCTCCCCACCTGGTGGTTCCACTTACCCGTCTCTCTCTCTCTCACCTGTGTCCTGCTCACACCCTGCTCATGCTGCAGGCAGTGGGGCAGGGGCTGCCCAGGTGGGCAGGGCCACCTTCGCCTCCCCCTGCAGCTCTCCTGGGCTGCTCCAGGGCTTCCTGTGAGACTCATCCTCTGAGAGCCCAGGACACCCTCTCTAGGGGGAGGTCCCTGTCCCTGTGGCTTTCTAGAAGCTTCACTAAACTGAGAGACCCCCGACATCTGCCCCAGAGCACACAGGGGCACCTTGCTGCGATTCAGAGGCTGCTGTGGGACAGGGGGTGGGGGTGGGCCTACAGCAGCCTGCAAACCCCAGAGGTTCCAAGAGAGCTGTAGGTCCTGTTCCTTGTGGAGGGATGGACCTGACCTGAGTCAGGAAGACTCCCCCATAGGAGGCACGGGCTGCAGAAGTCTGGGCTGGAATATTCTGGAAGCTCCACTTTACCAGCCATGGTGGGGTGGGGAGGGGGCATAGGGAGCCTCGCACCCTCCCTACCCCGCCTGCCATGTCCACTCATGGGTCAACTCCATCACCTCATAACACGGCAGGCACCCCCACGTCACACGCCCTCAGCGCCAGAGTCCCTGGTGTCAGCACCCGCCTTGTCTCCTGGTGGCAGGAACTCGGGCAAGTCAGAGCCTTTCTGGCCTCGTTTGCTGTCATGAAGGGGTCAGAGCCCCCTGATCTTGTGACAGCTCATGGTTAGACAGCAGGAACAGGGACGAGCACAGCCCTCGGGCCTCCTTCCTTCTGCACCTTGGCTTGTGGCCTCAGCGCCCAGGCCAGCCCCAGAAGCCACTTCCTCACCACCCCCACGTCTGGGTTTTAGTTCTTAATGCTGCAAATTGCCGCAGATGCAGTGACCTAAAACATGATCCCACGACATCTGACAGTCCCTCAGAGCAGGTGTCCAGCACAGGTGGGCTGCTCCTCCGACCCAGGCAGAATCTAGGTGGCAGGGGCTGTCAGCACAGCTGGGGCTCCTCAGGTTCTCCTGCCGGCTCACTGGGTATTGGCACAGTTCTGTTTCTTGCAGCTATAGGCCTGACACCCCACTTTCTCACTGGCATTCAGTGGGGTCATCTCAGCTCTAGAGGCATTCCTCAGCTCCTTGCACACAGCCCTATCACAGCAGGGCACTGGCTGCTCTCTCCGATCACTCTCAGTCTAATCTAATATGAGGAGACCATGGGCATGACAGTCCCATCACCATGGCTATAGAGTGTAACCTTCTCACAGGTCCCACCCAAGCCCTGGGGAGGGATCACACAGAAGGTGTGCCTGTGGGGCAGGAATCAGGGCCATCTCAGAGCAGTACCCGCTGCAGCCTGTGGACACCCAGCACTCCAGAGGCCTCCAATCAACAGCCCTGACTCCATTAATTATGGATTTTGCCTAGTAACCATTGCCAAGCAACAGCTCCTGAGAAAGAGATGTCAAAGAATTAGGTGTACGCTCCATGGTTAGGATAAGGAAATGTAGGTCAGCGGGTGCCAGGCCCAGGCTTGCCTGTACATGGGACTTCCTCTGTCCCAGCCACACTGGTGTCTGGAAGTCTGGTTGGTCACAGTCCCACTATGGGGCCTTGAGAAAGTGACATCATCCCTGTGGACATCAGGCTTCTGTCAGACTGGGAACACATCTCAGCAGCTCTCTGTGAAAGGTGCAGGGCAGCTGAGGTGGGGATAAGGGCACATGATGCTTCTGGAGCCCTAAAATGCTATGGCTGAACAGCAGTGTGCAGACACCCAGGGGGCCAGCAGGAGGGCCTGAGAGCCTCAGAGGTGCTCACAGCCCCTGGCAGGGCTTGAGGGAGGTGCTCTGAAGGATTTCCCTGAACCGCCCTGGGAAGGCGCTGGCCCCAGCACGCCCCTCTGCTGTCTCTTATTGGACACCCTCAGCACCTATGCAGCGTCATCCCTGTGTGGGCCCTGCTTGCTCACTCAGTCCCTGCTGAGTACCTGCTGGCTGTCAGGCACTGGCTTGCTCACTCAGTCCCTGCTGAGTACCTGCTACCTGTCAGGCACTGGCACAGTCACATTTGGGGAACAAGAAACAATGAACCAAATTAATGAGCTATTATACGGTATGTCAGATGGCAAGAGTTCAATGACGATAAATGAAGCTGGGGATGGGGAAGGGAGTTAGAAGCATGAGGGGCTGTAGTTTCAGATAAAGCCACCAGGGAAGGCCTTGCTCAAAATGGGAACCTCGAGTAAAGACCAAAAGGAGGTGAGGCAGCGAATCATGAAGGCATCTCCAGGCACAGTGTCATGGGCCCCGGGAGCTGCTGTGAAGAGGCCCAGGGCACAGGCCCTGACGAAGCCAGTGGCAAGCCAGGGAGGCAGCTGATGATGTGACACACTGGGTGCAGCTCTACAAAGGCCACAGGGAACCCTGGAAACCACATGAGGAGGAATCAGCACACTGGCCCATCCCTGTCTGTGAGGCAGCACCCTGACTGGTTACTCTGGCCTGCTCTAAACTATATGCCACAAAACACCCTGAGGGACCTCTATAAAAGATGCACTTACATCCATACACACGCACATTTGTATGTACCCATATGTATCACTTATATTATATACACACATCTGTATATATCCATATACAAGTCATATGTACAGCCATGTACACACACATCTATATACATCATATAATCAAATATATAGACACATATCTGTGTATATCTGTACAACTCACATAAATATATATATATACATATACATATATATATATATATATATATATCTCCATCCATATATCTTTCCTGACTGAAGAGCACCTACTGCTCCTACACTCTCAGGGTACAGTCCATAACCTGCCCAGGGCCTTCAAGGCCTACTCCCCAGCCCTGCCTTAGGACTCTACCCCCTGATTTCTCCATAGCCCTATGTGGGGTGGGGGACAGAGAGGCCTGGGTAGCTGCATCTGCCTTTTGTACGTGTATTAGGGGAGGAGAAAGCACCCTCTATGACCAGCACTACCTATGGAGAACCCTGCTGAACAGAGACCAGCCTGTAATAGGAAAGTTGTTCACTAAGAACAGAAAAGAGACTAGAGAGAGATCCATACTTCCATAGAAATTTGCAAAATGAATGGACTAGTCAGAGAAAATAATGTGGCACTCACTGGTGCTCCACATGGGTGTCCTGAGATAAAGCAGGATCCTTACCTCACACGAACACACAAGTCATCTCAGAGTGGGATCCCTGCCTCACACCCACACACAGTCATCTCAGAGTGGGATCCCTGCCTCACACC
>NW_003852496.1:1047060-1050933 GCF_000181295.1 Otolemur garnettii | reverse complement strand
ACACACAGTCATCTCAGAGTGGGATCCCTGCCTCACACCAACACACAAGTCATCTCAGAGAGGGATCCCTGCCTCACGCCAACACACAAGTCATCTCAGAGAGGGATCCCTGCCTCACACCAACACATAATCATCTCAGAGTGGGATCCCTGCCTCACACCAACACATAGTCATCCCAGAGAGGGATCCCTGCCTCACACCAACACATAATCATCTCAGAGTGGGATCCTTACCTCACATGAACACACAAGTCATCTCAGAGTGGGATCCCTGCCTCACACCAACACATAGTCATCCCAGAGAGGGATCCCTGCCTCACACCCACACACAGTCATCTCAGAGTGGGATCCCTGCCTCATGCCCACACACAAGTCATCTCAGAGAGGGATCTCTGCCTCACACCCACACACAAGTCATCTCAGAGTAGATGAAAGACTTAAATGTGAAAGATGAAGCTGTAAGACTTCTCAAACACTGCCTGGGAGGGTATCTTCCTGGCTTTGAAGAGAAATCCCTTAAGTGAACAGAAAAAAGGAGAAGACAAAATCAATTATATCAAAATGAAGAATTTCTATTCACCAAAATCCTCCCCCAAAATGAGATGGCAAGTAACAAAGTGAGAAGAGATGTTTGTAACACATGTTAACTCCAAAGGATTTATGTCCACAATATACAAAAGACTCCAATAGTCAGCAAAGAAATGATGTGATAGAAAAACGGGCAAAAGGCATGAACAGGTCTTTCTGGAAAAGGAAATTGAAATGGCCAATGAATGTTATTAGTAACCTTGGGGATCCTGATGAAAACCACAATGAGACCTATTTCTCACCAACCAAATAGACCAATTTAGAAGCTGACAGAACCCTGTGCTGGTGATGATTTGGAGGAATGGAGATGCTCCTGTGAGGCTAGGGGCGGGTGAATTGCTATGAGCCCTCGCAAAACAGTTTGCTGTTACCTAAAACTGTGGACCATGTACCTGACCCAGCCACTAAGCAGTCCCAGGAAGGAACACTCCAACATCAAGGGTACACTCAGGAATGCTCCATACCTCAGCACTATTCAAATAGCCTCAAAAGGAAAACAGCCCAAACATCCACAGACACGTACAGACATGAGTTGTGGCATGTTCATGCAATTGGGCACTGCTGCAATGAGAGCAAGCCAGGCTTTCCCAGGACATCCCAGTGCCAGCACTGAATGTCCTGTGTCCTGGAAACCCCTCCCCCTAGGCAAGCAAGCACAGCTGCTCACCTGGAAAGAACCCCAACTACAGCGATCAGTCTCAAAAACACAACGTCGAGCAAGAGAAGCAAATCGCAGAAAATGCACATGGTGTGATTCCATTCATATAAGTCCAGAAACGGACAAAGCCAGACAATATGTTGTTTAGGGTGACAATGCCAATCAAAGCCAATCAATTGTTAGCACAATTACCAAAGAGGGTGAGGGGTGGGGAGAGTCACAGGCTTCCCGGGGAGTGGTAATGCCAACTGAGAGGCGTGCACAGTTGTTTGTTTGTTATGATTCTAAAACTGTATATGTATTTGCATACACATACACAATTTGATGTGTGTAATATGTTGCATAATTTTACAAAATTGATTTAAAGATCGACTGCCTTGTACATTTGCTGTATACTGTTTGAGAATAAATATATTTGAATAACCCTCAAATGGGTTTTCTCAATTCTGCTCAAGAATAAAAAAACAATGAGTGGGTAAAATTCAGGAGATAAGCAGGTTAGTGACCCATGTGACATGCTGGAGAGCATAGAAATGTTCTAAATGTAGACAAACTGGGCCAGGACCACGTGGGCCCTGAATACGCAGAGGCCGGCTGCACACTGAACATTCATGTTGCTTAATGCTTCATATTTGTGAGATCATAAGTTGATTGTTTGCTGCCAAAACCTGTCCAGGCTCCTTGGGTCCCATCCCAGGTATAATCTGCAGCTGCAGACACCACAGGCTGGTCCTCAACTCTGGTCCTGGTGATGCACCATCAGCTGGAAGGGATTTGGTCATTAAGACAGGGCACACCAGGACTCTGGTCTGAGCCTCCCCCACACCTGGCCTAGCCTGTGGCTGGTGCTTTATTACATTTAATAAGCCACATGCGTTGAGCATTCATGTGGCCCCCAAGCCTCTATGGAGTGACCTCCAGGGAAGTGTGCTGCGTCCCGGGGACAGGGCAGCTCTGTTGCACCAAGATCCACTTCGACTACACAGAAGGTGGGGAGGGGGTTTGGGGGTGCTGAGAAAGGTGTCCAGCACCCCTCATGAGGATGTCAGGAAATGTCAGAGAGGAAGGGGAATGGCTGGGCAGGGTCCCAGGTGACAAACCCCAGCCAGATGGGGCGGCTGAGAAAGGGGAGCTCCCAGACGCCTATGAGAAGGAGTTGGGACCTCAGAGGGAAGCTTCAAGGGCAGGGCTGTGGGAGACGAGAAGGGGAGACCCAGTGACCACTTTAATTGGGATGTGATAAGAATAGGAAAGGGGAAATATTTGTGAGACTCAAAATGAGGAGAGGACCTGTCAAAATCCTACTTAAGCGTTGGAGGAGAATAAAATTCCTATTTTTTAAATCTCAGGTTCAGGTAGAAATTTGAGCAGTTCTCAAAGAGCAGGGTCTGCTGAGACCTCCCTGGGGCAGCCTTAATGAAGGGCAGCAGCGGCTGTAATTATCTTGTCTATGCTCTGTGTAAACAGCCCTTCCCAGGCCAGCAGCACGCAGGAAGCAGTGGGGGAATTTGAGGCTTCCCTCCCCACGTGGAGAAAAGGGCTGTGACAGACAAGGAGTGTTAGGGGCCTGCGTCAAACTGAGAACCCAGGGAGAGGCAGGCAAGGAAAATGAACTCAGGAGGAAAATCATTTTGTAATTATCTGTTGTGCTGAAATACTTAAGAGATACATATAACACAAGTTTTGTGTTTATGTGACATGCATTCATGGTGCATGATGACACGCTATGTATAGGTCACGTGTGTCGTGTGTGCTGTGACTGTAGGTCATGTGTGCTGTGTGTGCTGTGACCATGTAGGTCATGTGTGCCGTGTGTGTTGTGACTGTAGGTCATGTGTGCTGCGTCCTGTGTGCTGTACATCATACGTGTTGCCATAGACATGACATACAATGTGTAATATCTAACAATATGATTTTAAATAATATTAATATATATATAATGTAAAAATATTTAATATACCACAAGATTTTTCACCAGAATAATTGGAAACCTCTTAAGTTTCTGAAACAAGAGAATATAAATTATTATGATATATTCTTGCTATAAAATACTACCCAGCTATTAAAGAGAACATGCCAGATGTGTCTGCCCTGACACAGGCAGGTCTTCCTGCTAAGCAGCACCTAAGAAGTTCAGGGTTCAGAATAAGAATTTGGGGGGTGGGCGCTCCTCCCGGGGTCAAGCACCCAGGTGGCGAGGCCACTGTGGGTGGGAGCTCTCTTCCTCAAGCCGGGCCCTCCAGTCTCTGCTGGCTTGATTGGAGCTCAGACAATGATCCTGTGTGAGGAGTCCCAGGCCCAGCAGGGATGCACAGGCCTCCATCTCTCCAGGTCCCTGCTAGGGCTGCCCACAGAAGAGTGTGACCTTGTCTTAGCACTTGACCCAGGTGGTCTGCACTCCGCAGAGGGCAGCATGCCCGGCAGCTCTCATCTCACAGGGCTGGCAGGTCCCCATAGCTGGGGCACACGGGAGAGGCAGGTCCCCACAGCTGGGGCACATGGGAGTGGCAGGTCCCCACAGCTGGGGCACACGGGAGAGGCAGGTCCCCACAGCTGGGGCACACGGGAGAGGCAGGTCCCCACAGCTGGGGCACACGGGAGAGGCAGGTCCCCACAGCTGGGGCACAC
>NW_003852496.1:1042591-1046976 GCF_000181295.1 Otolemur garnettii | reverse complement strand
GGCAGGTCCCCACAGCTGGGGCACACGGGAGAGGCAGGTCCCCACAGCTGGGGCACACCGCACCAACACAGGCAACCCTGGCAGTGTGTGCAGGTGTGTGAGCGGCCTCACTGCTCACGTCCACCTGCTCAGAAAAATACCTGAATGGCTGTGTGCCTGACAGCCACACATGGGCAATGAAGAGGGTAAGAAAATGACGGGTTTTTTTCTTTTCTTCTTCTTCCTTTTTTTCTTTTTTTTTTTTTTTTTGCTTTTGCATCCTTTTATGTTATTTGGGATATTTATAAATATACTACAATATCATAGCTATGGAGTAATTGAGGGGTTTGGGCTAATGGTGATGGATTGACCATATAAGTTTTTCTCTGCTTTTGCCTAAAGTCAGACTAAAGGAATTAAGATATTTCAAAGCTACTAAACCCACCAAGAACAGGAAATATAAATGGAGCATCAGTAGATAAAGAGTACGCGTTCCTTTTGGAAGAATAAAAACACATCTGACTTAACAAGTCAGAAACGCCTCAACCTCCAGGGCAAGCCGAGGGCAACAGTGGTGAGAAGACAGCCATTCTCCTGCCCAAATCCAAGAGGCCAAAGACTGGCTGGCACCTTCTGCATGGGTGGCCAAGCCAATGACTGAGGGCTGGGCTGGAAACTCTCATGCAGAACTGCTGGTCGCTCTCTCAGGCCCACCATGTCCAGCCCCAGGCAGATCCCAACCCTCGCCCCCACAGGAGACAGCAGACTTACTCTGGACGTGTTGAATGTGAGGGATGAGAGATTTGGAGACACAGGGTGGCCATCTGAAAGTCTGGATTCTGAATGCCTAACATCTGCCCAGTCCGGCCCCTCTGCCCATGTAGATCACTGGTGGGCCGAGGCTACTCTCCTCTCCCCAGCAGGGAAGAAACCAGAGGGTTCACTCTAGACATTCAGCGACTCTCCAGGAAAATAGCTGCTCTTGTTTGCAATTAACCAAAAACTAAAACCCAGCCTGCAAACATCCAGTCTGCTCTTGATTTTAAATGGAAAACCGAGGAGGATCAGATACATGCAGAAAGCCCCAACTGGAAAGCCAGAAACCAAAATCAACATAGGAAAGGAAGTGGCAGAAACCCACAGTAAGGTAGAGGCTGAAGGGACGTCTACCTACAACTCCAGTGTCTTAGCAGGGGTGGCCAGCGTTTTTTCCTCCTGCCACACATCAGAAGAGGAGTTGTCTTGGGTCACACTTTAAATACACAAACACTAACAAAAGCTGATTAGCGAAGAAAAGAACAGGGTCCACACGTACTTTATATGATATCTAATACCACAGATAAGCAAAGAAAGTCCTCATAAAATCAGCATAAGGCCGGCAGGCGCAAGTCGGATGCCACTGCTATAGCGATACCAGATAAGGTACAGACATAAAACAAGAACAGCATGCTAATTAAAAATACCAGGTGCAGGGTGGCGCCTGTGGCTCAGAGGAGTAAGGCACCGGCCCCATATACCAGAGGTGGCAGGTTCAAACCCAGCCCCAGCCAAAAAAAAAAAAAAAAAAAACAAGGTGCAGGTGTGGATATAGAGCAAGAGCATGCTCGTTCATCACAGGTGGGATTACAAAACGGTGCAGCCGCCGCAGAGGACTGGCTCTACTTAGGGAGCTAAACGTGGTCTAACCAGAGGACGCAGCAGTCACACCCCTAGGGATTTACCCAACTGAGCCCACCACTTGTGTCCACGAAACCTGCCCCTGTGTTTATAGCAGCTTTATTCATAATTGCCACAAACTGGAAAGAACCTAGATATCCTTCAAGAGGTGAAGGCTGGCTGCAGAACAGCTGCCCGGGGACAGCACTTGGCACCAGAAGGAACGGACTCTGCTGACACACACACGGCTTGGACAGGTCTCCAGAGAACTGTGCAGAGAGAGAAAGCAGTCCAAAGGGCCTCACACTGCATGATTTCATGCATCTGATGAAATGACAAAATTAGTCTGCCCGGGATCGGGACTGGGTGGGGAGGGGGAGAGTGACTGCAGAGAGCCACGAGGCTGTCCTTGCAGTGAGGGACAGGACTGCATTCATGTCGTACTCTGGTTGTGATTTTCTGCTGTACTTTTGCAGACTGTTACCACTGTGGGGGAATTAGGTAAAGAGTACATGGGGGTCTCTGTATTATTTATTATAACTGCACGTGAAGATAATTATCTCAACATTTAAAGTGTAATTAAAAATATAAAAATACAACAGCTGATTTTTAAAAATCGACATAAATATTGGAACAGAAAGTTGCCACAATCTACTAGGATGTAGAACAAAAGGAAAGGAAGATGAAAAACAAGGGGAGAAAAAAGAAGACTTAGCGTGTTAGTCCAGATGGTCTCTCACTGATACCAGGCCCAGAACGGCAAAGGTGAGAACACAAGGCAACTAAAATTGTTTAGATGCAAAAACTGAGCAGAATCGAGCTGGCTCGAGGGTCAGATGGCTGCACGGCTGGAGAAGACTGGCCTCCCTGGAGGTGGGGTCTGGTCATCCCCCCAGCCTGCCCCCTTATAAGACAGGAGGTTTATTCTCAGCAGAGGGTAAGGCAGAGCCTCTCTGGTGTGGGGGAGCTCAGCCCACCTGGGGCAGAAGTTGGGTTCCCTTTTGAAGAAGTGGGGCTCGTGGGCAGGCCTGCTGGTGGGAAGGAGACACCCCTCCTTGGTCCTGTAGGCTCACCCTGACATACAGGGTTTCCACCGCATGTTTTTAGCTAAAAGTACAAGGCTATACAGTGACACATTTGTGCCATAAGAGTCTAGAGCCATGAGTTTTCACACCTGTGTCACCAGTGCCCAGATCAAAAAGGAGAACAAACGAGCATCCCAGAAGCCCTTCCAGCCACCACCCCGCAGGTAACACTCACCTGGATTCCAGCAGCACAGACCCGTTTTGCCTGGTTTTAGGCTTCGGATACATAGGCACCGTGTGATATCTGGCTTCTCTCACTCAACATCATATTTGAGGGCCAACCGCACAGAGGTACAAATCGGTCCTCTATTCCCAGGGCTGTGCAGGGCCACACTGTGCAGGTCTGCTGTGACCACTGGGGTGTTGCTGGGCACTGTTTCCAGGCTTAGTTCTATAAATGCATATTGTGTTTGATCAGCTTCCCTTTAAATGTGAGCACGTGGGCGAGGGTTCCTGAAGACAGGCCCTCCTCTGAGAAACCAGGGAGGAGCCCCTCTGCTGCCAGACGTTCTGTTCCCCTCTTCTGTTTATCATGCTTATGTCAACCTTTCTCACGGTGCATAAACTACACTATTGCTTTTAAAAAAAGAAAAAGAAGAGAAGAAAAATACAGAGTAAAGCAGAGGGGACTGAAATCAGTGTCTGCAGAGAGGTCAGAGGATCCCCATAGGGGACACACAAGAGGCATCCAAAAGGCACTCCTCAAAGGGGGAGAGAAGTATGGGAATATCACTGTGAAAATTCAGTTGCATAATTGGAAAATAAAGCTGATGAAATCCACCAGACAGTCAGATAAAATGATAAAAGGGAAGAAAACGGAAAGAAGAATCATTAATTAATCTGGGAAGTCAACATCTGAATAGCAAGGCTTCCGGGGGATGGAGAGAAGGAAGAAGGAAACAGGGCAAGAGACGCTGAGAGAAGAGAGCAGAGAGTGAGAAGAAACAGGACAGAGGAGAGGGGACAGCACAGAGATAGAGGGGACAGCACAGAGGAGCGGGGACAGCACAGAGGAGCGGGGACAGCACAGAGGAAGAGGGGACAGCACAGAGATAGAGGGGACAGTACAGAGATAGAGGGGACAGCACAGAGGGAGAGGGGACAGTACAGAGGGAGGGGACAGCACAGAGGGAGAGGGGACAGCACAGAGATAGAGGGGACAGCACAGAGGGAGAGGGGACAGCACAGAGGAGCGGGGACAGCACAGAGATAGAGGGGACAGCACAGAGGAGCGGGGACAGCACAGAGATAGAGGGAACAGCACAGAGGGAGGGGGACAGCACAGAGATAGAGGGGACAGTACAGAGGGAGAGGGGACAGCACAGAGTGAGAGGGACAGCACAGAGGGAGAGGGGACAGCACAGAGATAGAGGGGATAGCACAGAGGGAGAGGGGACAGCACAGAGTGACAGGGACAGCACAGAGATAGAGGGGACAGCACAGAGGGAGAGGGGACAGTACAGAGTGAGAGGGGACAGTACAGAGTGAGAGGGGACAGCACAGAGGGATAGGGGACAGCACAGAGTGAGAGGGGACAGCACAGAGGGAGAGGGGACAGCACAGAGTGACAGGGACAGCACAGAGGGAGAGGGGACAGCACAGAGGGAGAGGGGACAGTACAGAGGGAGGGGACAGCACAGAGATAGAGGGGACAGCACAGAGGGA
>NW_003852496.1:969047-1042571 GCF_000181295.1 Otolemur garnettii | reverse complement strand
ACAGAGGGAGAGGGGACAGTACAGAGGGAGGGGACAGCACAGAGATAGAGGGGACAGCACAGAGGGAGGGGACAGCACAGAGGGAGAGGGGACAGTAGAGAGGGAGAGGGGACAGTACAGAGGGAGGGGACAGCACAGAGATAGAGGGGACAATACAGAGTGACAGGGACAGCACAGAGTGAGAGGAGACAGCACAGAGTTGTGCGACCACAGCTTCCACTTGAAGAGACCTCAGTGGGCCCAACCAGTGACTGAGAAAGACCCCACCAGGCACTTTGGCACATCAGAGGCAGAGTTAAGCATAAACTCTTGCAGAGGGCCAGGGAAGGTCTCAGTGGTTTAGGATCTCAGTGAGATCAGATTCTCAAGGGCACCTGGGATCTAAAGACCATAGTGCAATGGCTCCAAATGCTGAAAGAAACACACCCCCACTTAGAGTTCAATATGCAGCCAAAGTATCATCAAATATTCATGGAAAATACGTATTTTAAAATGTCAATCTAAAAGTGAACTGTTTTCACACATGGTCGCCTCCCCCTTGCACACTTACTAGGAGACTAGTGGAGAATGCGCCTGGCCTGCAGGACAGTGGCAGTTGGAGCACCAGGGTGAGCTGAGCAGGTGCCTGGGGTGAAGCTGTGAGGACAGGGACACAGCCTGTTGTACATCCAGGGCTCTGGGATGGGTTTGGCAAGGAAAAGTTAAAATTGGTGGATTACCTACTGTGTTTGTGTATAATAATACAAACTAAGCAAACCTCCAAAGGCGGCAATTCTGGGAGGTATGGTGCATAGGAAAGAATGCAGTCCTGGTGTTCTGGGTGACTAAGCTGTGAACAATATTTACACAACCAGGGCAATGTAAGTGCTGGAAACAGATTTAACCAATAACGTAATTGTGACACAACTATGAAGATAGGACCAGGAGAGGGGACGTATGTGAAGGAGAGGAACATATAGATGGTGGTGTCCAGGTGACGCCTGATGTTTGGATGCCCAGGGGACAGCTACCTTGAGAGCGAAGACTTGAGCTGTGCAGGGAGGACCAGGGACACAAGGTTTTGTTACTAAGCTTGAGAATGCTCAGTCTGAATTTTTAAGCTATGTGCATTTTATTTTGTTAAAAAATAAATACTCAGAAAGTCTCTATTCATGAAGCAATAAAACTAGACGTAATTAATATGAAGGCCCTTTGCCAGGAGATTTCAAAGCAATGCTTGGATCAAAGGAGAAATCACATCCCAAATTTGAAATATCCAGAAATAATAAAGGCATTACCTTGGAGCTAATGCTCCTCAAAGGAAAATTCATGTCCTTACTTATATTAATAAACAAGAGCAATGAAATGAAGGGAATTAAACAAGAAACTCAATAGGTTAGAAAATGAACACGAAAATAATCCTGGTGGTTCTTTTTGGCTGTCCAGCATGTCACTGTTCCTGTGAGCAGAGCCCTCAAAAAGGCCAGGTCCTTGCCTTCCCCTGCACCTGAGGCATGAGCTCATGGTGTGGCCCCAGAGCCCCAGCGCCTCCTCTCCTGTAGTGTGGGGCCACAGTAGACACTGGAGCTTCCTCCTGGCTTCCTCTTCAGCCACTCTCTCTGGGAAAGCCAGCTGTCTTGTTGTAAGGACACTCAAGCAGGCCCTGTGATGAGGGGCTGAGGCCAGCTTACCAGTGAGTCAGTCACCTTGGATGTGATACCCCCAGTCCCAGCCAAGCCTCAGCCACATCCTAACTTCAGCCTGATAAAGAATACTGAGCTGGGCCTTCCAGCAAGCCACTCCCTTCCAGCAAGCCACCCTCAGGATGGTGTGAGATCAGACACGTTCACTATCTTAAGCCACTAAGTCTGGGGGTAATTTTTAGGCCATAATACATAGTTTACTCAACGGGCATCTGAGCCACCTGGGAATCACATTAAAATGCAGATTCTCACCCAAACTTTGGGCTGAATTCTAAGATGGGTTACAGCCCCAGTGATGCCAGTGGCCGGCCTATAACCCACACTTGAAAAGCCAGAATCTAAGCTCCACCCTCAGAAGCCCCCGGCACCTGAATTTGAGTGGGAAGCTTCTGGCACTAATTAGCAGGAATCATAGTGAGGGCATCAAAGGCTGGAGCAGTGTCTGCAGGATGGCCCAGAGTACTATACAAGTCCCAGGCAGTCTGCAAGGGCAGTGATGGCAGCTCAACCCCAGCCGCCTAGACATGGGAGGTTCTGGGAGGTCCCTTGTAGCCCTTTAAAAGATTCTGTTCTGTTTAGATCCGGGCTTGTTTCTGTTTGCCGGCAGGCGGGAACTCTGGCAAATGCAGCTGGTCAGTGGCTGGGGAATAGTTTTTGGCCAAAGTTACAATTCAGTTGTCATCATACAGACCATGAGAACATCTCTGCCACACCTTGTGGGGAACGGAAGCCTAAGATGATTCCAGGGAGCTGTGTATAAATGATGTTAAGCCCTCTCCAAGAGGCCCAGCACCCCGGGATCATGAGCAGGAGTGGGTCCAGGTATGTGAGTGGGCCCCTGCTCCTGACAGGGTGTCTTAGAAGGACTGACCTGTTCACAAGTTAGTAACTGAGTGTACCAAAGTGAGAAACAGCAAACAACACAATAGTTAAGCCTCCAAGTTTGCTCACGCCCTGGCTCAACAGGACACGAGGAATCAGGACCAGACTGTGCTGTACTGATTTTTGTTTTTTTCTTTGTTTGTTTATCTTGTTTTATTTTCTTAAGGGACAAGGTCTCACTCTGTCACTGAGGCTGGACACAGTAATACGATCCTAGCCTACTTCAGCCTTGAACTCCTGGGCTTACATGATCCTCCTGCTTTAGTCTCATGAATAGATGGGACTATAAGAATGTGCCACTATGCTTGCATAAATTTTTAAAATTTTTCTGGAGAGGGGAGGGGGGTGTCTCATTATGTTACCCAAACTTCTGGCCTTGTGTGATCCTCCTACCTTGGCCTCCAAAGCATGAGCCACTATGCCCAGCTAAGATGCCCTGTAACTGATCTGGCAACTCCAGGCTTAACAGACTACCTTGAAACCGAGGCTTAAAAATCACCAGCCCCTGCTCACAGGCCCACAGGTCATTCTGGTTCCTCTGCCAGGGCCCTCTTCTGTGTTTGAGGTCAGAGGCTACGGACAGTCTTGAGTGGCTGTGGCCAGGGCGGCTGGTCCCCCCACCACGCCATATCTCACCCTCCCAGCTGGCCCCATTTGCTCCCATGACCGTAGAGAGCAGATGCCGCAAGGCCTCCTGAGCCCAGCCTCCAAGCTGGCACACCAGCGCTGCTGCTGCACCTCTTGGGGTGAAGCAAGTCACCGGGCAACCGCGGGCTCTGTGTCTGGGACGAGCAGCACAGGCTTGACAGGGAGAAGTCCAGAACGGGGACAGTTTGGAATCAATCTGCCCCTACATCCTTGGAACCATCTAACCCACAGCCTACAGTGGCTTCTGCAAGGAGACAAGTCTCATAGAGTTTGGATCTAGAGCTCTGTGGGCAAGGCCGGGCTGGTGGTGAGAGTCTCAGGGGAGAAATGACCCTTAGGGTAGGGAGGCCTGTGACTTCCCCAGAGCACAGAGCTTCTGCTCACTCTGAGATGAACAAAGTCATCCATTACAACCAACAGTTGGGCCCTGCACAGCCCTGGGCACAGCACATTCTGGCCCATGAAGCCAGTCTGTGGCATGAGGAGAGCAGTAACAGCTTTGCACACACTGCCTGGCTGATGACAGGCAGAGTGTTCCAAAGAGGTGCGGGTATATATGTGCAGAGACCAGCATCACCAGCTCTGTGTGCTGCCCACGTGCCAAACACACACAGGGACAGAGGCAGACCAAGCCCTCACAGGCCTTGGAGACAGCTGGACCAGGGGTGACTCACACTCTGGGGGAAGACAAGGCACTATGAGCAGGTGGCCAGGGAAGGGCTCACGGAGAAGGCGGCTTTGAGGAAACGGAGGGAACACCCACACTAGCAAAATCTAGAAGTTCTATGCTAGATATTTGTTTAGTTTCTAGAACCCAGTGATCATATCCAGGAACCCACCCCCAAAGCACCAGACCAGACCCAGCCCAATGGACCACAAGCCCCGGCACAGGCCAATGGGGAAATTTCTTCTCCAAACTCCCCACCCTTTCTGTGAAAGGCATTTTGAGAGTCAGTTGCTATGGGAAGTATTTCGACTGGCAAGAATTCAAAAGTCAAGGATGATTGCCCATCAACCCTCAGGGTCCCCTGGGGAGACTCGCTGGGCCCTTACCTGGTGTGCTGGGAGCCCCCAGGGGTGGAGGGCTCTGCAGCTCGGTGCAACTTCCTAACCCAGGGTTACACTGCCCATGGCTGGTGCCCTTTTCACTGATGTCCAGCCAGGAAGCCCCAGTATCATCAACCTTTGAGGGTAGAGGCAGAAGGAGACAATCTTGGCCCCTGGGCAGGTGGCTGCCTGCTACCTGTTGGTGCTCAGAGCAGCTCAGGTGCTGAGGCCCACCTCCCAGGCAGGTGTCCAGGACTGCACACAGACAGGGGCTCCTGCAGGTTTCCCTGAGCTAGGGGCTGCTGGACGGGACCCCTGGATTTTGATGAAGTCTAGCAAGGAGCCCCGTTAGCTGATGAGAACTGTCAGATGCTGGGGCTGGGGCTGCAATAGCAGCACTTCCCAAGATGGTTCCATGCCCTGGTCAGATCTCTGACAGGAAGAACGGCATGTGACCAGGAGGTGCAACCAGGCTCCACAGGGGGACCACAGAGGGGCGCTCTGCCTCCCCCCATGTGTTCCGACAGTGGGTGGGAGATGAGTTGCAGCAGGAGGCAAAAATTAGAAACCGCCAGGCTGGGATGCACCCCCCCCCCGACCACCACGACCTTTGTCAGATGCATCAGGACGAGAGTCTGTGGAGGCTCAGACAAAACCCAAGGATATAGCTCATGACAGCATCAGGCACAAACACCCCTGTGCCAGGGAGGGCTTGTTGCACAAAACAGAAACCACTGCAGCGATTGCAAGAGAAAGACCCTGAGCGGAGGGAACCAAGTCCTTACACCACCACGGGAAAGGCCAAGGAACGGCCCCTGGGCAGGGTCTCTAGGTGGCCCCACTATAAGAGCTGCTGTCTTGAACATTCTTCCACTTCTGTGAGGCAAGGGTCAGCAAGACATGTATCAAAACTGCAGGACACGAAAGGGAAACAGAAGACCCTAAAACAGCCAGTAAGGAAGAGAATCTCCTTCAAGGACTGAGAGACAGACAGCCAACCCCGCAGGGCAGTGACGTAGGGGGCTGATGTCTCCAGTGTAAGAGGAATAGCTCAGCTTATAGGGCTACACCCAGCAAAATGATCTTTCCAGAATGGGGGTGAAATGAAAGAAAGGTAATTTCAGTAAAGAAAAAGAATGGGTTTATCATCAGGAGATGGCTTCAGAGGAACTTGTACCCAATATTTCCATTTCCAGAGCTCATTCTCCTCCGTCTTTCCTGGGCACAGTCCTGCCGACTGGCTTCAGCCCCTCTTTCCTGCCTTATATCCCCTGCCTCCGAACCTAACATCTGATTTGTTATCCTTTTATAAAAAGCAGAGCATTTAAAGAACACCACAAAGAAAGTGAAAAGGCAATACCCGGAATGGGAGAAAATTTTTGTACATCATGTATCTGATAATGGACTTGTACCTAGAATTTGTGGGGACCTATTACAATTCAATAATAAAAAGACAGATGTCCTAGTTTCAACATGGGGAAAAGGACTTGAATAGACATTTCTCCAAAGAAGACGTGTAAGTGGTCATAAAGAACAGAGACAGCATTGTTATTCATCAGGGAAAGGCAGATCAAAACCACGATGAGATATCACTTCACACCCACCAGGATGGCTAGAATCAGAAAGACAGGTGGTAACGGGTGTTGACGGGCAGTGGAGAGACTCGTACCCTCTTACGCTGCTGGTGCAAAATGGTGCAGGTGCTGTGGAAGATAGGCCGGGAACACTGGGACGCCAAGGTAGGAGGATCCCTCGAGCTCAGGAGTTTGAGACCAGCCTGAGCAAGAGCAAGATCCCATCTCTATTAAAAATAGAAAAACTATCCAGGCATTGCAATGGGCACCTGTTATCCCAGCTACTCAGGAGGCTGAGGCAGGAGGACGGCTTAAGCCCAAGAGTTTGAGGTTGCTGTGAGCTATGATGATGCCACTACACTCTAGCCTGGGGGACAGAGTAAGACTATGTCTAAAAAAAAAAAGATTAAACACAGAGTCGCCACAGGGTGCAACACTTCAGCTCCCACATGCATATCCACAAAATGAACGTCCACGCAAAACTTGTATAGGAATGTTCACAAGCGGCATTATTCACGATAGCCAGAAAGTGACCTTCGCAAATGCGTATCAACCGATAAAGGGATAAATGTCAGTAGTGGGTGGTGCATTTGTGCAATGGACTATGATTCAGTCAGGGAAAGGGATGTACTAATGTGTGCTGAAGCATGGGCCTGGAAAATGATGGTAAGTGAAAGAAGCTCGTAGTGAAGAAATACACATGGTATTTAACGTGACTCCACTCATATGAAAGGTCCAGCAGAGGCAAATCCACAGACAGAAAGCAGATTAATTGTCAAGAGATGGGGCTACAGAGGGAAGGAGTTTGGGGATTGCTTCTGGGGGTAATGAAAAATGTTCTGGAATTAGGTACTGGTGATGGGCGGCTAACTTTGTGAATACACAAAAAAACACTAGGCCAACTGTGTGTCCTGTGGATTCCAGCTAAATAAAACTAAACAAGCAGCAAGAGGTCTGCTCACCTCCCCACTTCCATTCCTGCGCTGGCCTGAGACCCTTCATGGACTCAGAAAACGAAGTGCCTCATAGCAGAGCTCATTTCCTTCAGAGGTATCTGGTGTTAAGATAGACAAGTCCCCTCAACAGAAATTAAAAAACATATTATTTTATACCAAGAAATCTGACCTCGTCCTTCTCTGCCCAGTAGAAATAAGACACAAGCCAGAAATGTACTTTTAAATTTTCTAGTGGCCATACTTTAAAAAATAAAAATAAACAGGTAGAATTAATTTTAATATCATGTTTTATTTAATTCATTATATCCAAAATAGTATCATTTCAACACGGAAGCAATACTTAAAAATTTAATATTCTACATCTGATGTGTGTTTTACACTTAGAAAACATCTCGGTTTAAAAGAGGCACATTGAAAGTGCTCCAGAGCTCCCTGTGACCAGAGGCCACGGCATGGGCAGAACAGAGCAGTCCTCTTTAAGTCTCAAGTGTCAGATTGGCATAAGCAAAGGAAAAAAAGGAATTTGCTGGCGAATGGAACTGAAGGCCAGAAAGAGCTAGTCTTTACACACGGCTGGATTGGAAGTTTAAACTTTCTCCCTCTCTCTTCCCACCTCTCTCTACAACCACCCCACGGACAAGCTCTTGGCTCTGAATTCTTCTGAATTTGCTTCACTCTTAGGCTCGGAAAGCGGTCCCCAGCATTCCTTGGTTTACAAACTCACCCCCATGTAAAGGAACAATTTTCTTTCAGGGAAAAAAAAAAAGTCCCTGATGGGGTGATATGCTGAGCCCTGATGGGAGGAAGGGGTATTCTGATGGGCTGGTCAGGAGGCCCCGGGGTCCTGCAGAACAAAACAGACACACCTCCATCCTATACCTAAGCCCACATCCTCTAGGGCTAAAAATGTGCACAGCTCTCAGCAGTTTTGTTAATGTAGCTTCTTAATTGTCTGTAACTTATCTAATTTTGTTCCCAAGCTTCTGCCCTTCTGGGAAGCAGAAACAAATGTTTAAACTTTAAAAATACCTCAACTGAGTGCTTTTTAAATCATCTCTTTTGTTTTAATAGTTTCTTTTGGGAAGATCTTAAGTCTTGGTCACAGTTCAACTTCCTTGCAGAGCTCTTTCACCCTGCTCTTCGGATAACACTGGAGACCAAGGCCAAGCACACGGGTCTTCCCAACAGTAGGGAAGGTCGGTCGGTCTGTCAGCCTGCAGGGGGGGCACCTTGTCATACCCAGGGCCACACTGTACAGCTCCATGAGTGCTGTTATCGTAGACTAGGGTGTGATGGTTCTCCCTGGAGTTGTCACTCACTTTCGCACCTCGACCCTGAATGCCCCTGGCTTGTTGTCACGGTGGTGCTGCTCTGCGCCCACCTGCTGACTGCTCTGCCCCCTCGCTGACTCCAGGCTTCTCCTGATCCGCTGGACCTCTCAGCACCTCTGAATCCACGGGGAGCTTCCGACCCAGTCTCCACCCCACAGAAGGTGAGGGGTTGTCTGCCAGAATGGAGAAAGCAGACTTCTCCTTCAGTCCCACCAGGAGCTGCACAGCCTCCCTGACCTTGCACCCGACCTGCCCAGAGTGGCAGGGGCTACCAAGCCCACCCCATCAGAACTTTGCTTTTGATGCATGAGGTAGCTTAAGGGGCTCAACAAGCCCCTTCCGTTGTGCCCATGGCCTGGTGGCCTCTGGTAGGAAGTTGGCCCTGGGGCCAGGAGTGGGGCCTGGTGACTCTTAGGAGGGGAATCTGCCATCCAAGAAAACAAGCCCAACACTGTGGGGGGTCACCCCTGCCACACAGCCTGCTGCAGCCGCATTGTACAACTCTACTCCAAAGGGGCAGGACATGGTGCGGTTAGAGTGATTTTCTGTTTTACAATGAAGAAACTGAGGTGGAGAGAGAGACAGAGACTTGCTCTGAGCACACAGGGGCCCCACCAGGTCTGCTGCCCCTCCCCCTTGTGGCCCTGCTCTCTGGGCCTCTGGCAGACCCATCATTGAAAGAGGAATCTGTGTCTTGAAAACTATTTGTTAAGGAATTTGTTCTGCTAAGAGACAAGAGGTTTTCTGGCTCCCTTTCTTGGACTAAAAACTGTTTTTGTGCCCTCCCCCCACCTCCTTTCAAGCCCTGAAATGCGCAGAGAATGGCAGGAATGTCACAACCTGCGCCAACTTGTCAGGGACCAGGCTCCAGGGAGCAGCAGCACTCAGGCTCCAGGGGAGGGGCTCCCAGACAGGTGGGCCTGGGCCATGCTGGGCGGGGAGGCAGAGCATGGGCCTGACGGCCGGCAGGAAGCACTCTGGGTAGACAGAGCTCTAGGTGACACCAGGGGCCCCTCCCAGGCAGCATCCAGTCAGGAGAACAGGCTGTTTACAAGGGGAGATGGCTCAGGTTCCCCAGAGGAAGAAGCACTGGGATTCAGGCAGGCAGAGGGGAAGGTGGGTCACTGTTAACAGTTGGCTTGTGGGATTGGGGAGGGTGTGCCCCAAAGCTCACAGGGCAGGTGGGTCAGCTGCCCCAGGAGGCTCAGGAAAAAGCTCCAGGGCTGTCAGACAGGCAAAATCCTCTTTCTCTGGGGAGGTCAATATCTTTTTCCGGGCAGACGGTCCAGCTTATTGGGAGGCCCACCCACACTGTTGGTGCAGTCCGTAAATTCAAAACGCCCTCCTAGGCACACGCAGAGAAGTGTGTGCCCACATATCTGGGCACCTGGACACAGGAACGTCGTGCAAGGAGAGGGGCAGCAGGGAGGCCTGGTCACAACAGGAAGAGGGGACGTCTCTGGCTCAGGCCCAGGCTGCCAGGTGAGCACTAGCGCCAGGGTGGACACCCACCCTGAGGGGGTGTCTCTCCTTTCCTCTCCTCCCCCAGGTAACCAGCAGAGAGCATGGAATGGATTTGGCAGGGTCAGACGTCCCCCAGAAAGAGCAGGGGAGGGCAAAGAACAGAGCCAAGGTGACAGGTGGAACATGGGCCCAGAAATCCTCTTAAATCAAGAAAAATCTTCTGTATAGGTCTTTGACCTCTCACTAGCACTTGGTAGTTTTATCAGAGGGGAGTCTCTATGTGGGTAAAAGCTTGTGGCTAGCGTTTAATACTTTTTTACTTTCATTGTGTTTATTTTTACACCTTCTATTAACAGTTTCACTCAGGTGGCTATCCACTTGGTGCCATGAAGTCTCCCTTCTGGATAATTTCTACCAGTTAAAAGGGGAGGAGTGCACATAGTATTTAGAGAACAATTTGAGGTGGATAGAAGGACCCAGACACACAGGATGAGCGGGCTGAGGTTTCTGCCTCAGAATGGCTCTGACACAGAAAGGGAGCTGCTGTGGATTCAAACCAGAGACATAAAGCCGGGTGGAGATGGGGGGGCTCATCTGGGGTCCCAATCCAGACAAACCACCTGGAAAATGTGGTCTGGGGACACTTGGGAGCATGTGAACATTGCGGTAAGAGTTTTGTTAGTGTGACAATGATGTGGTAGCTCTAGAAGACGGTGTCCTTCTCCCTTACAAACAAAATAAAAATAGTTTCCTAAACAAAGAAGACAGGTGTTTTTAAAAGCTGGGCTTTGGGAAGGTTCACCTGGGAGCAATGAGGTGAGACAGGGAAATTAGAGTCTGAGAGTCTGGACAGAGGTTCCAGAGAGAACAGTATGTCCCAGGGGCAGGGGCAGGGGCAGGGGCATGGCCAGCAGGACCTGTGCTGTCTGGGCTCTTTGGAGAACATCCTGAGCTCCTTCCTCTCACTGGCAGAGGCAGAGGCATGGGGCTGGCCCTGGAGTGGCCCTGCTCTTCATGACCCCAGCTCCATGGGGACAGATGTGCAGAGCTGCTTGGCAGGACAGGAGCTCAAGGAAGCTGGAGCTTCCTGAAGCCTCCTGGAGGTGGCATCGCCAAGACAGGGAGCCAGCAACGGGGCCTAGCGGGTAAGACAGGAGCTCTGGCTCCAGGCCCTGGGAACAGCATCCAGGGCCAGAAGTCCTGCCAGTGTCCCGAGGCCAGGAGTAGGGGTGAGGGGTGGCTGTAGCCAGAGCTGTGGCCACTGCCATTGCAATTGAGGGTGTGACCAATTTGCCTCGGTCCAAAGGAAAGTGTGGTTCCCTGTGGCTCTCCCGTCCCCTGGAAACTCAAGTCCTTTTTAAAAAAACATTTTATCAGGGTGGTGCTTATAGCTCAAAAGGGTAGGGCTCCGGCCCCATATGCTGGAGGTGGCGGGTTCAAATCCAGCCCTGGCCAAAAACTGCCAAAAATTTTTTGTCAATTTTAATTGTGCTAAAATACACATAAAATTTTTACCATCCTCACTATCTGAGTGCACAGCTCAGGGCACTGAGCAGGCTCACAGTGCCCTGCACCCGTGACCACTACCTCCATAGATTTTCCATCTTCTCAAACTGAAACTCCCTCTCTATCACTCTCTGACTCCCAGCCCTTCCCCTGGTTCTCAGCCCTACTCTCTGTCTATGAACTTGACTGCTCTAGTGCCTCGTGTGAGTGGGATTATACAGTATCTGTTCCTTTGCGTCACCCATGCTGTAGTGGGCATTAGAATTTCCCTCCTTTGTCAGGAGGAGTCACAGTCTGCTGTATGGACAGACATTTCAGTTGGTTTTCCATTCATCCGTCATGGACACTGGGCTTGCTCCTGCCTTTTGACTGTTGTGAATGATGCTGCTACAAACACAGGTGTACGGCACCCCTTCAAGTCTCTGCTGTCAATCCTCCCAGGCACCCACTCGGAGATGGGGCTCGTGTTAACTTTGTAAGGATCCACCCTGTCCTGGAGGGCCCCGGCCCGGGCCATGTGAAAACATCTCCAATCTGAGGCTGGATCGATCACTCCTTAGAGAAGAGATACTGTCACCCTCTGCCCTGTCCTGCCTGCCTCCTGGTGGGGCTCACTGGGTACCATGGATACCTCTGGATGGCTCTCCCTGTGGCTGAAGTCACATGGGCAGCAAGAGCTGAGTGGGAGAAAGGACTCAGCATTTTAAGTGCATTTAAAGTGGGCAGTCAGCATTAGGCCACCAGACACCACAGAACTCCCCTACACCTGTGCACAGTTCTGCACAATACGCAGAGCCCTGGGGTTCCGATGGACTGCCCTCTCCCAGCATGTGACCCGGCCCAGCCAGCACACCCGTCCTCCAGGCCAGAGTAAATGTTTAAATAGCAGTACATGGCCCTAATGCAGGCCAGTGAGGCCTCTCCCAGGACATCTGCTGACCAGGGTGCTCAATTTCCACCATGATTGCTAGCTGGTCAGCCCAGGGCCGCTGGAGCCATTCTTGCCCCCCGTGCCTGAGGCCAGATGCACCTTCAGATTTTTCTACTGTGTGAACCAACCAACTCCTTTTTCACTCAAGCCAGTTGAGGTTATGTTTCTGTCACACACAGAAACATACCTGGTGTGGTTTGCAGCTAGATGCAACACCCAAGCCCATGCAATCTCTCAGACGGCCCCTGCTCGGGGAGGGAGTGAAGCAAGCCTCCCAGCTAGACAGGTGTCTCCAGAGCCGACAGTCTGCAGGGCCGCTGCACAGGGAGCGGCTGTGTGCCCAGGCTCTGGTCTGCTCCTTGGGCAGCTGCTCACTGGCCTCCACGCTATGCCTAGGCTCTGCTCTGTGCTCCTGGGCACTGTCCTCGAGGAGCTCTGGGGGACAGTCTGGGTAACCTTGTGGCCTTGGGTGAGTGATTTCACTTCTTTGTTCCAAATGGAGCTACTGTTAATGGCCCTGACACCATTGATGGATGCCAGGGCATGCTGCAAAAGCAGCTCCCCATGCATCCACACGTAGCACCACAAAGGCTTGTTTGGTGCTGGTGCCATGGCTGGAGGCTCTGCTGCCCAGAATCCTCACTCCAGGAGGGTCAGATGCTCAGCTTGGACAGGCCTCAAGTTGCTTCACTGACAATTCTGTGGTTAGGACAAGTCTTATGGCCCCACCCTGCACACTGCGAACCTGCCCACAAACCTTGACTCAGGGCTGACAGATCCCCAGGAAGGCCCCACGGGTCGCAGCAGGCCACAGGCTTGGGAGACATCTACAAGAGCCTCCTAACTGGCCTCTGGTCTCCTCCTGCCTCTGGTGCCCTAGTCCCATGGCTGCCAAATGCAAATCAGAGCCCAACACCCCATGTCACCTCCAAGCCTCCAGGGAGCACAGTGCACACCAGTCCCCACCCCCTCTGCTGTTCCAGGAAACTCGCTTCCTTCACATCCCCTCTGCCAGCTCCTTGCTCCTCTCCTAAAGGTCTTCCTGGCCTGGAAGGCAGGCGCTGGGTCCCAAAACCATTCTCTGAGACACAACTGTGCTTTCTTTAGGCACTGAGCCCACCTGCAGCTACTTTGCTAGTTTTTCAGCCTGGCCTACTTTATCTCTGCTCACAGAGTCTGTGTTTTGTCCCCTGCCTTGAGCTGTGGCTGCTCTGAGACCCAGGTGAAGAGACAGTCTATAGTCCCCTTTCATTTACTCGAGTGAGTACGCTAGCCCAGACCCACACACTGGCCCTGCCCCTGCCCTGCACCCGGCTCAGAGCAGTCGGCAGGCCTGCATTAACAGCTGATAGTTTAATACCATCATGAACTGGCACAGCAATCACAGCGCTGCATAATTACACCTGATCGCACAGCACAGCCAGTGCTGATTGCAGCTCAGAGACAGCCCCTGATTTCAGGCTGGCAGGGTTGGAGCCCTCAGTGGCCTAACAAGGGTAATTGAGGCAAAACTGATTGTGCCAGAAAGCTAAAGGGGACTGAGCTGTGAGAATGGGCCACGTCATACTCCAAACGGGATCACATTTGCTAAATTTATTCCTGATTCAATTTCATGGTGATTACACTGATTTCTTTTTAGTCACTGAGCCGGGCGTGGAGCTCGACGCTTGCAGCCCTGCTGTCAGGATGGGCCTGCTTGAGAGCGGGGGGGTATTAATCATGATTTATGGACCCCTGTCAGAACACATGGATGGACCAGAGCCTGGAGGGATGGTGCCCCCTCCCGATGCCTGCTGGCCCGCTCAGTCCCTGTCACTCCCCCGTGTAGCCCTGGGCATGCCATGCAGCCTCTGTGCCTCAGCTTCCTCACTATAGATGGGGATACCCCCAAACCTTGCAGAGTGGCTGGGAAGTTGAGGTGGTGCTCAGATGCTCTAGGCTGAGGTCTGCCTGGAGATGTGAGACGCAGCTACAGAGCAGGCACCCAGGGCCCCGGGGACACGTCATGTCCAGAGAGGTGCCTGCCTCACCCAGAATCCTCACACCTGACCCCCATGCCCACCCTCTGAGGCAGGAACGGCTACCCCTATTGGGCTGTGGATGAAATGGGTCCAGAAATGGGGCACTGACCAAAGCTAGTGGCTGGCAGAAGCTGCATCAACGTCTTCTCCACCACAAAAGTATTCGTAAAGATTTTCATGAGATTAAGAAATCTAAGTTTACACCAGAAAGGCCAACATTTCTCAAACGGGGTTCCTCAGCTGCCAGGCTACCAACAGAGGGGGCTTCCTGACTGAGAAAGCTCGTGAAATGCGATTCCAGCCCTTATGTTCAAGGTGGGCACTCAAGGCCACAGCCTCAGGTCACCCCTGCTGTTGGCCATGGCCCCTGGGCTGCCCAGAATCTATTCCATTTCATAAGGCACCTTGGGACGCTTGCCTCATGGCAGGACTGTGAACCACTGCCTGAGCCTGGACCACAGAGCTCTGATGGGGCTCAGGCCCTGGTCTTTAGTTCATCAAGGACCTTGGTGTGTCACTGGGACAAGGGGTCCCAGCTCAGACTCCAGCAAAAGGAGCACAGCCACAGCTTGGGTGCCTTGGACCACCCAGGGATCTGCTGGTGCAGAGGTGGCCAGTTAACAGTCCCAGGTGCTACTGCCTTTGTGGCAAGCACCATTCTCAGACCATCTAATCAGCCTACCTGAGGTCCTTCAAAGCCCCATGAGTGGCAGAACCAGTGGCACCTGAAAGTCCAGGGAGCTGCTGACCCAACCCTGCCTCCTGGCCTTGGAAACCTCCCCTAACACACCTCCCAACAAGGAAGGCCGGGAGTCATAAGCTTTAGCAAAAATGTTTAATCTCTCCTTAATGTGTGTGTTTATGTACAAGTACTAAATCTGAAGACAGTAAAATAGGAAATAGCAGTATATATACACATCTGAGGGCTGAGCCTGGGCAGCTACGCTGCTTCTGTGAGAAGCCATGGCCAAGGGTCAGCTCAGACCGTCCAAGTGATTGCTCTTCTCTTGGTTTGGGGTTCTGTGGCATTAAAGGACAGCTAGTTGTGGGCTTCATCTTAAAAATATCTTTCTCTCTCTCTAAATATATCGAATCTAGCTTGTGTAGCACCAACGAGGTGAGCCATCAAATCCAGAGTCACCGGGAGGCATACAGGACAGACGCCCTCACAGCAAGGTCAGCCCAGGGGCAGCAGGAGGCCGTTCCAGGCCCTCTGTGGAACACAGCATGCTAGGCTGGTGCTGGTACTCAATGCTGTGGGGCCAGGGAGAGGCGAGTCAGGGTCTGGTGGTCTTGGGCTGCAGAATGCAGGGAAACTCGAGGTATATGGAGAGGCCGGGCTCCCAGGCCAAGGCGAGAGCTGTCCAGGGCACTCCTGAGACCAGACGCAGGAGGCTGAGGGGAAGCGCTGAGTGCGTGGGGTGGGAGGGCTGTGAGAAGCAGGTGGCACAGGTGGTGGTAGCAGCAGCGTCTGAGCCAGGCCGGGAGGGTGTTGCTTTCCCTGCGTTGCAGCACAGGCTCCCTGCAGACGAGGGCCTAAGAGAGCACGCCTGGTGCACAGCACACTCCAACCCCGGTTCCCACAGGACCCCTGCCAGTTCCGGAGCTCAGGATGGGAGCCCCCCGGCAGGCAGGAAGTAACAGTGGGTGCCTGAGCCTGGCTCCACGGATCTGCAGAACTAAGAGGACTGTGGGAACTAGAGTGGACACTGGAGCCTAGTTCCATGACAAGGCAGGAAGCTGGGGCTGGCGGGGCTGCTCGGAGACCTGCTGTACTGGGCAGACTGCACGGCTAGGATCAGGCTGGTCAGCTTGTATGTAAACAGGTACTGCTAAAGTGCTTGCAGCTAGACACGGCCGTGTGTTCTGCGGCAGCCACACACTCCTGCAGGTGCCACTCTGGCAAGGCCAGCAGGCATACCTCCTCCATGACCACTGCTGTCCCTACTACTGGTCCACGTGGACAGGGCAGCCTGGCAAAGCCAAGAGAGGCTCCCCAGCTTTGGCCAGGGAGGGAGGCCTCAGGAAGGGTAAGGGCTGGAAGTGGATTCTGAAGGTGGTGAGCAGGAGCTGAGCAGGCGCTGCCTGATCCATGCAGAACTGGAAGAACCAGGGCTTCAATTTGAAGCCAGTGTCCAGGGAAGACTTCGGGGGAAACCAAGGGTCTCACCCAGGCACAACCAGGCGGCATCAGAAGGGAGGCAAAATCCCAGGGAGCTGACTGGCCTCAGCTCTGGCCACCCAGGTCTGCCCAGGGAGTGAGCCCCCACCTGCAGTGGGCAGGGACAGGGAGAAGAGCTGGGCATGATGGTAGTGAGTGCCCCATGGGGTCGAGGAGCTCCCTGAGTCAGCAGTTCACCAATTTCACACCGACCTCCATGTGAGGGGGCAGCTCCTTCGTGGTCTCCACGCTGTCCAGTCTGGCTCATGCTGCTTGGGAGGGAAGGACCCCAAGACTGGCAGCCCATGGGGGGCAGAGTGCTCTTTCCCTGGGTTGGGGCCGAGGTACCAAGACTTGGTCTGACCACAGTTAGCTGTCCCTTAAAGTCCGTGGGAATCTTTAGTACCATCAAAAAAGTGATCTTGAAAAGGGGATGACCACTTGTTTGCTTTTACAAGTGACCGAGTAATTAAAAAACATAAAAAAGGGTCTAACAACCTCTAGTATTCAACATTTGCAGTTTTAAAAAGATCAACTCAGACTAAACGCTAGCACAGTCATGCATAATCCCAGGCCCTGTGCGCCCTGGACGCTCTCAGGGGATCAGCAAGAAGCTCTTTCCTTTTCACGTCAAACAAAAACAGAGCAAGCTGCGGGCCAAGGGGCCTGGGCTCAAGTGCTCCACTCCAGGGAACTCTGGCCACTTTTTCTGCAACCATTTGGTATTGCTTTCCCACTGCCTTAATTTTCTTACTCTAAATTGTCGTTAAAATTTCTTCTCCTTCAAATAACTATACAGGACCCCACTGGGGCTGGACACTGAGGCGAGCGCCATATATATATATATATACACATATATATATGTACAGGTTTCTTTTAAAAATTTGTTCTCTCTTGCTCATTGAGGGCAGGATGGACACAGCCAGCCTCTAGGCCCTCTGGTCACTGCCAGCTGCTTCCAGCCTGAATGGCTCCAGGCCTGAAATGTGGCTGGAGCGGCCCTGGCCTGGCCTGCAGCCCAAGCAGAGAGCAGCACAGGATTTTCGCCTTCAACACAAAACGGTCCCCAGATGACCCACTGCTCTGGAGGGGTCAGGACACTGCTGAGATGCCACACTGGAAGCTGCTGGGGCAGCAGGAGGGAGGGAAGGAAGGGGGCGTGGTCGGGGCTGCCCTCAGGAGTCCCAGAGGGGAGCTCGGTCCACCTCACAGGCAGCTGCCCTGGCCGGCCCTCACAGGAGGATGTAGAGGGGAATAAATAATGGGAACGTGTGCTCTGTGGCCTGGAGCCCCTGGTCCAGGGTTCTCAGAGCCACAGCCCTGAGGACAGAGAGGGAGTCTAGTCTGTCTGAAAGTCCCTCGGGAGTGGTGAGCGGCGCCAGCCTGCATCCCCTCCATAGGAGGGCAGCAGGCCTCTATGGGGTAAGGTGGACATGGCGCTCTGGCCTCGGCCGCGCAGAGCACGCGGTGAATCTGAGGATGGTGGCGGCACAGAACGCATGGGAGTGCTGGATGCAGACAGTGGGTGGCCTGTCCCTCCCTCCAACCACCAGCCAGTCCCCTAGACACTTAAGACTCTGCAGGCTGGCGGCAGCACAGGAAGCCAAGAACTGCTCACATCCCCAGCCCGTGTCCCGACTTCGAGGGTGCAGCCCAAGCTAGCCGCCTCTCCCTCTGGAGGGTCTGGCTGTACCCCTCAGCCCCTCAAGGCTGTCCTTTGTCCCATGAAAGCCTCTGGACAGCTCCTGCCAGGCAGTGACGGCCCCCAGGGAGGGCTGGCCTGGCCCCTGTGCTCTCCCAGCAGCTGTGGGAGCAGCAATGGCTCAGCAGGTCCCGTCACATCCACACCAGGAAAAACCAGGCCCCCAGCCTGGTGGAACGAAGATGGGGGCCAAGAGGGCACTGGGCCACTGAAGGCCCCTTAGTGCCCCGGGCACTCTGCACGGGGTGAGGGCTGCTGAGGTTCCTGCTCTGCCGCCCTCTCAAGCCACCTCCTGCTGGGTAATCCAGCCAAGCTTAGCCGCTCAGGGCCATCGTGTCCACCACCTGCTCCAGCTTGCTCCGCAGCCGCTGCCGCCGCGCCTGCTCATCCTTCTCCAGGGCCGCTAGGATCTGCAAGGCAGCAGCAGTACCCGGTAACTATGGGGCACACACAGAGATTCAGCCCCCTTGTCCCCAGGACCTCAGTGTGGACAATGACCCGTCATCATTCCTACCCTCGTCTCACAGAACAGTGGCTCTGAGCCCCCAGCCACCTGCCATTGCCCAGCCAGTGCCTCCCCTGGTTCCACGCCCCTCCCAGCAGTGCTCCCCAGAAAGCCTCTGCTCCCTCCCTGTCCAGTTTTATACCCCAGGACCTCCGGCTTTTATACCCATACCTGCTCTGGCATGGTGTCGGTGTCACCACTGAGATCAGCTGCCACCTCCTACTGTTCCTCCCTTCCCCTCACAGGACCTGACTACCTATCCATGACCCCTCCTGTGCTGACCACAGCCTCTTCCTGAAGTCCCCTCTGTTCAACAGATAGCCTCCACACTGACTTCAAGCCCAGAGTTCTACTGAGCTCCTTAGTTCCAATGTCCTCAAACCCAGAGAAGAGCCTCAAGTTCTAGCCTCAGCCCTGGGCCTCCCATAGCTCTCCCAGCCCCCTCCAGCCCACCTCCAGTTGGCTCAGCGAGATGGTCCTCCCCACTTTAGACCCCCAGCGTCCCTGCTCAGGGGGTCTGTACCTAGGAAGTCTGAAGAGGTCCACCCCACCTAACGAACCTTGTGACAGGCCCACTCATCACCCAAATCCTCCCCCGGGGATGATGCTGCCACCTGCCTCCCCTGTACTCCACCCCCAAAGCCCCACCGGAGCCAAAGCAGGTGTCCAGCAGCCTGGATGCTTAAGGGAGGACTAGCAGACCAAAGGCAGAGCAGTGGCCCCCCAGCCTGTGAGCTCTCTACAGCACAACTCACCTCATCCTTGTACTTGGTGATATAAGAGTAGATCTCATGCAAGGCGCTCATGCTGTTGAACTGGCTGAGATGCAGCCGTGACTGCTCAGCCAGGTACGCACTCATGTCCTGGTCGCTGATGGCCGGCATCTTGGCAATGTCCGAGTAATATCTGCCAACAGATTGGGAGGGGGTTGCGCGTGAGCAGGGTAGGGCGGCAAACTGCCCCGCCCCTGCCCCCACTGCCCTGCCCACCTCTCCACCCAGCTCTTGTAGTTGGGGATGTCCTTGGCATAGAGCAGCTTATTGGAGGGCGAGTCCTTCCCCAGCTTGTGCTCAGACGTGGAGCAGGAGTCCATGAAGGTCTGGGCCACCACCGACAGGCAGGCATCCGTGATGCTGTTCTTGTGGATGTCGAACACAAACTGTGGGTTCTTGATCACGTTCACCCAGAAGCGCAGGGGCAGGCTGCGGGGGCAGGCCCAGGCTCACGGTCAGCTGCAATCGAGGGGAGCTGCCCCTCCCTCTGGGCCTCAGTTCCCCTTCACAGAGTAACAAGTGCAAAGTGCCCTTGCTGCCCTCCTGGATCTGACCTCCAAAGTGGGTGTGGACATCTGTGTAGATGGGGAAACTGAGGCCCAACAAGGCTCAGGGCTTCTCAGTGAGTGCCCCCTGCCACCCAACCATGGCCATGCAGCCTCCCCTCTGGTTTCCTGGACCCTGGTGCCCTCAGAGTAATGCTTGAAAGGGACCTGAGCCCAGAGGCACACATGCACGGGCTCTGCACTCCAGTGGGGCTGTCAGGGCCGTACACAGGTGAGCATGAAGCATGCTGCCGGCACTCTGCTACCGTCACCTTTGTCACCACAACTGGCTATCTCAGAGCTGGCCCACTGAGCCTTGTTACTCAGGCTGCAGCCCATACTCACACCTGCATGCCGCTCTCATGAAGCAGAGGCGGAGGCTCCTAAAAGCTGAGGCAGAGGGTGTGCCAGACCCCAGTGGGGACTGGCCAGCTAGAACAGGGCCAAGTCCAGCACTTCAGGGTGGCTCAGCCCAGGCTGCACCTGGCGGTGCCCCAACCCCAGGGGCCCTGAGCATGGCTCCTTTTCAGAGCAGGGGCCCCACCCAGCGCTACCAGTTGCTCTTCCAGGTGTGCCGCACATCGGCGTCATGGATCTGGTGCTTGTCGGCCTGCTCATCTAGGAAGTCAAACATGTACTTGATGGCCAGGGGCAGAGCGGAGCCCCGGTGCGCCGTGCTGAAGATGGTCTCAAACAGGTCATCCACAAACTTCTGCAGCGTGCCCTGCGGGTGGGCAAGGGCACAGAGCTCCAGGGGCTCTGCCAGCTGCCCTCACCTCCTGGGTGACCCGGACAGGTGGCCACCGGAACGAGCTGAGGACAAGGGGCACCTTCCGAGCTTGGCTTCCCCAGGCTGGGCCCAGCTGTCCCTGTGTTCCCCATGCGCACCTCCCCCCGCCCCCAGCCCACCTTGGTGGCTAGCAGCCGAGTCAGGTAGATCTCTGAGACCATCTTGCTGCCACGGTCGCCCTCGCGCTGGTCCAGATGGTCATGGTTCTTCACCAGGTGCCACAGTTTGGTGCCGCTCTCCAGGTCCGGCGTGATCATGGGTGTGCGGGAGCGCAGGCTGTCGGGGCTGCTGGCCGTGCGCAGCATGCTCTCTGCGGCGCCAGACCGTCAGCCACAGCCCACACTGCACCCACCCTGCCTCTGAGGGGCAGCACCCCCACCTAAGCCTCAGGGTCCTCATCTGAAAGCTGCAGACAGCACCCCAGCCCCCCTAAACTTTTCGGGGATGGCCAGTGACACCCAGGAGGTGGCCTGAGTGAAGATGGATACGTGTAGCAGGGAAGAGGCCTGGCCTACAGAACGTGAGGGACAGGCCTTGACAGCGCCCTCCCGCCCACCCTGGCCCACTGCAGAGTCCTGTCCACCCGCCGCCTGCCCTCACCGTATCTGCTGAGGGACTTGGTGAAGGTGGAAGAGTTGGAGATGTTGTAGGCGGAAGTCTGCTTGGGCACCAGTGCCACTGAGGACCCGTCTGTCACCTGTGGGCAGAGGCCGGGGACACCGTGACCATCAAGATGCCATTGTGATGCCAGGCCCCTGCCCACCCATCGAGACCCCAGTGACCACCCTGGTGCTGTGCACCTCACCACTCAGCCTCAGCTTCCCCATCGGGATAGCTCCAGGGCCACTGGGAGGCCCTGCCGGCCCAATGCAGGGCCTGGGGTGGCCCTCACATGCACGTGTCTGCCTCTGTCCCCTTTCTCTCTGATAGGCTGGGCCATCCTCCAGCTCAAGGCTCCTGACCCCAGTACCATGCTGCTGTGGGGCCCAAGGGGAGGAGGTCGGGTCACCTGGTAATGAGCCAGAGTGTTCAGCCTCTTCCAGTCATTGTCGATCTTGGTGGTGACGTCCTCGTCCTGAAGGATGATGCGTGCCATACGGCCTTGGCGCCACTCTGCAGGGAGGAGGGCGCTGGAGGGCAGGGCTGCCGGGCAGCTCTCACCTTGGCACAGAGCTCCAGATGCCCCGCCCCTGCCCAGCACACACAGGCCCACCTGTCCAGACATCACCTGGTACAGGTGGATGGGGCCTGAGGACCCATCACTCCCGCCCGCTGCTCACCCAGGTCCATGTCCCCAGCCTTAGGCCGCTGGGAGTAGGGCACACCCTTGTATACAGCGTCCAGCAGCTTCTCCTTGACCTGGGTCACCGTGTCGCAGTTCAGCCCCTTCACCGGCACCTCTGGTGCATTCTCGTTCTCGGGGTTCACACAGTTCAGGGTCTGTGGGGGTGGGGTAGGCACATCAGCCCTACCTCCCAATGGGGCAGTCCCCGGGCAGGGCGCAGCCGCTCACCAGCGTCTTGTAGTCAATCTGCTGCCGGATGAGCTTGTCCTCGCTCAGGGAGTAGCGCGCCTCGCCCGTGATCGCGTCGATGGGGCCCTTCTCCATCTGCTGCTTGATGGCACAGTGCAGCATGAACAGCGGCTCCCCAGCGCACTCCTGCAGTGGGGGGCAAGGCTGGCTGACACCCCACTTCCTGTCCCCCACCCAGCCCTCAGCCCTCCCCAGTGTCACCCACACTGTCCCCCACAAACAGAAACCGACCACCTTTCCAGACTCTTCTTAGGAGCCAAGGATATGCTTAATCCCAAAGCCCAGCAAATATCCAAGAATATCAGTTAGAAAACAAACCTATCACCCTCCTGAGTACCAATGTGAAAATTCTAAATCAATGATGGTGAGGGGGCACCCAGGACTCCCTTAGCACACCTGCCTTTCAATCATGTTTCCTTTGTGAACTTAGCTTCATTAAGTTAGCCACAAAAAAGCAGCAAAGGGGGCAGACGGGGATGCAGAGACACTCACAGCTCTTCCTGGAGGATGACCAGAGGACAAGAACCCTGCAGGGTTTCCTAAGACCGGACACTCCCAGAGGGTTCCCAGGCCTGGACCTCAGAGGGTAAAAGGAGTGAAGCTACAGACTCGGGGGTCAGGGGAGTGAGACTATTAGCTCAAGGTCACCTAGCCAATAACTAGAGAAGTCAGGATTTAAATCTAGATCCCTCTGCTCCTTAACAGCCAGGTGTCTTCAGAGGAGGCAGCAGGCTCCCATGCCACCTCCAACCACTTCTACAAGGTGTGCCCAGATGGTGCAAAGGAAGAATCGTGGGCCTCAGAGGTGAGGGTGGAGGAAGGCCAGGGACCCCAACCTCACCAAGTCTTCCCTCTCAGCGCCCTCAGGTCCTTACACAATGACAATGGAGAGAAAAGGTGACAGCCTCAGACTCTTCCCTGCCCCAGCCCTGAATGCCTAGAAAGAAACTGCCCAACACAAAGTGTTGCTTTTTCAGCACAAAGATAACAAGTACGGGGAGTTCAGTAAATGACATTAGGACAAGCACTCACCCATGGTGGTAGGGAGATTGAGTTAGATCCCTACCTCACACCACACACAACTAAGAATCACTTCCTAGAGTGACAGAGGAGCTGTAAAAGACAGGAAGTATTTTTTAAAACTTCTTTAATTACTGAAAGAAAAAGCCCTAGAAAAATAGGCAAGGATAAAAATAGCAACTTAGCTTCAAAGAAAAATAAAAGTAGCTGATCAAGCATGTGAAAAGATGCTCATCTTGTTGAAGAAACGCCAGCTAAAGCAACAACCTGCCAGTGTGCACTTCTCAAAGTGGCAAAAGCGAATGAGGCTGATAAAGCAGGCGCTATCCCAGGCCCGGGTAAGATTCTCAGACACTGGACTGGGACCACCGTTCTTGTAGGACACCACAGCAGCAGGTATCACGAGTGAACGTGGCTGAGTGCTGAACTCATTCTCCCGGAAATCCACTTACACATCAACACAGTAAGGAGAGATGGTGCACAGGAAAGCTGGCTAAGGTCTCGGCCCTGGTGGGGAGAAACGTGGCCCTCCGTCTAGCAGCAGTGTGACAGTGAACAGGTGCCCAGGCATCCGCACTGCAGAACAGCATGCCGTGATCAGAACAACGCCTCTGTCATTACCTGTACAGGAGGGCCTAACACTTTGTCCAAGGTGAGGGGGAGTGAGGTGCAGGGCAAAATGTGTGCTACTAAAAAAAAAAACAACACCAAAAAACCCCCTCTCTAAAAAGAAAAAAACTCTACTATTAGGATTTCTTCTTAACATTAAGAGCATGCTCTAGCATAGATATTTGCTTCAGTCCAGAATCCAGCCTAGGAGGGCAGGTGCAAAAACACTAATGGTGTCAGAGTGGAGGCACTGCTGTGTGTGCAAATGTGCTCACATGCACAGGGACCACAGTGCTAGTTAAAGCTTTTGTTTCTACAGACAGCAAGGGATAAAAAAGATCCAGGTTGTTGGTTAAAAAGAATTTGGATTTTGTGGCCGGGTGAACAGCTCATTGCCTATAATCCTAGTGCTGTAGGAGGCTGAGGTGAGAAGATCGCTTGAGCCCAGGAGTATGAGGTCAGCCTGGGCAACACAGAGACTCTGTCTCTATAAAAAATTGAAAAATTAGCCAGGTGTGGTGATGCACAACCATACTACTAGTTATTCAGGAGACTGAATGGGAGGACAGTTTGAGGCTGGAAGTTCAAGGTTATAGAGAGTTATGATTGTGCATTGCACTCCACCCTGGGTGACAGAGTAAGACCCTGTTTCTAAACAAACAAACAAAAAAAAAAACCCCTGCATTCTCAAGGTTCATCCATGTCACAGCATGTATTGGAATTTCCACCCTTCTTAAGGCTTAGTGATAATGCATTGTACGGGTGGAGGACTGTGTTTATCCACTCCTCTGTTAATGGATGCTGGGGTTGCCTTCATATTAGGCTTAGTGAAATGAACCGGTCACAAAAAGATAAGTCTGTGATTCCACTTACGTAGTGGAATCAGGTACCTAGTGCAGTCAAATTCACAGAGACAGAAAGAATGATGGGAAAAGGGGAGTTAGTGTTTAATGGGGCAGTTTTTCAGTTTTACAAGATGAAAAGAGTTACAGGGATGGCAGGTAGTCATGGCTCCACACTCTGCATATATTTGGCACCACTGCACTGCACACTTAAAAATATAGCTGAGATGGTAAAATCTGTCATGTGGATTTTATCACAATAACAAAAATGAGCTACTAAACCATGAAAAGAAATGAAGGAACTTTAAATGCCTATGATTAAGTGAAAGAAGCCAATCTGAGAAGACCCTCATGCTGTGTGATTCTAACTATACGACATCTAAGAAAAGCAAATGCTGGGCAGATGGATGGCGAGTATGGCCAGGGGCTGGAGAGGGTAGGGGAAGAATGGAGGGAGAGGGTGGAGGACGGTTAGGCAGTGCCACTACTCTGTGCAATGCTGCAGTGGTGACACACACAGAGCCACAAAATGCACCACACATACATCAACTATAGACCCAAAGAATCTACAACACCAGGGGTGACCCTCATGTCAACTACAGCGTCACAGAATATACCCTGCGTCCCCTACAGACTCACAGAATACACCACACCAGGGTGAACCCTCATATCAACTATGGACCCTCAGAATGCACCACACCAGGGTGAACCCTCATATCAACTACAGACCCTCAGAATGCACCACACTAGGGGTGACCCTCACATCAACTACGGACCCTCAGAATGCACCACACCAGGATGAACCCTCATATCAACTATGGACCCTCAGAATGCACCACACCAGGGTGAACCCTCACATCAACTACAGACCCTCAGAATGCACCACACTAGGGGTGACCCTCACATCAACTACGGACCCTCAGAATGCACCACACCAGGATGAACCCTTATATCAACTACGGACCCTCAAAATGCACCACACCAGGGTGAACCCTCATATCAACTATGGACCCTCAGAATGCACCACACCAGGGTGAACCCTCACATCAACTACAGACCCACAGAATGTACCACACAAGGGTAGACCCTCATATCAACTACAGACGATCAGAATGCACCACACCAGGGTGAACCCTCACATCAACTATAGACCCACAGAATGCACTACACCAGGGTGAACCCTCATATCAACTATGGACCCACAGAATATACCACACCAGGGTGAACCCTCATATCAACTACGGACCCACAGAATGCACCACACCAGGGTGACCTTCACATCAACTATGGACTCTGTGTGACACTGACATGTCAGCAAAGATGCAACCCTCTGATGGGGTGCTGACAGTGGTGGAGGCTGTGGGGTGTGGGGGCAGGTGCACATGGGGAAGCTCTATACATTGTGTTCCATTTCACTGGGAACCAAGAACTGCTCTAAAATCTATCTTGAAAAAAATCTAGTATCTGAAAAATCTAAAATCTATCTTTACCTCTTGGCCTTGGCCCTGCCCCTGCCTGCTGAGTCTCACTGCTGATGAGGGGGAGGTGGGTCAGTGTGGCTGAGAGCCCCAGTGCTCAGCCTGCATCCTTCATGCACTCCCAACCATGCTGCTGCCCTGCCTCCCACCTCCTACATGGCCTCCCTACTGCTCACTCTGCTCCTTGTCCTGCCTCCCATGTTTCCTATCTACTTACTGTCTCTCCCCACAGTGAGTGATGACGCTTAGCCAGGGGCCCTGCCTGTGCACCATCTGTGTGCCCATCACTATGAGCTCAGCACCCTGCTAAGGGAAAGTGAGTGCCCCACTGGCTAGCAGAGACACAAGGCATCAACTCCAGTCACTGGGGGCCACAAAGACTAGGCAGGAAGTACACACTTAACACACATGCTGAATGTTTCTCCCCTCCTACAATGTGGGTCTGTCCCCCAAGCCTTCAGATCTTTCAAGGGAAGCCAGATACCTGGTCTGTACAATCTACCAGTACCTAAACCACCAGAAGCCAACTCAACTAAATAAAGCCCACCTGGACTCAGGTCCAGCCAGCGTCTGCAGACTGTAACCTCTGGCCTCCACCTGTTCTGTGGATGGCCAGTGCCTGTTGGTAGAGGTGCAGCAGTTGGTCCAAGGGACAACCACTGGGAAAACCCAGTAGCCACCCACTCCCCACGATGGGCAACAGATAGGAGTCCCTGAAAACCTCCCTAGGCTGACCCATTAGTGAGTGCTGGACCCTTAGAGACCCCTGCCCAGGCACCTTCCTCCTCCTTAGCCTAGCAGCCCAGCTCCAGGGTACAGCACAGACTTGGCCTAGAATCTAAACTCCCACACCTGTCCCAGTGGGCTGGGAGAAGAGTGGACAGCCTCAGAAGAAGGGTGGTGGGAGAGGAGCCAACGGTCCTGTGTCCTGGGGGCCAACCCCCTGTGCCAGTGCCTGGCTGAGACCCATCTGCTTTCCATCCTCCAGTGCTGCCCTCTGAGCCCCAGCTCCTACCTCTGTATTCTCTCACCTGTCACTCTGCCCGATACCCACTCTCCTCCTCCAGCCCTTGCCTACCTTGAGGAACTTGTATAAGAGAAAGGTGAACCAGTTGGTCAACATCTTCTCTGCCACTGACTCCGTCCTGGGGGCACAGAACCAGGTAGAGTGGTGTCATTCCATCTTCCCAGCAGGCACAGGGCTACCCACCAAACCTGCCCCACCCTCCACTCCTCTTCTGTAGCTCTAACAAAAGGTCCTGCATGAGTAGGCATCAGGGGATGGCACGGAGACCCCTGCACTTCCCCCTAGAACCTAAGCCTTTGAACACAAAAACTCAGGGCCTGGTACCAGTGAGCCACAGACAGTGCCTGGCACTTCTGGGTCTTCATTATCAACACCTGGTGATAAGGAAGGTGACATCTGAAGCACTTGCTCAGAGGACCTGGGGACGTCTTCTGCCCCTATCCAGCAGGAACCACCATGATAGCACCTCCAGCCCTACAGGCTTGTAGCAGTAGGAGGCCTGGGCCTGCTGCCCCAGAAGCCCCTCCCCCCACAGTGCCAGCCCCACAACCAGAGCAAGCCCCCCACTACAGTCCCAGACCTCACAGCACACCCCCACCATGCCACACCCACAGCGCCCACTGCACAGTCACCTCCGTAGCAACAGCTTGGGGTGGTTCTTGCTCTCTAGGTTTTTCTCAATGAGGTCCGACAGCAGCTGCTTGAGCACACCTGTGGCGTACTCCATCTCGCCCTGCAGCGCTGTCATGATTAGCGAAGCCACGTTCCCGCGGTCACGCATGGAGAAGCTGCGCTGCGCCTCCAGTGTGCGGATGAAGGTCAGCAGGAAGTGCTTCTTGGTCAGCAGCTGCCCGAACAGCGTCAGTGACTTCTCTACATTGGCCTGCACCTATAAGAGCACACAGGCCTGCTGGGACCATAGGTGTGTCCAGCTAAGAGATAGGAGATGGGAGAGGCAGGGCCACAGGACAAGCCTTGCGAGTGAGTGACTATGCCAGGACTCATCAGACACAGGGGTGGGGCTCCAAGCTCAACGGCTGGAAGCTGTGCCCCTCCCTACTACCGTTAGGACAGCCTTTGGCCAAGGAGCCCAAAGGCACAGCACAGCAGCCACCTATGAACACCTGTGCACACAGGGCCAGCAGTGAGGTGCATGTGAGGCCTGGTGCTGCCCTCTTCACAGCCAGGCCTGCAGCAGCTCAGAATAAGCCCGACAGGATGCCCCACCCTGGGTGCCAGGAGTGCATCTACACATGTGAAGGTCTCTGCCTCACACAGCCCAGGGACACAGAAGCCCAGAGAGGGAAGAGGCTTCATCAGGGCCTGCAGCATGGAGGTAGGAAAAAGGGGTGCAGGTCTGGCTGGCTCTAGAGCCCTTACTTTCTCTCTTGTCCATACCAAGGCTTGTCAGGGCAAGAGGTTCCCTACCAGGCTGTGCCCATATGCCACTGGTGTCATCCAAGTCCCAGCCAGGTAGACAGGTGGCAGCCCAGGCAGACACACAGACACAGCTAAGAGAGATACTAGGACAGAGACTAGAGTGTATGGAACCCCCGACAGGGCAGCAATCACAGGGAAGGAGATGCAGCTGGAAGAAGAGACAGGAAGGCCCAAGAGGGTCTTCTGCCAACAGAGCCACATGGGAGTGGGCTCCCCAACATCCAGGTGTGCAGAGATGGGGCACCTTTATCCAGAGAGTATGATTCAGCTGACCTGAGTCTCTGGTTGTTGTTAGCTGGGAACTGAGCCTCTGGCCTGCTGATGGAAGGGCCCCCAGAGGACCTGGTGACAGCCCCTTTACTTATCAGGCTCTCTGCCAACAACTTGGGTGCTGCCAGCATCTACAGAGCAAAGCCCAGCTCTCTGAGACGCCCATGCTATGTCACCTGTGGCTCCCACCCCAAATAGCACCTACACCTCCTAGCACCCTGCCTGCAGCCCTCAAAGCTTAGTGTCCAGAGCCATCCAGGAGACCAGGCTGGCTGAGCGGCAGATGAGCCTAGCCAACGGATGCAGGCCTCAATGAATCGCCCCAGGGAAGTGCCAGGAACCCAGACTAAAGGGTGGTTTGCTGGGCTGAGGCTGGGGCCAGCCCTCCTGTGGCACTGTAGGGAGCAGAGTTATACTGGCCAGTCCTTGCCCCAGCCCTGCCTGCCAGTACCCTCCCCACTTACAGGCTGAGGGTCCTAGGTGCCCTGGCTGCCACATGCCATTCAACTGTCCACTAGCTGATGGAAGGGCCCCCAGAGGACCTGGTGACAGCCCCTTTACTTATCAGGCTCACTGCCAACACCAACAAAGGCACAGCATAGCAGCCACCTCTGAGCACCTATGCACACAGGGCCTGCAGCCCTACCTCCATCTCCTTGAGCACAGGGTGATCCTCGATCCCAGGGAAAAGCACACGCATGGCATACGTCCGGTAGTCAAGGAACGGGATGCCGGCGCCATCCAGGTCATTGGTCAGCTCATGGATGTCCGTCTGCAGCTCTGCGAAGGCTGTGACCAGATGTGGTATCAGAGGAAGCCCACCAGCTCCCCAGGCTGCCCCACTCTCCCTGTGGCTCCAGCTCACCCACCTCTCAAGGCCAGGCTGAAAGCCTGGTTCTGCCACTTACTGAATTTATGACCTTAAAGAAACCACTTTGCCTTCCTGTGGCTGAGTTTCTCTAGTCCAAACATAAAAAATCCTCTCCCTCCCTTAGCTGTAATGGTATTAACCAGAACAGGAGCAGAGGGGACACCAGCACCAGAGCCAGGCTGGGCAAGGCCTCCTGCATCTCGTATCTGTCATGTAAAGGTGGAGCAGCTCCACAGTGTGGCTCTGTGGGCTACCTGGGACAGGAAGGTGTGGCCAGGTATGAGCGGGGGGCTGGGCAGCAGAGGTCCCAGGGTTGCAGGCTGTCCCCAAAGCCCCAACATCTGCCACACACACACCCCAGGCCCAGTGGGCCCCTCTACACAGCCCATTTCACCCTGCTCTGAGCCAGCTCTGCCTTTCAGGAACAAAGGCAGGCAGGGCAGTGGGCAGGCCCCACAGAACATTCCAGAGCTGTGAGCTGTCAGCCCTGCGGCAGACCAAGGGACACACTATCTGATCAGCAGCCAGAATAGCACCAGCAGACTCTGGAGATTTCTGGCAGATTTAATTAAGAGCCAGGGCTTCATCTCCTGCGCACTGCTGCCTGCCAGGTCTGGTATCTCCACCTGGCCAGCCCTGGAGTGGCCACCAGCCACCACACTCACACATGAGCTGACAGACATAGGTACCTACATGCCAGCCTCACCACCCAGGCTACCTGTCCCCTGTTTTCCCAGGACTGTCCACAGGGCTGGAGGCTGGGTGAGCCCCAGCAATCACTGGGCCATTTGGGAATATCCAGGACTTGAGGGGCTCCTGGGATGGAAGACTCTTATGTTTTAAGACTGGTCAAGTTCTGGGCTAGAAAGACGCCTGAAAATCAGTGGAGTCTATAGCACTGGGATTTCTGCTGCCCACTCCCTCCCACACCTGGCCACACCTTCCTTTCCCACGTGGCCCAAGGAGAACAAGGCTTCAAGCTCTGGCCTGCAGCAAAAACACTGTTAGTGTCTGCTGCCTACAGCTGTGAGCACGCGCTAATTAATAGCCACAAAGTGCTCAAAGTCTCGCCTGGCACCTAACAAACGTTCCATAAGTGTTGCTGATTATCAACGCTGCTCCATTCCCATCTCAACAGCCAAGAAGACTTCTGCGCTGGAGTTTGGAGAGGCCACGGCAGAGTCAGGGCCCCCCAGCCCAGGCTGGCTAAGCACCCACAGATACCAGCCCTGAGCTCCTCCCTCATCCCACTAACCACACATCCAGCCAGAGAAGCCAGTTTGGTCTGACGTCCGCCACCTAGGGCCAGGGCTGCTATTGCCTCCAGCCCAATGCACCGACTGAGGAGCTGGCCCTAGCCACCAGCCTGGTAGCCCAGGGCCTCTGTCCTAGGTCTCCATGGTTCCAGACCGGCCCCTATCTCAGAGCCCACCTCCCTATTCCCAGCATTAACCCCTGCCCCACCCCAACCAATTGGACCACAGCATTCAACACACGGCCAGGGAGTCTGGAGATGCCAGCCTGGAGTCAGGCCTGGCTCTAACTCTGGCTCACAGCCTCTCTGAGACGTGTTAGCAGACAGATGGCCCCTGGGGCCCTCCTGTGCTCCACATAGAACCTCTGTTCCACCTTGGGGCAACCATCCTAGCTCTCCCTGCCAACCCTCAAGCTGCTGTTCACCTACCTCCTCTGAGCCCACAGCCAAAATATCTGCAGCTCCTGCCTAGGGCAATCTACCACTCTCTCTCTGGGCCCTACCCCATCTGTTCCTGGGTGTCCAGCTGCCCTTGGTCAGGGGCTTTGAGGAAGCAGGCCCAAGGAACAGAGGAAGGTGAGGAGGTGTGGCTGTCAGGGACAGGCTCAGTGACTATCCAATGGGATGAGCACACCCAGGAGAGATACTGGTGCCTTGGAGAGAGGAGCCCTGCCACAGACAGACTCCTGCACACAGGGCAGGAAGGCCTGCCACACTCTGGGCTCCCCTGCACAGGGCCCCCATGTCGCACCCTGCTGCAGACAGTCTGAGCTGATTTCTGCCACGCACATGAAAGGAGACAACACACAAATTAAGAGCAAGATGTGGCCAGACCCTCTCCCACAAAAGCTCTTCAAAGACAAAGGCCAGCCCAGGGACCCAGGACAGGCAGGGCTCCCCCTCACTGCACGAACACATGTACACACTCCACCACCTCCCCCCCCCCGAACTTGGAACCAGCTGTGTCTGCCATTCAGGGCACCCAGCAAGATGGGCACTGTCATCGTGCCCGTTCTACAGATGAGGAGAATGAAGCACAGGCTGCAGCCCTGTTCAAGCACCTGTCCTCTCCCTGGGACCTGGACCAGCACAGCTAGCCACTGGGCACAGCATGAACCCAGCTGGAGTGGGTGGGTGGGACAGACCTTGGCTCGGAGGAGGCAGCTGCCCCAGTGGGCCCTCAACCCCACATCCCAACCGACCTTCCTTGCACTCGAGCGCCACTCGGGACTCCAGGTTGTCCATCTGGAGCTGCAGCCGCTTGAGCGTGCGGTCAGCATCACGTGACTTGCGCTTGTATGCAATGAGCACAGCCACGATGACCAGCAGCAGGAGGCCCCCGCCACCACCAATGCCCACAGTGGCGGGCAGTGTCAGCAGGCTGTCCGAGTACATCTGCAGCATGCCAGGGGAGAACTCGAAGCCACCGGCCCGCACCTGCCGAGGAGTGGATAGAGGCCACTCAGGAGCCACCTGTGCTCCTCAGCAGAAGTCCTTGAGACCCCCCTAGGGCACCTGCCTGAGGGCAATGTCTCACCAATAGGGCCCACAGGGGGCAGCAGGGGTCAGGATGCAGAGACCAGCCAGGGAAGCCCCAGGGCTCACAGAGACTGAGTGGGAGGTGGGGAGGTGGTCTGGGGGGCTCAGGTAGAGGATGATAAGGCTTGCACGCCAGCCAGGCCTGCCCTTGAACCTGGTGTCCCTGGGCTGGGATCCCGAGTTGAGGTGTCTTGGCAGGAGGGTGAGGGACGCACCGTGACCTTATGCTGCCCTGTGAGGTTGGGTGATTCGCACAGCAGCTGTGTCTCAGACACGGTGAGTGTACAGGGCGTAGAGCCGATGAGCACCGTATAGTTGAGCCGGGAGTTGCCAGGTGCTGGCGGTAGGAGGTTCCGGCCCTGCATGGAGTAGGATGAGTCACAGCTCAGGGCTTTGCCCAGCCCAGCCCACCCCACACCAGCTCACCTGGCCCCAGCCCAGCCCACCCCACACCAGCTCACCTGGCCCCAGTCCAGCCCACCCCACACCAGCTCACCTGGCCCCAGCCCAGCCCACCCACACCAGCTCACCTGGCCCCAGTCCAGCCCACCCTACACTAGTGCACCTGGCCCAGGCAGAGGGGCAAAAGCTACCTACCTTCAGAATGAGTGGAGAGCTAGGCTTCAGCTCCAGGAGCCCAGTGGGGCTGAGTGGCTCCAGCACGGGGTCAGGGTAGTACAGGAAGGAGGAGGAGTTTAGCACCAGCAGGGCACGCACGTTGTCCATGACAAAGCCCAGCTCCTCAGGCCGCTCCCCCAGCTCTGGTGGGCTGCGCACGGGGTTGTCCACGGAGGGCGCACGGCACAGCATGGTGGTGTCGTTGTACACCATGCAGCTCTGGGGACACATGGCACAAGTGCGCTGGGCCGGCCCTCGCACAGCAGCAGGTGGTGCCCTGCCCATGGCTGCAGGCCCTCCACAGGTCAGTGCCAGGCCCTCCCCTGCACCAGGCAGGGGTGCTGTAGCCTCAAGGCCTCAGGCACACCCAAGGCTGGCAGGAGCCAAGCAGGGGCAGGGGCATCACCAACAGGAGCCCCAGCCCAGGCAAAAGCACAGATGGCAGTGGGGACAGTGAGGCAAGTGGCATGAGGAGCAGGAACTCACATTTTCCCTTTCAACGCCGCCATACTTCGCCCGGATTCGGGGTTCACGAACCGTGGCCAGGTTGGTGCCTGTGACTGTGAGGAGGGTCCCACCACTAGGACACAAGGGATTGGGGGAGTCACTGCATGTTGCCAGGGGCCAGCACAAGGCTCAGGGCAGACACATGGCTGACAACTCAGCGGGACAGGGCCCACCGCCCCCAAAGACAGCAAGCAGGTAAAAGCTGTCTGCACCAAACTCCCTGTGGTGCAGAGCAGGCAGGAAGAAGAGCTACCAGGCCCCAGATAGAAGCTTGCAGGCTGGGCCTGGTCCCAGTGTGAGGGACAGGGCATGGGTGGCCGGGCCACAGCCTCCCACCTGTTGATGCTCCACTCAGGGTCAATCCTCAGGATGGTGGGGTCCTCTGTGTAGTTGTACTTCACCTCAGGGTTGGTGAGCTGGGCTCGGTTGATGTTGACGACAATGGGAGTACTGCCAGGGCTCTGCCCGGGGGGTGTCAAGCACCGGATTTCCCGGGAGTTCCTCCTGGAGGGGCCAAGATGGACAAGAGGCAGTGTCAGGAACTTGTGCAGAGCTCACGCCCCTAGAGCTGAGCATCCAGGTTCCCTCACACAAGCCACATGAAGGCAGGTGAGGCACTGAACCTCCAGGCCTCACTGCCCGTCTGTAGAACAGGACCTGCCTCCAGTGGGCTGTCCACAGTCGCCGCAACACACCCTCCCAGGGCCATGGAAGTCTGGTCCTAGTCTTGGGCCTGGCCTGGCCTTCTCTTGCTCCCAGCCCCCTCAGGCCTGCCCTGACCTCTGACTCCCAGGTCTGCTTCCTGACAGCTCCCATGGCCGAGGGCCCTTGCCTCCATGCTCTCCGGACAACCATGGCAAGGGCTTCACACCCCTGGCCCCAGCCTCTGCCATGGTATCCAGTAGCAAGTCTACTCTGCCACTGCTGGAGATGGTCAGGGAGGCCAGGCCAGGGCCCTGACCTCTCCCACCTGTCCCAGGCTCCTCTCTCTCAGCCTGTGATCCAAGGGGGTCCAGGGCCCACTCCTGCTGCCCTGAGGGTGGCAGCCTCCTTCCCTCTTGATACCTGTAGTGATCTGAAAAACAGGACTTTATCACCCACCCCTGGGCTGTGAGGAGACTGAAAGAGCTGGTGGGGCAGGGGTAACTCTGATGGGCAGGCCGTCAGGTACTGCCCCCTGGCCTGACCCTGCTCCTTCACTAACAGCTGGGGGCCCTGCAGCTGCCAGGCTGCTCACTGCAAACACCAATGATTATGCTGATAACGGGTAATTATCACAGGAAAATATTTAAAGGGACGTTCCATTATCAACCTTAATCTAAAATTATTCACTTCAAGCCTCAGGGCTTTTGTTAAGATTTCTGTTTTCTCTTAAAATTTTGTTTAAACACTTCTTACTTTTCACCCAAGGGACTCCCACTGCTCCCAGGGAGGGGTGAGGGGAGGAGGAGGCCATGTTGTGCCCACCCCTGGGGCCGAGCCCTGCCCACCTGCCTGCCCCTCTTCTCCCACCTCAGAGGTAACCCCTGTTTCCATGGTAACCTTCTCCGCCTCTGGGTTTCCATAGTGATCACCCCAGCCAGGCTCTCCATGCCCCGTTGCCTGGGCAACAGCAGCGGGAATACAGCCACCTGAACCAGGAGGAGGTGCAGCCAGCCCGACCAACCCCGTACCAGGAGAAGGAGCAGGGCCGGCCACCAACAGACACAGCCACGTCACTGCCAGCATTCAGGTGGCTCCCCTCGATGCCAATCCAGGTGCCCCCTGACAGAGGCCCGCGGGAGGGGCTCACACGGTAGAAAGTTGGAGTCTGCAGGAAGAAAGGGCTTGGTGGAATTCCTGGGAGGACACCTTTGTGGCCACCTGGTGACAGTCTCCACTCTGCCTGTGTGCATGGCTAGCTATGTCCACATGCCTTGAGCCGGGTCCAGCACAGCAGGAGAGAGACAACAACTCCCCAGCCATGGAGAACAGGAGCAGAATGTGGCTTAACAAGGGAGCCCCAGGGAGGACAGGGGTGTGGCCTATGGGCCTAGGCCAGCCCCTCGCCCAGGAGAGACCACAGCAGCATGCCACGGCTGCCTTCTTGGAGCACAGGGCAGAAGGTGAGGCGGGACTCACCACGAAAGTGAAGCGCTTGGGTGACAGGGCCCGGTAGGGGGGAGAGCAGTCCCGGACGCACACCTCCACCAGGGCGTCGTGGGCCCGCACTGTGCTGGCGTCCCCAATCTCACACACGATCCTAGGAGCACAGGCAGGCCTCAGCAGCTGTGGGGCCCTCCCCCGTCCCAGCAGGCCCATGCCCTCTGCCACACGTACTGCTCGGCACTGATGTACTCGCTCTCCACGGGGCTGCACGGCACCTTGCCCACACGCACGCCCAGACGCACATCCTCGAACCGGAGGCCCAGGTTCTCGCCCGTTATGGTGAGCCGCGTCCCTCCCTGCCTCGGGCCTGTCTCGGGGGACAGCTGCGGGGAGGCAGAGGTTGAGAAGCCTGCGTGCCACCACACCCGGCCCAGGTGGGCCATCCTGCTGGTGAGGGACGTGGCAGGCAGGATGGCACTGGGCAGGTGGGTCTGGCCAGGGCCTACCTTGAGGATCTTAGGGTCGGCACAGCGGCTGCTGCCATGGCGGGCGTGCATCCAGGACACAGGCACGTCAGCTGGGCAGTTGTGGCGCAGGGAGCAGCGGCGCTCGGCCACGCACCAGCCACACTCAAAGCGAGGGTCGGCCTTGAGGCAGAGGCCACAGCTCTCACGCAGGGCTGGGCACTTGTAGAGGTGGGCTGCAGGGAGGGGTCATGGTCAGCTTGGCCCCACCCACCACCCCACCCTGGCAGGGTCTGCACTCACCCTGGATGTTCTGGGGGTTGTCAATGACAAAGTTGCCGTTCCACACCACTGACAGGTTCACGGGCAAGTCACTGATGTCATTCCCCTCATACGAGTACTGTGGGCAGCAGATGGCACGGTCAGGCTCTGGGGTTGCAGGCTACTACCTCCAGACCACAGTGGAGGGTCAGTACTTCCTGGTTGGGGCCTGCATGCCCCTTGCCATCTCTGGGACTGGCCACTGGGAATGGCTTGGCAGGGCCCAGAACCTAGGCTCCTGAGTGAGACTGGCATTTCCAGTCTGGAACCTGACATTTCACAGCAGCTACTGCCCACCAGCCAGCTGGGGGGCCAGCTTCTGCAACCTCCTCAGCTCCCCCCACAAATAGGCATACCCTATACATTGGCTCTCTTCCTAGTTCCACAGCCCCTCCCCACAAGCCAAGCCTCCATCCCCAGCAACCATGTGAGGTGCACTCTGCTTTCCAGGGTCAGCCTCCATTGAGACCTCTCCTCCGAGACCAGCTGCAGCCACAGGAGCCCTCAGCCTCCCTTGAACCACTCCCTGCAATGAGACTGCTGGGAAGCCAGGACTCCCAGCTGAGGCCCACAGACAAGCACCAGGGGTGTTGTAAGAACTTCAGTATCTTCAACTGAGTGAAGCTGGATGGACCAGGACTGCCCTGAGGTGTGAGATGTGTGTGTCCCCCATCACATGGGGCCGGGTCCTCCAGTCTCTCCCAGACCTCTCTGGAGCAGGCCTGGGCTCAGCTGTGTCCCATTTTCTCCACTGATGACCTCAGCTCCCTGCCTGTGCTTGGGAGAAGCAAGGAGCCCAGTCTTTCCAAGTGGCCGCCCAGCAATTCATCATTATTTTATCTGCAGGAATTTAATTGGATCCTATCAAATTCCCTGATACTCCTGCTTCCCTTTAAACACAGCTGAAGGAAAGATAAATGTGGACCTGGAGAGAAGGGAGGGGTGGGAGAGTTGAGGGAGATGGAAAGGAACAGAGACAGACGCTTCATGGCAAGGGAGAGGACAGTGTGGAGACAGGGGCCCGAGAGATGCAGATGGGAGGTGCAGGGCAGACGGGGAGCCAGTGTCAGAGAGCGGGAATGTATGGAGAGGAAGGCAAGCAGACGGAATTCCAGAACAGCCATGGTGACAAGGAGTGACCCTGATGGCCAACCTGCAGCCTGCCCTGCTCTGGGAAGCTGGCTGTGACCTCCCTGCCCACCCTGTTAAGACAGATGAGGGCTCAGCCAAGGGGCCACAGAAGCCAGACCACTGACTTTATCAAGGGGCATTTTAGAGAGTGGGGCCCAACCTAAGCCTTGGCGACAGCTCAGGGACCAGGTCAATCCCAGGAAGAGCCCCCGCTCACCTGACCACACCCTTCCTGAGCAGATGGGAGAAACTAAGGCCTGCTGGCTCGTCATAGGGAGCCAGAGAGCACAGGGCTGGGTCCCCATCACTAAACTCACCAAGCTCGAAAACAGAGCTTTCAAAGTATTGCTGAACTAGATATGAAGCACCAAACATGGCCTTTTCTCCGGCACATAGGCAGTGCCCATCTGGGCATGGCTAGTACAGATTGGTGGGGCCATAGGAGTCGACAGGTTCCAGAGGCCTGACCTTGGCCTTCTTGGGGCAAGGTACCCACAGCTGGCAAACAGCTAGCTGTTCCCCAACATACGCAGACCTGCCCCTCAGCCCAGGACATGGAGACACACGCACGTGGGAGATGCTGCCCACGTGTCCCATCAGGTCTTGCCGCCGAAGTCCACTCCCAGGGTGCCTCTGACTCGTCCCAGTGGCTGACCACCTGTACCACCCTTCGTCAGCAGCACATACCAGGTGGCTGCCAGCCTGTGCCACACCACCCCAGCCTGCTGTCGCAGCCCCTCACCGAGGAGTTCTGGCACTGCAGACTGGAGCTGTTGAAGCGCAGGGCAGTGACCCGGGCCGGGCTGCCCGGGATGTGGAACAGGCACTCGTACCCACGCTGGCCTGACTGTGGCTGCGGCAGGTTCCTCGCGGCCAAGGTGATGGGCTTCACCACACCCACTGGCACGTAGATCTGGGTGGAGGGCAGGATCTGTGGGCAGTCCTGGAGGCGAGAATGCTTCAGGTGAACTTGGGAGCAGCCTGGGGTGCCCCACTGCACCCCAGGCTGCAGTTTGTGTATGGATGGAGCATACACTCCTCCTAGCCCAGCCCTGCTGTGGCCACTTTGTACACTGTCACACCAAAGCCCACAGGGATAGCCAGCTGTGCCGAGGGCTGCACACTGACCAGGGCAAGCCCTCTCCTCTCTGGTCCCAAAATACTCCATCTGGGCTCTAGGACCCCGTCATCCTGGGGACTGAACAAGCCTCATCTGGGCCACAGCTGAAAAGGCCCCTGAGGAAAAGCAGGGGAGAACTTGGGGCTTGAGCTCTATGCTAGGAGCCCAGGGAGTCTAAAAATAGCCAGAGCTCAGCAGAAAAACAGCCTGGGACCCCAGGGCCCCTAGCACCTCAGCAACAATAACTGATGCAAGGGCCCAGCTTTCTTGCAGCACGGCTGCTTCCAGCCTCCAGAGGAAACAGGCCCTCGGGAACACCGCTGAGCCAGGCTTTAAATAGGGAGGCTGAGAACAGGCTGTAATCCCCAAGCCTCCAGCAGCTCCCAAGGAGGGCACAGCACAGGAACAGCTCTGCAGAGATGCTAGGGGCCCCAGGAGAGGATTCTGGCTTAGCCCCCAGGGGTCAAGGGAAGCACAGCTCAGAAGGCATGGCCAGGCAAGCTGACCACCAACTGCTGGGTCTGCAGGGATGCTCCCATGTCCGCTGGAAAGAGGCAGGGAGTGGAGCTTGCACCTCCCCAACACAGCACATACAGCCCCAGTGGGGAAGCATCACAGGCAGGCTGGCCTGCACCTACACCAGCACTTCCCTGGCTGTTAGGTGCCTAGCACTGCTCACTGAGACTCAGGCTGGAGCTTCATCATGACTGGGAACACACTGGGCACGGCACCCTGGGCCCAGCCATGAAAAAGGGGTCAGCTCAGGACCCAGCCTGTATGAAGACTGAGGACAACCACAGAGAAGCCTGGGCCTGCTCAGTGCCTGTGGTTCCAGGAACGCTTGTGGCCAGTGGCAGGCGGCCCAGGGCAGGTTCCCCTAGCATGAGGCCCAGCACTGCCCCCACCGCACTACAGCATGGGTATAGGCAACCCCTACCTGCCCACCCTGTGACCTGAGGATGGCACAGGATGGCCTGGCCCCTGGCCACCTCTGCCCTCCTAGCTCCAAGCCACGCTGGTCCTCTCCAGGCGCCACTCCCACCTCGCTCCTACCCCTACACCTGCCACCTCTTCCTGGTATCAGCAGGGTATCTGTCTTCCAATCATGGATTCTAGAACTCAGGAAGCAGCCAGAGAGGACAAGCTCGGGGACCTTCTGGGCCCGACTGCAAGTTGGGCCTGAGCTGAAAGTCCACTGACCACCTGACTCCACAGACCCCACTCTGGATCTCCCTGAGCCAGTCAGTCCAGAGCCACTGTCCAGTGGTCCCCAACACAGTCACCTGGTAAAAAGGCCAGAGGTCCCTTTGGGGCAGGCAGGGAGAAAGATTCACACTACACATACTTGACAACACAGCAAGGTCCTTCCTCCAGGGAGCCCAGTCTCCCCTGCGTGCAGGGTTTTGGGGTCTGTAAACTGGCTCGGGTCTAGGGGATGACTGAGGCCCAGAACCTACCCTCACTACTCAGCTCATCACACTCTGTTCCTATGACTTGGGACTCTTCTCCTCACAGGGACCAAGAAAGAGCTAAGTGGACTGCCCACATCCTTTACTGCTGGGGATACAGTGACTTGCCCAGGGTCCAGCCTCTCATGGCATCTCTCAGGCTGGCAGGAGGAGAGGTCAAGGCATAAGGGACAAGGCTAGGGAAGAGGGCGGGGACAGGACTATCCTGGGGAGGTGCCAGCCACACCTCTCCATTCAACAAAGCAGTCTGACAGTGGCACGCCTCATAGGGAAGTTCTAACACAGCGGTTCTCAACCTTCCTAATGCCTCCTAATGCCGCGACCCTTTAATATAGTTCCTCAAGTGGTGATCCCCAACCATAAAATTACTTTCGTTGCTAATTCATAACTGTCATTGCTACTGTTATGAATCACAATGTAAATATCTGATATGCCAGATGTATTTTATTGTTACAAAGGGATCACAACCCACAGATTGAGAACCTCTGCTCTAATGTGTCACTCTGGTAGAGTGTGAGCTCCATTCCTGGGGTCCACATGGGGCCCCCGTCAGGCTCTGGGTAGAGGCACCACTGGCCTCAGTACCCAGCCCTTCCTATGTGCACAGCACACTGGTCACTCCCACCTCAGAGCAAAGCAAACAGCCTGAGAACACAAGGAGCAAGGCAAGCATCCTCAGAGACCTGTTCCACCCTGGGCCACCCTCCCCAGGGGAGCCAGACTTGAATGTCCCAGCTGGAGGCTGGGCAAAGATGTCTAGGACAAAGACCACAGAGCTGGGGAAGGTCCATGCTCCCTGGTGAGAAGGCGCAGAGAAGTGGCCTGGGGGAGGGGCATGGGGCTGCTGCTCAGCACTACACACCAGACTCCTATCACAACTTAGAAACAACTAAGTAAAAGTCTGGGACTCTAGCTAAAGAGATGGGGAAGAATCCATTCCCCCAAACAACCTGCCTTTACCCTAGCCCAGGCTCCACAGGCTCACTCAACACCTCCTGCCCTACTTCCCCAGGGTCCCTGGGTCACTACCTCCAGGGGCTGGTCTCCTTCAAGTGCCTAGCAGTGATAGCAAGGACACAGGAAGAATCAGAGACAGCGCCTGGCCTTCTCTGGCCTCCAAAACCACCCCAACTGCCCACAGCCCCAGCCTGGGTCCTGCCTCGGCCTTGTGACCACTCAGCTGTCTCCTGGGCTCCATACAAACCAGAGCCACTGCCTGGGCAGGTCACACCTGCAGTGGCTGTCCATTACTGGCTCACAAGGCCCTAGGACCAGTTCCTGCCAACCTCAGACCCCACTGCAGGGCACTGCAACACAGCTCTTCCTATACCTAGGCACACTGGCCCAGTTCCTCAAGCAGGACGCACCCCCAGGAAGTCCCCTTGAGCCCCAACTCTCACACATGCACTATCAGGCCTTGTTACCACCAACACTCATGGTCCCTGTCTGCTCTTAGTCTTGCCTCCACTGCCATCTCAAGTCCTGACACGCAATGCCACTCCAAGGAGCAAAAAAGCCAGGTCCAGAGGGTGATGGTGGGGATGGCCGGGGGGCTCTGTGAGGAAGGGACCCAGAGGAGAAACAGGCTGTAGCTCTGGGGGGCTCTGTGCCCACTTACCTTCTTTTGGCCCAGCCTGTCCAGAAGTTCAGCCCAGATGCTGCGCCCACATGCCTGCCAGTGGGTGCCGTGTCCACAGCAAAGGAGGGCCCTACTCCACACTCACAGACTGGACAGAGACCACACAGCTCAACTTCCCACCACCCAGTGCCTGGCATGCCCTCCAGCAGTGGTTCTCAATTTCCTAATGCCGCAATGTATTTTCATTGTTAAAAAGGGGTCACGACCCACAGGTTGAGAACTGCTGCCCTACAGTCTACTGTACCCTGGCTCTGACAGCCTTGGGTTCCAGGAGGGGCAGCCTGCTTTCCACATGGTCAATACCTCACCCAACTCCAAGATGGTTACTACACAATTAAGAGCAATCCCACAACTTTAGACAGCTCCAGGAAGCCATCAGCCACTCAGCAGGTTAATACGAGTTCCCTCACCTTCCCAGAGGGCTCAGGCCAACCCTGCATGCCTGCTCACCAGGCACCCACACCCCCAGCTCCTGCTTCCACTGTCTATGGGGCCTGCACACGGCCCTTGCCCTGCGCCCAGGAGTCCACAGGTATCTCTTCAGTCCATAGCCCCCATGTAGAGGCCTGAGTAGGACTCAGAGGCATCTCCCCCTCCAGAGGGTCACAGAGGACATCCAGAGAACACTGTCCAAAACAGCCCTGGAAGGTGTCGCTGGCCCCACAGACCTTCTTGCCCCAAGCCAGAATCCTTCAGACTGATGCAGCATGGCTACCCCCTCAAGGTGTGTGGATGACCCAACACTCAGATACCCACAGGACCAGGCTCAGGTGACACTCAGGCAGAGCTATCTCTACCTGGTTCTGCTGTACCTCCAAAAGCCTGGTCCCCAAACCCAGCCCGGCCTTACCTCGGACACGTTGACACGGCCCTCCAGGAAGGCGCAGTCGGCAGCATTGTGGGTGCAGACGTGGCGGTATTTACACCAGTGGCAGGGGAAGGAGCCGTTGACACATGACAGGCAGCTATGGGGGAGAGCAGGGCGCTGAGACCTGAGGACCCTGCCTGTGCTACTACCTGTAGCCATAAGGGGCCACCACACTGCCTGCCACTGAGTCTCATCCTGCCACCACACTCCTTTGCACTGGCTGCTCCCCCTGCCTCCTCTCGGGCTGGCGGGGGGCAGCTCCTGGATTTGTCTCCCATGTCCTGGCACTCATGCCCTCCTTGCCACTTTTCTGTAGCCCCCAGCCTGCCCCAGGGGCTTCTGCGGTAACCAATAGCCTTGGGTGACTGTGAAAATGTTGGCATAACTTGGAACTGTGTTTTAAGTTTTACCACATTTCAATAAACATGGGTTTAAATTTAGGTAGTGAGTAACTGCCACAGAACTGGAGTGTGGTACACATCTGCCTCCCCCTTCGCCCCCTGCCTGGGCAGGGGCCTGTCCATTCCCTCTGACACATCCCAGAGCTGTGATGGGCAGGCCATCACATGTGTGCTGCCCGCGCAGCCTCGGGCCTCACTGTCCCAACAGCTTCAGAGGATACCACCTCCTCAACCTTCTCTCCAGGATCTCACAACCTGCCATGGCCCCTCAGGCTCCTTCCAGGGCTGACCCCTTCCCCAGAGATCCCCACACCCTGCTTAGCACAGGCAAACTGCATTCTGGAAATACAAAAATGGTCCGGCCCACAGTAGGTCCAGGCCCAGTTGGGGTGAGTCCCCAGTGACACTCACGACTGGTGGACACTGCAGTTGTAGAAGACAAAGTCCACAGAGGCGAACTTCTTCCCTGTCTCCTTGGACTTCAGATAGAGCTTTACCACGCGCTGGTCCCCTGGAGAGCAGCATGGGCTGAGTCACCAGGGCTGCCAGGCGCCAGAGAGCCCAGGACCCCATGCAAGGCAAGCCCAGACAGGGGAAGAACTAGCCACCACCATCGAGCTGCAGACACCAGGCCTCAAGTGTTCGGCCAGGCCCCTCCTCAGCACCCTGGAGGCAGGAACCTTGGATCTGCTGGGACCCCTGCCCCGACCTGCCTCCTGTTCAGTTAGGGGGGTGCTGGGAACCACATGGCCCTCCCCACGCCTGCCCCAGCCTAGCCAGGTTGGCTTATGGTGTGGTTTGTGCAGAGTCAATACAGCAACTACCTGGACTGCAGCAACTAGAGAAGGCCTATACCCCCAACCCCTATAGGCCCTGCTGCACTTGGGGTCAATGCCCCCCACTCGACCTCCAACCTCACACGCCTACCCCTGCCAATCTGAGGGTTTTGACAAGTCTCTGTCCTGGGGCCACTTCCTGCCACCTCCAAGTTCACCATGGGACATGCCCCCATCTGGACACCTCCCTAGCAAGAGGGCCGCTCACTCTGGCCCTGTGCCTGGAGGACCCCATCAACTCCAGGGTCCCCGTGCTCACAACTGCACCCTGGAACTGAGCTGGGGAGGTGTTGAGAACACGTGGGTGACTGAACCCCACTCCAGGCCTCCTCAGGCCAAGGTGCTGCTGGTGCAGGACTGGAGGGGCACTCACCCTGGCCCTGTGTGATGGGCGCCACCTCGCGAGCAGAGGGTGAGCGGCAGTGGATCCGACCATCCTCCAGAACACCCTCAGACTCCATGAAGTCCTCAAATGAGCAGTTGACACCGGCTGAGAGGTCGGGCACATTCCAAGCCTGCAGCACAAGCTGGGGGCAACAGCAGGTGAGCACATCTCTGCGGCTGCTCCCACACCCCTGCCCCTGCCTGGGCAGCCACTCACCGGGACCCGGGACATGGTGACAGACACATTACGCGGCTGCACCGTCAGCCGCACACACTGCAGCAGGTCTGAGGCAAAGCGCTGGGGCTCGTCTGCCCGCTCACAAGTGTCCTGCCGTGAGCAACTGCAGGCAGAGAATGTGAAGCTGGGCAGGTGGGGAGACCCAGTGCACCCCAAATGGTCAGCCCACTGTGCAGGCCTGGACCAAGGACACAGATGGCTTGCCCCACCAGCCCTGTGACATTCCCACCTTCCTCAGCAGGGCTGTGCCAGCTTCACCCTGCTCTGAGGGGGCTGTGCTACCTGCACAGCAAGGCAGCCCCACGGCACCCCAAGTAGGGGAGTTACCAGACTGGGGCATCGGGGGCCCTCCCTGCCCACCCAGACTCACATGCTGTGCAGGACACACCAGCCGCAGTGAGGGTCCCGTGACCCCAGGCACAGCTCACAAGATGTGTACTGCACACAGCTCTCCACGGGCACCCTTGTCACCTGGGGAGGGGGATGTGGCATCAGGCCCCTCCAGTCCTCTCCCAGGGTCCCCACCACCACCACCTAGTGTTTCCCAGCCCCACCCTCCTCTCCCACATGCCACGGAGGTTCTGGCTCCCGCCTCTCAGAGGCCAATAACAGGGACCTTGCCTTGGCCAAGTCAGGTCACAGGGGCGCCAGGCCTCTGCATGGGCAGGCAGGCAGTGGAAAAGCCGACAGGGGCGGGGTGAGCCAGTCGGCAGTAATCAGCTTTGGCCAGCACTATTTCCCTGCCTAGCTCTGAGCTCCAGAGGAATAGACGGTTGGACAGCCCGGCCGGAGAACAGGAGGCAGGCCTGGATGGCACTCACAGGATAGGTGGGACCCTGGCCCACACGAGCTTCCTGGCTTGGCCTGGCTTCCCAGCACTCAGGCAGGTCTCTGAGGCCTCAGGGGCAGAAAAATCAGGAGTAGCCAGGAGGGCAGGAGGCCTGTACTCACCCTGCCCTGTGCTTTGCTGGGCCCAGCTTACCTCACCTGCCCACCCCCCAGAGGCCATGGGGTCACCAAGCTGGAAAGAATGGTGGTGGTGGTCTCTAAGCAGGCCAGGCCAGGGACACAGCCCATACCCTTGGGCCCCAATGCACTGCCCAACCCCTCAGTGACACCCATCCTCTGAAACTGCTCTCTGTCAAGTCCTCAATTCTGGGTCATGAAATCATTTAGTGAGGGGCAGAAATCCCAGCCCTAGCCCCGGAGAACCTGGGGACAGTGGCAGTGGTATAAGGCCCCAGTGCTCAGAGTACATACCCAGACAGGTACAAAACCATGCCCACCAGCCACCCGACCGTGATGTGGCCCCTGTCCCCAGCTTCCCCATGACCACAGTCTACCTCTGCACATTGGCGTCCCACCAGCACAGCACCCACCTGCTTTTCAGTCATGGCATAGAGGTACTGGCGGTTGGGGCTGAGAACAAGGTCCCGCAGGATGGGGCTGCCTTCCTGGGCCACCACACTCTCATAGGCCAGGGCTGGCCGGCCACCAGGGTTCGCAAGGTCCACCAGGATCTGTGGTGGTAAAGCTCCCTGAGCAAGGCTATGTCAGCACCTGCCTAACCCAACCCCACCCAGAATAGAGGTTGGGGTCTTAAGACCCCTCCAGCCCACACAGCCCTGCAAGAACAAGACTGGGATCAGAAGGGGCCAAGGCTGGCTACACTCACCCCAGCACCCTGTATCCACCCAGCCCTAGTATGGGAGCTTATGTGGGCAAACTTCAGCCCAGACAGGCTGGTCTTGGCCTCAGCCTCTTATCAGTCAACAGAGGCCAAAAACATGGGCATACTGGGGACTAGAGATGGCCACTGCCCTGGGTGTCATGGCCATACCCAGGGTGAAGGCCTCAGACACTCTCAACCTGTGGCAGGCTGGGTTTCTGAAGGGGTGTGGGAGGGCAGAGGCCAGGGTCTGTAGGAGCACAGGGAGTCCAGTGTGGCTGCCAAATGAAATAAGGGTGGGGTATCCCAGAGGTGGAGGGGGGCACCCCATCAAGGCTGCAGAGGAAGGCAGACATCTCATCGGCATGGAAATGTATTCCAGATCCCAAATAAACCGGGCGTTAATTAGCCAGCTCTTCTCTGCAGCTTGCAATGCTGAGAGTATTTTTAGTTGCTTTTACCAAACAAATGTATTTAATTAACAGAGAGACCCAGGGGGCTTTCCAGAGATGGGACTTGTGGGGCGTGTCCACCCAGTTCAGCCTTCTGGGCAGGCTCCCCAGGCTCAGGCCGGCTCCTGCCTGTTGCGTGGCCAGCCTGGCGCCCACACTTCACCTCCACCTCGGGGCGGGGGCCTGGGCCCACACTTGGCACAGTGCCCCTTCTTTGCGCCCCCACAGTGGCAGGGCAGGGCAAGGCAACATAGAGTCAGGCAAAATCCCTCACTGGAGTCAGCCCTATCAGGCCTGGCCGAGGGCGGCGGGCCAGGGTGGGGCGCTATGTCTGTGGGCCAAAGAGGCTGCTGGCTGCAGGAGGCAGGACGGTGGAGGGGGGGGAGCTGCATTCCTGCACTCCACCACCCCCCACATCCGCTCAGCTGCCTCCCCACCAGGCAAGCTTAAGTCAAACCAGACCCGGAAGAGCTAAGCCCAGAGCCGGGCAGGGGAGGAGGCTGTCGAATGGGCCCAGAGAGGACACCTGCAGGGGCTGGGGTCCCAGTCTGGGGGCCACAGGAGCCTAGTGCCATGGGTGGGGCCAGGAACTGGACCCTACCTGCTCCCCTGTGCTGGCTTGCCTGCCCTGAAGTCACAACTGGGCCAAGAGTCTTCACCCAAAATGACTACTGGCCAAAAGTGTACCAAGGGGCACTGAGGATGCCCACCCCAAAGGCCTCTGCCCTGCCCTGGGCAGCAGCTCAGGCTCACAAGGCCCCCCAGGTCCCCCAGGCCTAGGCAGGATGCCGGCCAGGACCCAGCCCCTGGACTCACATTGCCCAGGTCCACACCACAATGGGGTAGGACACTGAAAGGTGCTAAACCTCTCTTTGCCTGTTTCCCATGAATCAGGAATGACAGACACCACAGAGCTATTCTGGGGCTACAGACTAAGCCAGCATGCCAGGAGGGGTGAGACGGGAGATAACACGGGGGGCCAGGGTCACACACACACACACCTGAGCACTGCCAGGGAACAGGAGGCAGGAAGACAAGGCGGGCAGGGCAATGCCTGGACAATGGGCAGGTGCAGGACCCCTGTGCTCCACACCCACCACTGTCAACCCAAAAGATCCCCATCAGGGCTCTGGATTTCCTCCTAAGCCCTTGCCCTCACCTTGGCCTCCCATCCCTGCAGATGTGTCTAATAGCCGCCCCAAAACCCAAGACGCACTCTAGGCCCAAGGCCCTTCCTCCATGGCTCCAGGCCTGTCCTTACTACATGGCGTGCAGGGTCATAACGCTGACGAGACCCTGACCTTAGTGTGCAGGGGGTGCCCAAGAGGCATCTGAACAGGGACACCAAGGGAGAGGTACCAGCCTTGCTACCCTGCTAGGGACTGATCCTATTCAAGGATGAACTGGGATTCTTGCAACCCAAGGATGGGGCTCTGTGGCCTGGGGGCACAAATGTCACATCCAGGGCTACCCCACCCAGCAGGGGATGGAGGAGGAAATGGTTTTGGGAAGGGCAACTCCAAGGCATTGGGGGAGGGTGTGGCCAAACAGGAGCAGGCCTCTTCCCCAGGGTCCCAAGGCTTGGTCAAGCAGGCAGGCGGGCCAGCTCCAGGCCCCAGAACACCCTGCACTCATCCCACCCAGCAGCAAGGCAACCGAGACAGGTGGTGCCCGACAGCTGCAGCCTGGAGCACATGCGTGTCCAGCTGTCCATCCGCCATGCAACCATCTGTTCACACACCTGCCAGCACTGAGCCATCCCACTCCTTTGCAGGCTATCCTCAGGGGGACAGGGCCCAGGGTGAAGCCGCTGTGTGACTACCGAGGGCACAGAGAGGCAGGGGTGTCGGGGAGGCTGACGTATAGCACACCAGGCCAGAGGGGGGTATGCCTGGGTAGCAGGCCCCAGGTTGTGTGCTGAGCCTTCACAGTCCCGGCTCAGTAGGTCCCCATGTGCACACGCATGCTACAAGGGCAGTCTAGTAGGGAAGGAGTCCCCAGATTATGCCCCCTGTGCCCTGATCCATGTTCTGGTTGGAGGCCCCAAGCACTCTAGCCAGGAGGTAAACTGAGGTACACAAAGCACCTGATAGGAACCCAGGATCCCAGGACCTCAGCTGTCCCCAGGGGGAAGGAATCTGTTCCAGAAGAGGGTGGAGGGAGAAGGGTCTGCAAGGAGCAGGTCCCAGGCAGCAGGAAGGAAGAGCAGACAGCAGAGTGGGCACAGGGCCAGGGGCCTGGCAGGACGCAGGGCTCATGTGCCAGGCCACACATGCCAACACCTATACCCAGCCCCAGCTGTCCACTAAAGGGCCACCCACCTTCAGAAGGCCCACCCTTGAGGCAGCTGGGCCCAGCAGTCCCCTCCCACAGCAGCTGGGAGCTGGCAGAGCAAACAGGAATCTGGCAATGTCTTGGGCATGGGGCCGAACCAGGGTCCTTGCTATCTTCCCACCTCCAGCTGTCACCTCCTTGCTCAGCAAATCCTTCTCTGAAGACTACCAGAACCTTTTACAACTGGCCTGACAGCTCTCTTTCCCTCTTCCCACCCCACGAACCTGGGGGGTAGGTGGCAAACTCAGTCCTGCTCCCTCTGCCCTGGGATCCTTCCCCTTCACCCATAAAGGCTCAGGTGAGTCACCCAACCTCCCCGGATGTGCTCACCGGGCTGTGCTGGGCCCTGGGTATCCACCCATCCTCAGATAAGGGGAACACAGGCCACCCTACTCAGCTTTTACGAGGGCCCTCTACCTCTCAAAGTCCCCTGTCCTGTCCAAACACTGGAGAGTTCACCCAGGATTCTGAGCTGAGGCACCAGGGCTGTCAGCATCCTGATTGTGGGACAGACCCCAGCGGCACCTCAGTGCCAGGGCCAGGCAAGGCATGGGCCTCCCCCGTGGAATGAGCACCTCGTACCACCATGGGGCTCACCTGACCCTCCCCATTGACAAGCTAGAGTAGGGTCACTCCTCTGCACAGGACGCAGCAGGCAGGGACCCTGCAAAGGGAGCCCCGCTGAGCCCCAGGATGGCCAGCTGCTGGCCCAGCCAGGTCAGCTGTCTGTCCAGCCCAGAGCCAACAAAGGGCCCATTCTCAGGGCTGAGGGTAGCAGGGGCACTGAGGAGGACGTCTGGGCTGCCCAGGCTGTGCGCCAAGGCCAGCACACTCCCTAGGTGCCCAGAGGCAGAGGACTGCCCAGCTTGGCTCCAACCCAGTGAAGGAAGAGTGCCTTGTCTGCCTACCCTACAAAGGCAGCTGCAGGTCAGGCTGCTAGGCCCCTCCCAGCCCTCGCTTGTGAAGTATGGGTACGCTGATGAGCTGTGGTAAGGGACAGGGGACAAGGGCCAGGCATAGGCAGAACCCTGGAGCTGTGGCCAGCCAGGTAGTCATGGCCTTATAGGCCTTGCAGCCCTTCCACAGAGATGGCAGCTGAGGTGTTCAGGGAGGCGTGGGGACTTTTGCCCCTCCCCCCCCCCCAGGACCTCTGGGGCACAGACCTGACCTCCCCTCTTCCTCTCCTCTCCCTCTGGGTCAGGCCTGCACAGCTAGGGCAGGAACCAGCTCCCAACCTCCCAGCCCCTGCATGGGAGCCTTCCTTGGCTGGGGTCTGGGGACAGGTTCCAGGCTCCCTTCCTGAGTCCCCATCATTCTCAGAAAGGCGAGGAAGAATTTGATACTGGAAAAGCAATTAGTTGATTTCCTCTTGGCAGTAATTGGGTAATTAAAATGTGATTTGTAGGAGCCCTGACGGCTGGAACTGGGCCACACACCTGTTGGAGGAAGGGTCCCAGGAATCCCATCTCTCCCCTCCCCCCACCACACAGGGGACAGCAGGTGGGAGGGCCAGGCCTGCCTCAGACCAGCTCCAGCAGTGATCACTCCGTAAGCAGTGACTTCCTTGACCCTGGGTCTCCCCATCTGCCGACATCCTGATCACAGGGCTGTGTGATCCAGGAGTTCACAGTTCTAAAGGGAGTATCTCTGCCTGGGATAGGGAGATGAGGCCCGAAAAATCAGCCCCTGCCATGGAAGAGAGGCACACAGCCTCCTGCGGAGCCTGGCATGCTGGGCCACCACAAGACAGTGTAGACTGCACAGCCTCAGTCACGCAGGACTGATTAGGACTCTGTCCCATCTTGGCTAAGGTCCCACCTGCAGTCTAGGATGTCACCAGCATGGGTCTTTGTCCCAAACCCACACGCCATCCAATGTCCTCCCCTCTCTCTTGTGCCCTCAGTGCCCCAATGCCACCTCCAGCCCTGATCCCAGTGCCCCCACAGACTCATGTCATTGTCACCACCCCACCTATTCCAGCCGTTCTTTCTACCTCCTCTGGCTTCCTGCTCCCACCAGGCTGGTGACCACAGCATCCCTAGTGAACAGACCTGCCACATAAGACAAAGTGCCCAAGGTGGCACCTGAAGGCCCCTGGCCCCCCAGGGGCACTGTTTGGCTCCTAGCATACAGTAGTGCGCCTCTGAGCTTTGGCCCTGCTGTTCCCTGTCCCCTAAACACCCTTCACAGCAGATTTTCCAGGCCCGTGTGCTGTGGGAGATGACTGTCCAGTGTGAGCGTACATCAGGCTGCCCCACCAGGCTGGCCATGAGTCTGGGCATGCTCAGAAGGATGGCGCCCAGAAGGCCTCTGCTGGCCTGATGTTGAGAGGGTCATTCCTATCCTAAGAACTGAGGTATTGACTCACCAAGCCCTCGTGTGCCCCACAGGACCCCAGTGGCACTGGGAAGTAGCAGTGATGGTGGGGGCTCTCTGGGTAAGCAGCTGAGACAGCACCAGCTAAACCCACAGAGCAAACGAGGGTGCCCTGTGTCCTGGTGGCTCACTCAGCCCACAAACTACACCCAAGAGTAAGAGAAAGGAGGCAGCATGTGCTCACCAAAATGCAGATGCCTGTGGGGCAGCACTGCCCGGGACACAGCCATGTAGGGCGACATCCATGTACATGCAAGGCACATATCAGCACACCTGCCCAGACACACGGCATTAACCACAGCTGCCACGACAGTGAGGATGGGCCCTGGTGACCGTGAGCAGTGGGAGTCCGAGGAAAGCCCTGGTGTGACCGCACCTCTGAAAGAGCAGAACCAGCACCAGGGCTCCATCCCGGGTAAAAGTGGCACCAGGAGGGGCTCTGGGGATGGTGGGGCCCAGTGTGTTCTCCCACGACACACCCTCAACTGCCTATTTCCACGTGTGTTACCTGTAGGTATCCTCCCAGCCTGACCCTACAGGACACGGGACGCCCTGGGGGAGGGAGTGGACCTCCATGCTGCCAGCACAGGGCAGCTCCCCAGAGGCACCAAAGCTACAGCTGCCCCTTAGAGCAACCACAGGACTCTGCAGCACAAGTTGTGGATTCGACCCCCAATGCCCCCACACACAAAAGCAACTCAATGGGGGTGAGTAACCTTGCCTTTCTTGGGCCAGGGCTGCCAAGGTCAGCACACCCGTCCACCGGCCTCCAGCCTCAGGCGGCTCTCCCAGGATATCCCCTGTCCACCCCGTTGCAGAGACCCTGGACAGGGAGGCTCAGTGGGGACCTGAGAACAGGCTCCACCCACCCGACCCCAGGGGTGGGCACCTGCCAACTGCTCTGCACGTGCTCAATCTGTGGGCACCACTCGATGCTCAGAATGACACCCCTGGGGTCAGGCCAGAGGCAGGGGCAGCACCAGTGGAGTGATCTGAAGTGTCCAGGAAACTTCTAGAGAGGCACACACCTCCAGGGTACCTCTTATACCTAGAAGCCCAGGCCCAGAGCAGGAAACTAGGAGCTCAGGAGTCACAGGCTCAAGGGAAAAAAATTGTCTTGAGTGGGGAGAGGGTCAGGCAGAGCGCCCTGAGGATGCAGAGCTCCCTTCCTGGACAGCCGTAGGTCCTCATGCACACTTGGAGCTCTGCAGCCTGCAGGCCCTTGCTCCTGAGAGTTCAGGCTGCACCTCACCCTCAGGGCTTGTGAGCAATCAGAGTCCCAAGGTACAGGGCCCACCTCCACAAGCCCTCATGAACTAAGGAGCCATGTGGCGCCAGTGGCCCTGCAGCACCAGGCCTAAGCCACAGCACAAGGCTCACTGCCCAGCCATTACTGCAGCTGCAGCCTGACGTGACAGCATGTCGGGGCCACCCCAGGGGGACTGAGCCTGCCTAGAGCCTGCCAGCAGCTCCCAGGGAGGCCCAGGAGGCTGGGGTGTCACTAGGGCTGATGTCACTTCCTGCTGCCAGGCTCCGATGTGCTTGAGCCCACAGCTCAGGTGGGTGCCCTCTCTTAGGCCCCACTCTGAGGCCCGGCACTCGGCGGGCTCATGATGCCTCTTCCCTATGTCTGGGCCACAAACTGGTGACCCAGAGGCGCACCAGAATTGGTCTATAATACTTTCTTAACATGTAAATTAGGAGCCAAAGTTTAACAATCAAGTGATCCCACATAAAATACAGACTTCCAGATGCTCTTAAAAAACTAAATGATTGGGCACATGTAGTCGTGTTTCTGCCTGGCATGGTCACTAGGCAGACGCCCTGGACAAGGCTTGCCCTGGGAGCCTGCAGTCATGGCAGAGTGAACTGGGTGCCTCCAGCCTGCCCATGGGGCAGCACATGGGGTTTTGTGAGGCGAGGTGCCATGCAGGAATCCCCAGCCGACTCTCTCCCTACTCACTGGGTACCTGGGCTGATTCTATAGGACCCAAACCCATTAGAACTGCCAGAGCCCAGAGGTCCCTAGGGACCACTGAGAAGCTATGACAGGGCTCAGGCTAGGGGGTATGGGCAGGAGGAATGCTGGGAGAGGCACCCCAGAAGGAGTGAGGCAGGTGGCGACAGGGCTCTGGAGAAGGGAGGAGGCAGGGGCACCCCTAGCCAGCCCTGAACAGCTGAACTTGGCAGGTCTTAAATTAATCGGCTACAATTTTACACAACATGTTTGGCAGGGCCTGGCCCCTATCCAGTAAAGTCCTTGGAGTTCCCTAGATGCTTTTTAAAGCCAGGGAAGGACCAGACCTGGGAAAGAAGGGGAGTGGCCAGCACAGAAGGCTTGCCCCTGGGTCAGGCAGCAGGTTGGCAGTCCCCAGGGCTTAGGCTCCAGCACATAGCAGGGAGAGGCAGGAGGTGGGGGTGCCAGTGCCTGCTGTGCTCAGACACAGAGCCAGGCCTGGGCCAGCCTCAGGGGGGAGAGGAGCCTGAGGGCCTAGGCCTGTCCCAAGGCTCTGAGGGTAGAGGTACTGGGCAGCCAGCAGGGGAGGGGACCTCCCCACTGCGCTGGTCCAGAAGGATCCACCGCCCTTTTCACACTGGCTCTAGGCCTTGGATCCTGGATTGCTGTCATTCGTACATACAAGCTTCCTCAGGATGACTTGACAGAGGAGTGGGATAGGAACTCTTCTGCCTGCTGCCTGCCCCCCACCCCAGGCCTGTCCAGTGAGCAGGTAGCAGTCAGTCCTTCATAGTGGGTCAAGGCCTGAGGGCAGTGTGGGGACCTGCCAGCTCACCACCTGTAGTTTGGCCCAGGGGAGGAAGGCAGGACTGAGAGCAGTAGCACAGGATGGAGAGAGATGTTTCCAGCAGGTGGACCAGGGTGAGAAGGTATGGTGGAAGGTCCCCACTGACACTGGCTTGGGGGCAGCAGTAGCAGGCCTCTCTGACAGTTTCCAACGCCAGTAGCCCTGGCACAGCTGACATCCCAAAGGGTGGTGTCCACTCGTGCTGCATGTAGCACCAGCTGGATGTGTTTGGGGACAGAGAGCTGGTTTCCAGGGCAGGGGTCCAGAAGACAGTTGAGGGTACCCAAGGCTCTGAGGAAGATGCTAGGCTCCGAGATGAAGGGACCCAGCCAGGACCACATGGCAAGACCTAATAGTTCCATGAGGTCTGTTCAAATACCATGTCCCTAGGAGACAGGTGCCTGGACACCACTGTCCACTGCCCTCCTTGGGACTGGGAAAGGGGAGAGGAGGAGAAGGGAGGGCATGGGAGAGGAGGGGGCGACCCCAGCTATGGCTATCCCAGGCCCCACAAAACCCATTCTAGTAAATGGGCCCAATGCAACTCCATAGTTCCACACTCTGAGCTGCAGTGTCCCCTCTGTGGGACTGGGGTAAGGAGGCAGGGAGCACAGCCAACTAGGACGAGGGGAACGGCTGCGTCCATCTTCCCCAGCCAAAGCCCCCACCCAGATGGTGCTGGAGCACAGGAGAGCAGAGTAGTCTGGCCCCAAGGGGAAGACTGTCCTCACCCCAGCCTTCCTGACACCAAAGGGACACTCACCCAACTCTGGCTGGGTGACAGGTTTGGGGGTGTGTCCTATGAAATATGTCCAAGCAGAATGTACCCTGGCTCTCAGCCCCTCCCAACACCCACTCACAGGAGTTCACTGGCCCATCTCTGAGGCTGCCCCAGCCCCTGGTGCCTCCTGGAGCAGACGAGAGTGTGGCCACACTGGGGGAGAGTAGCACCGCAGGGTCACATCACAGGCCCAACCCTGAGGGCCGAGGGCTGCCTGCCACTTGCCCCATACACCCTGGTGCCCAAGTTACACGAGTGCTCAGCCTCAGCTGCTTTGAGTCTACCCAGCAGGACCCCAGGGCACTCTCCACCCTGAGGCCCTCAGTGACTGGGCCCCCACTGGCCCCAAGACCAGTGGCAGATGAGTAGCCCAGAGTCCTGATACGGGATGTGTGTCACAGATGGGGAAGCTAAGGCCCAGGGGTGGGGCTTCCCAGAGACCACAGAGCTTAGTGAGTGGAAGATACCACCTCAGCGTGACCGCCATACCAGAAATGGGAGATCCCTTCCTGATATGGCATCAAGGCTGAATTGGCGAGGCCTTTGCTGGCCCCAGGCCCAGCCTTACCTATGGGTATGTGTGGATTAAGGGTACAACAGCACCAGGCCTCAGCACAGCTGTTATCCCATAGCCTGCATCCACCCCAGGACAGCCTACCCTTCCAGGAAGCTCTCCTGTGCCCAGTGTTCACAGGAAGAAGAGAGTCTAAGGGACCAGGCCAGCCACACCTACAGCACTCAGCCCTCCCTGCAGGGCCCCCCAAAGCAACCTCAAGCTCCTGCAGTGTCAGCCAGAGGCAAGGGGCACTGCCCTTGCCCTGCCCCCTCGTGAAGGGGAGAGACTGGGTGCAGAGTGCTGCCTCAGCAGACACTGGATCTCCCAGTCCAAGCAGTCTGCCCACCCCCATCTCCCACTCACAGCCCTCCCCAAGGTCACCATGTGTCCTTGGAGAGCCTGCTGGGCCCCATACAGACTCCTGTGCGGCAGGCCCGCACTACCACCCAGGGGACCCTCTCAGGGGGACAGCCCTGATGGAGTCGAGAACACAGCCCACTGTGGGCACAGAGGGGAGCAGGGCTCCAGCACAGGGAGACAGCCCCATCCTTCTCGTACACCAGATCTGACTTCCACATCACCAGGCAACACTGTACCCCATCCTGGGATGCAGCCTTTGCTCCCACCCATCCCCACATAGCCCACCCAGGCCTGACCTTGCGGATGCGGCCACTGCGTGTGCCGGCGAACACCACAGTGCGGCCCCGGTAGTCGTAGGCAGCCACCGCAGTCAGGCCATCGTCTTTGTCCACGAACAGGGGCATCCCCTCAATGGTGACTGTGCCCCCCAGAGGCTGGTTGAAGTCCTGCCCACAGAAGTCATCGTCGATCTGCAGGGGCTGTGGGGGAACAGGTTGAGAATGGCCCTCTGAGCACTGTCTCCCCAGCACAGGCTTCCCAGCAGGGCCTCTATCAACGGGACAGTGGAGCTGGCAGGGAGGGGGCCACTGAGGGTCGTGAGAGATGAGCATGCAGCCCTGGGACCAGGGACTGCTGGGTCTGTCTTGCAGAGAAACTCAGGTGAACATGCTTGGGGCCAGGCCACCTCTCTTGCACCCCAGCCCAGTCTTGCCCAAGGGGGCAAGAAAGACCATAGATTAGCCCCACTCAGGGCAGCCCAGAAGGAGGTGAGGTGGAGCCACAGAGCGGCCATGACCTGTGGTCCTGGTGAGGGGGTGGCTACCAGGGAGTTGTAGAGACAGAAACGTTAATTCAAGAGAAAACTGGTGACATCTAAAAGGCAAAGGGAGGGGACTGCTCAGCACGTACGGAAGCCATCGATAGCAAGAGAAGATCCCAGAGATGGCACTGCTGCGCAGCATGGAGGGGCTGCACCAGTGCTGAGCCCAGAAGCGGGCAAGGACAAGCAGGGGCTTGGGGACAGGACAGCGGCTGCTGAGCCCCCGTGTGGCAGGCTTAATGGGGGATAGGCGGCTCATGTGACAGGAGGAAGCCAGGGCCAGGTGGGCATGGAGGCCATGAGGAAGAGAGAAGGGACAGGTGAGGGGGGGCAGTGAGAACCATCCCCAAGGACAAGGGTGAGGCCCAGTCTTGGGGGCAAGCACACCACAGCTTGTGTGGGGCCCAGGTAACACGCTGCCCTTCCAAGCCTCAGTTTCTCCAACTGTACAGTGGGGAGAAAAATGCCATGCTCGGAAAGCCAAGGAAGGGTGAACAACTGCGCTTGCCGAGAGCACTTGGGCCCCGCACTCCCTGTGGACACGAAGAGGAAGGACTGTGGGACCCTCACCACCCTACTCGGCCCTGAAGAGAAGCCAGTATCTGCCTGGTTTAGAGACGGGAAGATAGTAGCCAGGGAGGAGCTGGGTTTGCTCTGGACTCCCAACAAGTCCTGGCAGTAAGAGCTGAGGCCTGAAGGGTAAACGCTGGCGGTCCCAACCTAGGCAAAGTTCCAGCTCTTTCACTTTCGACCCTGAGCAAGGAGTTACCCTGGGTAAACAATGGCTCCTCCCACTTGGGAGCCGGAGAACCCAGCATGGGGCTCAGCTGCCCTACCTAAGGGCCTTCCTCTCTGCAGGGCACAAACCACAGCCCGCAGCAGGGTGTCCCCCGCTCCCACTGCCCAGCAGGCAGAGCAGGCAGGCCACGGCCAGGGACACATGGCCCCAACTCTTTTACTGGCACTGTGTGACTCTCTGTCTCAGCGACCTATTCCCCGAGAACATGACGGAGCAGGTGGGCATGCAGCACTGCACCAGACACAGGGCCAGTATCCCACAGGGGCTGTGGGTGATGTGAGTGGGTCCCACACCCCATCCCCCCAGCCACTGGATGCTAGGAGCAGATTTCAGGGCTGGCACTCTGGGCACAAACACAGGAACACGGCAGCCCCAGCAGAGTGGCCCAACGCCCCAGCAGAGTGGCCCAGCACCACAGCACAGGCTGAGGCAGAGGCTAGGTGGAGGTCACTCACCGAGTTGATGCAGCCCAGCTCCTTGTTGAGCAGCCACGGCAGGGAGAGCTTGCCCTCCCCGCGGTAGCAGGACTGGATGCGCTCCTTGATCTTCTCCTTGATGGCCCTGAGTGTGAACAGGCACAGGGCTGACTCCTTGGGCGGCTTCACACGATTCTTCTGGCCCTGGGAGAACACGGTGAACAGCACATCCTCGTCCTCGGCCAGACCCAGCTGGCGGGCCAGGGCGCGGCCAGGCCGGCTCAGGTAGGCGTCCTGCACAAGACGGTACTCCACCCCTGCCTGCTCACAGCCGATGGGGAACTCCACGTACGAGTAGAACTTGGGGTCATCCACGCAGAGCCGCACGATCTTGGAGGTGAAGAAGTGCTCGCCAGCTGCGTCCGGCGAGGTCAGCTGAGTGTCCAGCTGCAGGGTGAGGTAGTAGACAAACTGCTCGCTGCGGAAGCTGTACACATAGTAGATGTCGAAGGCCGGGAACTTGGACAGCGTGTCTGAGGGGATCTTGAGCTGTGACGACACAAACTCGTCCTGGTACACGAAGCCAAACATGTCCGCGTCCTCCTCGTTGGCCATGAGCCGGCGGCTGGACAGCGTGGGGAAGTACTCGGACTTGCCATCAATGGGCGTGCCCACAAAGAGCTTGGCCTGGCCCTGGCCCGGCGGCCCAGCGATGAGCACGCCTGCCATGCTGCCTGCCTCACGCACGCTGGACAGGTAGTGCTCCTTGCGGTGATGTGGCTCCCCCAGCTTGAAGAGGTCGTCCAGCCGCAGGAACTGGCAGATGCCCTGGGAGGCGCTGCCACAGGCCAGTAGGCGGTTGGCCGCGTAGTCCAGCAACAGCAGTTTATTGACGTTGTCGGTGCTGCCCAGGCCATGTGGGCATGACTGCACGCTGGGGGGCGGGTAGCACTTCTCGTTGTCCTCCACGGGACCCGTCACATGGGCCCGCAGCAGGGTCAGGTTCCCCGATAGCTTGTAGATTCGGTTCACTGCGCCCACGTACACTTCACCTGTCTGCTCATGTACCACCAGGTGGGTGAGGCCCCAGTCACTGGCCGCAAAGGTTAGGAAGGGAGGCTGCAGACCTCCACCTGTCCTGGGTGAGCCTGCCACCGCCTGCACACCTCCCAGTAGCAGCAGCAGCAGCAGGAATGCCCGCAGGCTTGGATGTGGCAGTGGCATGGCTGGCTGGGGCCTCAGGCAGAGGCGCTCAGGTCCTGCAGAGGTGAGCATCATGGCGCTGGGAGCCTCAGCCCTGGGGAGAACCGGTAGGGGAGGGCACATGAGTGTGGGCACAATCCCCACGCTGGAGCACATGCACACCCTGTCTCATGAGCTCTCAACGTGTGTCCTTCCTGTGCTGGATATGCCCAACCACCTCCAGAAGGCAGGACCTAACCCTCAAGGAGGCGGTGGAGGTGCAGAGACTACCTCCCCAGCCTGAGGCCCTTCAAGGGGTAAGGATGCACCAGGCATTCCTGGAGACCAAGCTGTGGCCACCAAGAATCACACCTGTGCCTCACCATCACTCTCGGGTGATAGGAATCGGCATGGAAACAGGGAGGCAGCAGACCAGGACCTGGGATCTAGACGGGACCCTGGCAGACACCCAAAGCCTCCTCATACTCTAGGGAGCAAGGCCTCCCAAGCCTGGCTCCCAGGGTAGGTGGCACTTCCCTCCTCGAGGCTGCTGGGGATGCCCGTTACCACCACTGTCCTACAGAAGCCAGACACAGATGGGCTTCAGCGCTCATCCCCACCGCCAGACGCCACATCCCAAACCGGCCCCCACAGGCCACAGTGCACACTCGGGTATTGTTTCTCCATGTAGGCAAGAGCCAGTCTGCATCACTCTCCATGGAATCCCTGTCCTGGGGCCAGCCCCTTGCCGGACCTCAAGACCTGCACCCTGGAACCCACACTGTGTATATCTCCCACCTATATCCCCACCTCAGCCCACCTGCCCCCGCACATGCCCTCTCTCCTTTCCCCCACCTCACACCAACTCCAAGGCTGGATGAAGTCCTCCAAACAGACGTGGGTCAGGGCTTCCTGAACCCCAGTCCTCTGCAGCAACCCTCCCTCTCCAGCCTCAGCAGCTTGCTCCACCCAGATTCCACAGTTGATTGGAACCTGAGACTTATGCCAACCTACCCCCTTCCTCCATGCTCTTGGCACCACCTGGGCATGTCCCACAACATTCACCCCTACTTCCCAGGTCCATGATCTCTGCCTCCAAATGTCCCCCAAATAGCCCACCCCCTCCTCCCTGGGTCACCAGGGCACTCGCCCTGTCCACCTGCTTCCACCTGGAAACCAGGCAGCAACCTGCCCCACTTCTCTGACGTGCACATGTGGTCAATGCTATCCAAATCCTGCCCTGTCCCCCTCACTGCCTCACCTGTCCACAGCCCAAGCAGCTGGCAGACAAGCTCTGAGTTAAATCCAGACCTATCCCTCTGTAGCTGTGTGGCCCTGGTGGGGGCATGTTCCTTTCCCCATCTATAAAAGGGGGGTGAGAGGGCAAACCATGACAGCCCCATCCTCTTGGTGCCAATGGAGCCCTCCCCTAGATCAGCCATATGTGCCAGGGGGCTTCTCAAGGGCTGCACACACCTTTCTCATCCCTAGACAATGACCTGCATGTGGCCAGACAGCCCCATTTTACAGACAAGGAAGCTGATGCCTACAGATAGATGCCTTCTGCCAAGTCTGGCAGGGAGCTGGCCTTGGTCCCAGTGTCCCCTGTGCCTCACCTCCCCTTTCTCCCTGGGTGTTCTCACCTGCTCAGGTGTCTGTTGAGATGTTTCCCTGTGGCACAGCACTCACTGACAGTTCCCCCACATACACCTTAGAAGGGCAGCTCTATAACAGGCCTGTTCCATGTGACTAAATACTATACCCTAGAGCCAGGCCCACACCAAGAAGAGCTCAATGAATACTCACAAATGAATGAGTGAGTGAACAAATAAACCAGCGGCCAGCCAGGCCTGGGCACAGAAGCTCTGTCTTCCCCCTCTCCCCCAGCCCTCACCTATGTGCCCAGTGTACAGTCATTGCTTAGGTAGAGACCGAGGCTCTGGGGAGAGAAGAACTTTGGCTGGGGTCCCAGAGCAGGGCTTCAAGGCTCCCCCCCAGGCTGTCAGCCACTTCTGTGGGACAGCACCCCAAGAGCAGTAAGGGGATTACATAGGCAGCAGGAGAGAAAACCCATCCCTACCAATAGGAGCCTAAGGCAGAAGGGGGAGCAGGGAACAGGCTCCTTGAGGAGGCAGCAAGGCTGGGCTGAAAGCTGCGTACATGTGAACTCCAAAGAAAACATGAATCACTCACCGTTTATCAGTTCAAAGCAGGCCTGCAATTACCAGGGGCCGGGCTCTCCCCTCCTCTGGGATAATTATACACGTCTTAATGCAATTATGGGCCCTAATTTTTATATTAAACAGGAGGGACCCGGCTGAAGAAGCCACTATACAAACTCTAGGCTGGCCCTGGGCCCACTCCCCTGCCCCCCACCCCCCAACAAAGAGGCTGCTGGGAAGGGACAGACCCAGGGACATGGGGCTGCCAGCCAGGAAAGAGGGTAGCCCAAGCTCAGAACTGGGTCCCTCATGCTCACATTCAACAAAGGACGCTGAGGATGCCTGGGTCACTTCTTCTACCTCAGAGACATAGGGCTCAGACAGACCCAAGGTCACACAGTTAGTCCTGGCAGCACAGGGCCCCGATCTCTACACAACCCAAGTGCCAGACAACCTGCTGGGGCACGACTTCAGTAGTGTTGGGTCTGCCCAGGAATGAATGCATTTATTCCAGTGCTGGGCCTGGGGCCTGGGGGCCACAAGGGGCTGGGAGGGGCACTGGCAGATGCTATGCTCTCTAAGGAAGGAGAAGAGCTAGCCGAGGGCCTGGGGAGGCTCCCCAGGGGCTGTTCCACCTGCCTGGGAAGGACTCCACACACTGGGAGCTGCTGCAGAAGGGCAGACACTCAGGGACAAACAGCAAAGAGCATAGGCCTGGGGTGGGGACCTGCTGGTCATGCAGAGGGCAGCAAGAATGGCTGCAGCTTGCCAGCACTGAAAGTGCATCGAGTCAGAGCTGGAGCGTCAGGAGAACAGGGGATGCTGGGTGTGCTGAATGGAGCTAGCCAGGGAGAGCGAGGCCAGGCAACAGGCAGGCAGGGGCCCAGGCCCAGGGGCTTCCATCCTAGATAGGATGGGATTAGCCGCTGAATGGAACACCAAAATAGCAGTGTTCCCTTCCTCTCTCCCCTTGCTGAATGACACCACAGCTCCTTCTTACCGTGAGAAACAAAGGCCCTCAGAGCCCTCCCCCCCAGGGGAAGAGCCCACTCCCCAACCAGCCCTCCTGCTCAGATCCTTTTGAAGCTCAGGCAGGTTGGGATGTCGGCAGCAGGGAACACACTACCTGCTGCCCAGTGGTTCCCCCTTAGCAACCAGGAAAGAGGGCTGCCCTTGTCACTTGACCTCCCCCCAGGGGAGGTCCCCAGGTGCTGATCCCAAGTAGCTCTGTTCCCCTCCAGCATGGGGTCCTGCTGCTCAGAAGCAGTACCCTACATGTACCTTCCTTTCCCAGACCGCTGCTCTAAGCTGCTGCAAGCATGGGGATCTTCCTGGGGACTCAAAACATGCGTGCAACGATCTGAGGGGGCAGTTCTGCTTTGTCCACAGAAATTTCATGTGTCTCCCACTCCAGAGCATATGCCTTGGCCGCACAGGGGCTTCCCGGCCTCTTCCACAAACCCAGGCCTCCGCCCATGCTGTCTGCTCTGCCCGAAATGCCCTTCCTGGGCCCCACGGTGCCACCTCCAAGACTGGAAGCCTGGCCGGAAAGCGCCATCTCCGGTGTGTGTGTGCGTCTTGAATGAGGCTGGGCAGTCTCCCTGCACCAGGTGCAGCACCTGGCCTCTCTTGCACACCTCCAAACCGGCAAGGAGCCGGGGGCATGGGCTCTGCACTTCAAGGGCCAGGGCAGTAAAGGCGAGCCCCGCCCCCGCACAGCCTGAACGTGAGCAGAGGTGGGCTGCACTGGCAGCCCAGCGCAGGAGCTGGCTGACAGGGCAGAGGCTTGGCCACGTCCCCTCCCCCTACACACACACCCCTTTCTTTCAAGGGGCGTGGCCCCAGCACCCCACAAACGAGCCTGGGGCAGCTCCTCGCTATAAGAAGCTCCTCAAGTACCCCTTGTGCTCCCTCCCCGTTCAGGGTTGCACCTGGGACCCCACAGCTGGCAGAAGAGCCTCCTGGCAGTCCCATTTCCATTCCCGGAGGCAGTCCCCAATCAGCCCGCCGCCTCCAGCTATGTCGCGCACCAGGCCCGGGACTGTCCAGGAAGCAATCGGAAGCCTCCGAAGGAAGCGGGCTGACCCTGAAGAGGCCCTGAGAGGGGGAGGCCGAAGAGGCCCGAGCGGGGCGGCCTCCGGGCGGCACCCGTACCGCTCCCTCCCAGCCTGGAGGCGGCCCTGCGGCCCAAGCTGGACCCAGCGCCCATCTCCCAGCACCCCGGGCCAGAAAGGACGAGGGAGGCGGTGGTTCTCAGGAAGCGGCTCCAACTTCCACCCCAGAGCCCAAGGGCCGGCCGAGGGGCAGCCCCCACGACCTCCTCCCGACTCTAGCAGCCCTGCCCAGGCGGCTGCGGAACGCTGCCCGGGCCTGCCCATCCCGGACCTCGCTGGCGGCCAGAGGTCGGAGCCCCGCCATCCAGTGACCGGGCTCGGCCTGGGTACCCGCAGGGCCCTCCAGGTGGGGCTGCCGCAAACTTTCTCTCCTGCCTTTGAAGAGGGGGCAGCGCCCGCCCCCATGGCGCGGCCCAGGAGCGCTGCCCGGTAGAGCTCGGCGGGCCCGGCTGGGAGGGCGGGGAGAGGCCGCGGCGCTGGGCCCGGGGCCGCTCTCCAATAGCGGCATAACCGGGATGCGGTAGCTCAGCGTCGCCGCCGCGTCCGCGCCCAGACACACGCGGGCGTCCAGGCCGGAGCTGCAGAGACACGCGGACACGGACACGCGCGCCGCAGTCCCCCGCGCACACCCCCTGCCCGTCCAGCCACACGCGAAGGGCGGCCCCCAGAGCACGGCCCGGCGCCTGTCCCCTGGGCAACCCCGGCCCCGGGACGCTCGTCCGACCCGGCCTGCTCCCCACCCACCCGTCCCGCGCCGCGCCCCGGGGAAAGTTGCGCCCCTACTCACCGGCTGCCCCGGGGCGCGCCCCACCGCCGGCCATCACCGCGCCCAGTTGCCCGCGCCGCCGCCGCCCGCCCTGCCTCGGGGCCGCCGAAGCCGAGCAGGCCGCCCAGGCCGCCACCGCGCCCGGGCTCCGCTGCGTGGCCGCGCCGCGGACGCCCAGCATGAATGGGGCGCCGAGCGCCGCGCGGCTGCGGACCGGCCTCGCTCTCGCCGCCCGCGGAGCGTTGCGCTGTGCGCATGCGCCGCCTCCAGACTGGGGGCGGGACCGGCGCGGGCCGGGGGGCGGGGCTGGAGGCGGCCTCCAGAGGGCGCTCTGCCCCGCGCAGCTCGCCCGCCAGGGCCCACCGCGGCCCTTCAAAGGGCGATGCTGCCGCCTGCCTTAAATCGCAGGGCGCCCGAGGGGTGTCCTGGGAACCCCCAGGCTGGCGGAAAACCTAGTCTCCTGGAACAGGGCATGGCCTCAGTGTACCGGTTCTAGGAGCACAGCCTGCGTTCACGGGAGGGTAAACTGAGGTCCTGGGCCCTGGGCGCCCTGTCCATTAGGTGGGGCGGGAGCTCCTGGCCCCCTGCGGCCCGAGGCTGGACGGCGCGTTAAATGCCCTGGTCACCGCCAGTCCCAGCCCAGGGGCCAAGGCAGGGGCGTGGCGGGACTCAAGTCCATCTGTCCCGCGGCGGGCCTGGTGCGCGGTGCCTGGAGCTGCGGGGGCTGGAGGGCGTGGGCCGGTGCTGCCCCACCAGCATCCCAAGCCCCCAGACACCAGTGGCTCTGCGACTGTGCCCAGGCATCGGTCCTGCGGATCCTGAGAGCCACCCCAGGGTGGAAGCAGCCAGGCCACGGTGAGACTGGCAACAGAGGCAAGTCATGACTGGACAGGAAGAGCCCGGGAGCACGACTGTTGGAGGAGGCCAGCGCCGGGAGAGAGCCTGGTGCCTCGCATCACAGCGCATAGGAGGAACCCTCCCCGCCTCCCACAGCTTAGAGAAAAGGGACTCAAGACATGACCAAAGGCTCCCGGCCTGTCTCATCCCTCTCCTCCTTCCCTAGAAGCAGCGAGGACTCTCGATTCCATGTTACCCTTTCCCTGGCCTTTCCTTAGGTGTGACCGCGTGTATCTGTGGCCCTGAGGGGCTTGGTGTTGACCATTACAGAAACAGGGTCACAGCCGTCTCCTGTCTCTGCCCGTGGGAGGTGTGGCTGCTCGCGGGCGGTGCACCACCTCGCACTACTGACCGTCCACTCTCTGCTGATGGGCATGGGACTGTCCGCACCATGGGCCATGATGGCTGAGCTCTGGTGGGCTGCATGTGCCTCTTGAGGGAGGCTGTTAGGCCAGGGTGTTGCAGGGCCTGGAGCTGAGTATGTCCAGCTTTGGTGGATGCTGCAGAATGAGTTTCCCAGCTCACACGCCCTGCTGCCCCATGTCCCCACCAACACTTTTGCTTTCAGTTTTTGCCAATCTAGTGGTATGAACTGGTTCATCGCAGTTTTAATGTGCTTGTCCCAGAATGAGACGCACACATCTTTTTAAAAGGTGTATTTGCCATTTTATTTAACAAACATTAATAGTGCTGACTCTGCACAAGGCTCTACTACCCTTTACAATCCTGTGCACTGAAGTTGGAGATGTGCCCATGTTCCCAGCGGGCAGGTGGCAGTGCTGGAGAGCAACTCCAGAGCCTGTGGTCCCAACCCACTGCTGGCCACACACACACACACACACACACACACACACACACACACGACTAGAGAGCCCTCCTTCCTCATGGGCTGCAGGACACACACATCGCAGCCATGCAGCTCCATCAGCAAGTCTTGTCTGCTCTCTGAGCCTCGCCTTCCCCATCCATGAAATGGACATAAAAGGATGTAGAGCTACAGTGAAGAGACAGTGCAGACACCACAGCTAGCCTCGGAAGATGCTCATCCAGATGTCACCTCTGTCACCAGTGCCAGGGCTATCCCAGGGCCTTTTCCAGCCTGTCCTCCAAGGAGCTGCCAAGGCAGGCCGTCCTCAAGGTGCTTCTTGCTCTGTGTCAAGAGTCCCCAGGAGAGCCCAGGCCTCCACTCTGAGGTCCAGCCCCCATCTCCAGCTGTCTTCTGGGAAAGCTCGGGAGCAGCTAGACTGGCCAGAACCAAGCCCACAGTTACCTTGGTGCCACCCCGTTCATTCTTCTCCATTTCTGCAGAGTGTACCGCATCTCAAGGTTGCTCAGCCAGGAACTCTGTGCCCCCACTTACCCCTGCCCTGTCTTCCCTAGCCTCATGGATTCTTCCTGAAAATTCCTGCTGGAATTCTCTGCTTCCTTCCATTCTCACTCTGGCTTCTCTGGAAGCAGAACCTCCTGTCTACCTATTGATGACACCTGTCACTCCTCAGACGGCAGCTGCAGCAACTTTGGTTTTTGAAATGAGAATCTGATTACATAACCCTTTCATTAAAGCCCGGGGGAAATCCTACCTCACACTGTACACAGCCAGCCAATCTAGGTGGACCATAAGGTCAAGCACCACAAGGAAACCTGTAAGACTTTAGATAGCAAAACAGACTAGCTTTATAACCTTGAGCTAGGGAAGGATTTCTTAAATAAGATATTAAAAAATAAATAAAGGGAAATACGGGTCAATCTGACTACATTAAAATTAGTTAATTTTGTGCATTAAAAGTTACAAGAGAGAAAATAATGAGACAGGCCAAGATCTTGGAAAAGATGTCTCACAGACAACATGGCTACCCTGGTGCCCTCCCTGTCCCCCAGACTGGCAAAAGATGCGTATCCAAAATATATTTTAAAACTCCCAAGAATCAGTAAGGAAAATGCTACAACTCACAGGGAGGTGGGACAAGACCTGGGTAGGCAGCGTCATGGGGAGCACCGCGATGACTGTGCTGCCGCTGAGCTGGGGGCTGTGGCTTCTGAGCCCGCGGGTGCTTTTGTCCAAGTGGCACCCACCCTCTGGTTAGCTCTGCGGTCTTGGCCACCCTGGGTCCTGATGCTGACCCCCAGGAAGGGACTGCAAGTGCAGTGAAGTTTGAGGTACTACCTCAGCAGAGCTGAGACTGGAGCTGGGTCTGTGGCTTTGGGGCCCCTGAGCCCACATCAAACAGAGGGGAAATGAGTCAGCAGCCGCTGGGGCTTGTCCCTTGGGGTTTCCTTTGGTGGTTGAACAGCATGCCGTGGGCAGGGTGCAGTGATTTCTAGGGACGTGGCTCCATTTCAGGGGGTGTGAGGTGAAGGTTCTTTCTGTCCCATCCTATGCTCTGCATACCGGAGAAGCTTTAGGGCCCATTTCTGCGTGGCTGGCCATAAGCCCCTGTGAAAACGCTTGTGGGGCTTCTTCCCTCCTTGAGGCAGTCCCACAGCCTAGGTGAGAAGGGCTAGAGATAACCCACTGATCCCTGGAAACCACACTCCGAGCTGGGGGCATCCAGACCCCCACCTGTCCCTGGACCCCCATGAGAACCACATCACTCCCAAATATGCCTAACCCAGTACACAGGTTTCCATATTTGGGAAACTCTCACCCACACCTGCCCCTCTGCCCTCCATGCTGCATTGCAGAGAGGGTGAAGTGGGGACCCCAGCTCAGACACATGCACAGTGCACACACACTCATATGCAAGCAGACACACGCTTCTCCCACCTCTCCCCTCTACACACACACCCTGGCCTCCCTGTCCCCTTGCACACCAAGTTCACCCATTTTCCACCTGGAGAACCCTGGAGGCCCTGCCTCAGACCTTCTGTGCCATCACTCCATGGTCACTACTTGGTCCCTCATCCTCCCTGCTGTGCTTGTTGCCTGGCACAGAGTAGATGCTCCCTGGGGGCTCTGTGATGGCCACTGACTATTATATGCCCTGTGCCAGGCCGAGTGTGCAGTGCTGTGGTCATCTCGGCTCATCCCTACCTTGCTGGGAGCCCAAGTCTACAGGGCACCACTGATGGTAGATGTTGGGCCAGATATAGCTGCTGTCACATGCCAGGGACCCACTCTGGCCAGGGAAGGGTGCTGGGGGCAGCATGGACATGAGGAGACTGCTGCAGAGCCAGAGACAACATGATGCCGGGGGGGTGGTCAAAGACCCTGCCCTGCAGCTCCAAGGCCCAGAGTTTCACCGGATCCTCACCAAGCACAAGGGCTCAGCTTAGTGCAGTCACTCCAAAGTGAGGGCTGCGTGGCCCCACACACCCTCCGCCTAGCAACACGCTCTGGGTCTCAAGTCAGTCAGGTGCTGCCGGTTGCAAGTGACAGAGGCCTGAGGTGAGACCCCAGGAGGCACCTATTGGCTCAGGTGAGCAGCAAGTCAGAGACGAGGATCTTGAGCAGGGCATGGCTGCCAGGTCCTGGCATCTCTCTCTCTCTGTGAGCCGTGCTGGTCACTGGCCTAGTTCATACCCATTCTGCTCCTTTGTACACAGTGACCTCAGCAGCTCCAGACTCACCTTGCCCATATGTTCAGGGAAGTTCCCAAAAAGGAGGATCAGTGAACTGGGCTGGACCATGTGGCCCCCTCAAACCAGTCACTGTGGCCATGGGTGGAACCTGGCAGCTGGCTGAGCTAGGATCAGGGACCTCTCCAGAGCCAGGTGGCACTGGAGAGGTGGCTTCTCCAGAGAAAGCCCAGGTGCAGCTATCGGGGTGTGCTGGACTGGACATAGGGCAAGCACCAACCAGCATAGCCACCTTTCTCCCCCACTCAGCACAGACTGGGGTGTCAACACCTGCAGGGGAGCTCTGCATTTACCCCTATGAACTCTCTGAGGTGGGTACGCTGCTGCCCTCCTCTGTACGTGAGGACACAGCTGCCCCAGGGTGAGGTGACCTGCTCCAGGCTGGTGGTGACCTGCTCCTGCAGCAAGGTGGTAGCAGAGCCCAGCTTCTGGGGCAGCCATGTGGCTCCCCAATGGGTGCTCCAGCCCCATGCACTGTGTGTGGCCCCGTGGGCAGTGTGGAGATGCCAGGCCCCTTCCCTCCCTGTATCCCCAGTGCTCTCGTTACACTGGACTCCAAAGGTGCCTCACACCTCAGGCATTTGCTATGTTCTTCCCCAGCCAGGAGGGACCCACCTCCACCCTTTAACTTTTAAGACCTACCCCTTACTACGGTTCTCCCAGAGGCCTCTCTGACTATAGCTCCCACCCCGAGACCCTCCTTGGCTTCGTGGCCCTCTTGTCCCAGCTTTGGCCAGTCTGGACTCAGATCTGTCATGGCCCCACCCCCAGCCTTGGAGACACACCAGATCACTGGACACAGACAGGTGCAGGCACCCAGACACACACTCCTAGAGAACTAGAGGGACCCGCACAGCCTCCTCCTGGGCCTGTAAACTCAGATGCCTTCACAGGCCTAGGTGGAGGTAACAGAGAGGCCAAAGCAGGCCCCGGAGGGCAGTGAGAGTATCACTGGGGGTTGCTGAGTGAGCGGCTCTGCAGCAGGTATGGCGCAGACAGCGGCTCCAGGTCCCAATTTCTGGCTCCGTCCTGCTCCCACACATCACACGCCACCCTGGGCCCATAGCCAGGTCACTGCTGACGCCCTCAAGGATGGGAGTCCTCTTCAGGGCCATGGCCTCTGGAAAAGCCATCGCTGACACCCCCTTTGTAAGTCTAGCAGCCCTTGCCCTCTATGACCCCCAGAATCAGAGCAGCAAGAGGTCCACCTCTTGGTGCCCCTGGAGGTCAGGGAAGCAGCCCAAGTTTCCTCGTGGAGCTTAGCACACCTGGGCTGAAGTGGGAGCTGGACTTCTCTCCCTGCTCCTAATGGTAATGAGGCAGTAGCCTTCTTTGTCCAGCAGTATGGGGTCAGGAGAGGCCAGCTGCGAAACAGAAGATTGAAATGTGATCCAGGGTCTCAACACACAATACCCCAAATGTTCAAGATCCAGTAAAATCAACTGTCATAGCAAGAAACAAGGAAATCTCAACTTATACAGGAAAAAAAGTCTCAGTAAGGAAATAGAAGTATTAAAGAACAACCAAACAGACATTTAGAATTAAAAAAAACAAAACAAAACAAAAACAACTACAGTAGCCAGGTTAACTCAGTAGATAGCTCCACAGTAGCACAGAAGTGAAAGACCCAGTAGATGAGCTTAAAGACAGGACATTAGAAATTACTTGGTGTGAAAACCAGAAATAGACTGGGGTTGGAGGAGACCCTTGGGTACCTCTGGGATATAATAAAGGTTAAACATTCATGTCATTACACTGTCAGAAGAAGAGAAAGAGGGAAAAGCTGAAAAAAATTCAAAAGAAATAATAACTGGAAATTTCCTAAATTTGGCAAAGATACTGAATGAACTCCAAAGATTATAAACCCAAAGACATCCATATCAAGACACATCATAGTCAAACCTCCAAAACCTAAAAAAAAAAACAAAAACGCAAAACAAAAAACTCAAAAGCAGCCATAGAACCACCTTGTCTACAGAGGAAAACAATTCAAATAACATCGGTCTCATCAGAACTCACAAGGGCCAGAAGTAAGGGCAACATTTTTAGATGCTGAAAGAAAAGAACTGTCAACCATGAATTCTGTATCCAGTGAAATTTTCCTTCAGGAATGAGGGGAAATCAAAACTTTTTCAGATAAAGAGAAAAGTAAGAGTTCTTTCCCAGCACACTTACTCCAGAAAAAGGGCCAAAGTAAGTTCTCTACACTGAAAGAAAACGATGAAAGAAAGGGTCTTGGGACATCAAGAAGAAAGACTGGAAAAAGCACAAATATAGGTCGGTACCCTTTCTCTAAAGCTTTCTAAATCACATTTAATAGTTGAAGCAGAAATTATAACATTATTGGATCTTTCAAGGTATGTAGTGAAAATATTTAAGGTAATTATATAATAAACGGAGAAGGGGAAAGGGACATAAAGGACTGATACTTGGCTTGAACAGGTAAAGTGTGGACGGTAGTAGACTTTTGTACGTACATGAACAGGTGTGATGGAGTACCTAAGAGCAGCCACTGGGGCACGGGGGCTGCTGGTCACTGTCACAGGCTTCTCAGTGCCTCCATCTCTCTGTGACCTTTCCATGTGTCCTCTCCGACCCAGGGCAGCTGGGCTGACCACGTGCCAAGCTTTCCCTAAGGAAACTTGTTCAACAGAGAGGACCACTGGGCAGGTAAGGGCAGCAATTGTCCCCTTTTCACAGATGAAGAAACTGAGGCATGAAACAGGGAACGTGCTGAGCAAGCTGCTTTGAATCTCCACAGGTCACATCACAAAGACTCCTTGGGAGGAAGCATGGGGCAGAGGCAAGTCCTGATCCCCACTGCTAGCCTCCTCCATACTTTGTCATGGGGGACTCTGTGATTTTTCTAATTTACCACGAGCTTTGCACATGACACTTATTCCCTGTTCTGGTGACTCTTCCTTCTCTGAGGTCACCCCACTGACCTTCCTCTTCTGGGAAGCTTGCCTGAAGCACCCACCAGTCCTGCTGGGGCAGGAACAGCACTGGGCTTGTGGGTGCCCCACTACATAGCGTTACCACTAGGGTTGGCTGGCAGTGCCACCAAGCCAGGCTGTCCCATGTGAGGGGTGGCAAGGAACAGTGTGTCTCTCCTGAGACCGGATGAGCAGCCACACAGTCTGTACAGTCCAGGACGGGAGGGGCTAGGGCCTGAGCACCCTCCACCTGACTCCAAGTTCCATGCCCTGGAAACCCCACCAGGGAGGCAGCACTTTTCTTGGCTCAAGAGACAAACACCAAAATGACATTCAAAATACTGAATAGCCAAAGCTGGGTGTGGTGTGCACATCTGCAGTCCCAGCTACTCAGGAGACTAAGGTGGGAGGATCCCTGGTCCCCAGAAGTTTGAAATCCAGACTAGGCAACATAGTTAGGCCTCATCTCTAAAAAAATAAATAAAATAATTAACAGAGTAAACATCAGACATAAACCATGGGTGGGACAGCACAAGTATATGCTGGCTGAAACCCCCCTTTGCTTTTTCCAAAGGGACATTCACTGACTTAGTTCTCTGAAAGACACAGGCCACTGGCTTCAGGAAAGGCTGGATCCAGGGACTCAAATAATGTCACCAGGCATTCCTGGTTGCATCTCCTTCTGTGAGCGTCCTCAGGTGTGCTCTCCCAGCCAGCTGGCCAAGATGGCCTGGCAGCTCATTGTGCTTACTGGAGCCACAGACTGACCACGTGTAGCAGCACCTCAAGGAAAACACAAGAGACTCTCTCCAGCCTGGAACAAATTACAGAACCCTCCCCCCAACACACACCAGCTGCACTCACCTCTCAACAACATGCTATAAGGTAAGGGCAACGGCTCTCGTGTCGTGGCTGCTGTTTCCAAACCCTGACCCTCCAAGTTGTCTGGCTTTTTTATAAACAGATGCTTTAATTATTAAAATACACATTCATGGTAAAAACAAACAAACAAACAAGCAGTGTAAAAAAGGGACACATAATAGAGTCAGCCTCCCTCTAGCCCCAACTGGACATCTCCTATGCCCTTGCAGAGACCTAGGAACATATTCCACATATTCTCTCAATATACCTTTTGAGAAAAAGGGTGCTTTTTTTTTCTTTTACCAATAGCTTTTTGGGAGTCATTCCACAAGAGCTGCCTGGAGATCTCTCTCTCACTCCTTCCTCACACCTCTTCCGTTTTCCTTTCCTCTCTCCTTCCCTTCTTATTTATTTCCCTACAGTGCAGTGCAGGACCCTTCAACATACAGCTCCATGCACCCTTACACTGGGACACACGTGTGTAAGCACCACAAAAGCAAAGGGGCCCTTCCCCTCTCCCTCCTGATAAGCGACCACAAACACCCCTCCCACACAAGAACCACTGCCCTGACTCCCAGCACTGAGGCTCGCCTTGCCCATCTTTGGTCTTTGAACTTCACATCAACGGAGTCAGGCCACACTGCGGCAGATACACCCAAGTCCAGTCACGAGTGATTCCTTCCTGCAGAGCATGACAGCTCCTAACAACTGGCAGGTGGAGGTGAAGGGCCACTTCTCTCACGACTATGCTGTGTCGCAGAAGAGACGCCCTTGCTGGCTCTGAGGAAGTGAGTGCCACGCCAAAGGAGGGTGAGTCATGAGCCAGCAGATGGCTGTGGCCTCTAGGAGCTGGGGTGACAGTCAGCAAAAACAAGCTAACAAAAGAAACAGTCCCTCTGTCCTACAGCTAGCTGCAAGAAAAGGGATTCTGCCAACATCCAGGTGAGCATGAGAGCGGAGCCCTCGCTCTAGGGAGGGACACAGCTGGACCACACCTGCGGCCCTGAGCAGGGGACACAGCCAAGCTGCACCAGAGCTCCAACCCATGGAAATGCAACAACACGCGTGTGCATCTGTGAGCTGCCAATCTGTGGTCACCTGTCAGGAAGTGGATGTTAATGCCACTGAGAGCCGCTCTCTGGTTCCTCAGGCCACAGGTGTCTGTGAGACACCCCA
>NW_003852496.1:952090-968445 GCF_000181295.1 Otolemur garnettii | reverse complement strand
CTGTGAGACGCCCCAACGCTGTCCCACCGCGAGCCACTCTCTGGTTCCTCAGGCCACAGGTGTCTGTGAGACGCCCCAACGCTGTCCCACTGCGAGCCACTCTCTGGTTCCTCAGGCCACAGGTGTCTGTGAGACGCCCCAATGCTGTCCCGGAGCCCCAGCGTGTCTGTGAGACGCCCCAACGCTGTCCCGGAGCCCCAGCGTGTCTGTGAGACCCCCCAATGTTGTCCCGGAGCCCCAGCGTGTCTGTGAGACCCCCCAATGTTGTCCTGGAGCCCCAGCGTGTCTGTGAGACGCCCCAACGCTGTCCCACTGTGAGCCACTCTCTGGTTCCTCAGGCCACAGGTGTCTGTGAGACGCCCCAACGCTGTCCCGGAGCCCCAGCGCGTTCTCTTCCAAGCTGTGTCAGGTTTCACCCTGCGAAGACTTCAGCTGAACCGTGCCACTTTCCATGCACATTGGGTTGTTCCAGGCCATATGAATGTCTTTTATTTATTTTTTAGAGAACTCTTGGGCATCGGCCCAGTAAGAGTGCTGTGCCACGGTGTGCGTGGATTGTACGAGAGCCCCCCAAACCACTCTGCACAGCAGCGGAACGATCGCTCGCGCCGTGACAGCTGTGCTGCGTGCCCTATGCCGTCTCCCCCAGCACCGGCGTGCCCTTCCTTTCCACGCCCACTGTCAGACAGTCAGCTATAAAGTGTTCAGAGGCATTTCTTAGTGGTTCTGCCCTGCATTTCCCTGGTAAGTCACGGTGGGGCGGAATGTTTTTTCATGTTTGTTGGTCTCCCTTGCTGGGGGTGGTGTTTCTCCCTTGCTAGCTTATTTAAAAAAAATCTGCTCTTTAGCCCCAAATTGCAGGGAAAGAGAAATCCTCTTCCTTAAGGTGAGCGCTGCTGGGCATTTCATGGGCTACAGAAGTGATGGGAACAGAGGAAGAGGGAGCTGAGAGGTGAAAGGAATGTGCCCAGGTCCTGGGACCTACGTGAAACTCCTGGAGTCAACGGTACCTGAAACTGGCTGTGCCTGACTTTTCTGTCAGGAGACCTGAGCACGCCTGCTGCCAAGTCCCTTTGAGCTGGGATCCCATCACCGGTGCTACTGGGGTCTGACTGACCCCGAGCCCTACTCTGCCCCTCTCAGGGTCCCAGCCTGCACAGTCTCTGACTCTCCAGGGTACTGGCATTCTCGAGCCTCACCGTGCTCTGCAATAGAGCAGGAAAGGGTAGCAGGCGCTCTGGGAATCACAGGGAGGGCACTGTATCTCCCTGCTGCTGGCCTGCACCCCACTTCATCACTGAATGTGTTTTGAGGCTGAATAACCATGTAATTGGTTCATCCATTGCATAGTCAAACTTTGGCAAATATATTTTTCATAATTAGTTGATGTTTATATAATAGGAATAGCCAGCCCATTAAATTTAATGAGGCAGGTCATCACATATGAGAAGGTGTTTTTCCTTAAGGACAACCTGGCTTTGGGTGTGCTGGCTCCAGGGCTGGGAGGCACAAGGGCTTCCTGTGTGTGGGTGTGTCCTGGGGGGAGGGGACACACAGGGGCTGCAGCCCCCGCATCTGCCACCTCCTGCCCTTCTACTCTTTCTCCACTGGGCACCGTCCTACCATGACATTTATATCTGGTTTGTCCCCCCCACAAGGACAAGTTTTCCTCACTGCCGTATCTCCAATGTCCAGAACAGTGACCAAGTGACTGCCCATCTCAGGTGTTTAGTGCAGATGTCTCCTGTGCACTGCCTTCCTAAGGTCTGCAGAATCTCCCATCTGTCCCTCCCCAGCTTCTCCTTTGCAGCAGCCTGTATTCCCCCCAGTTCACCTGCTTAGCAGGTGGGAAAAGCACCTTATTCAAGAAGTTCAGGCTCCGTCTAGGGACTGGATAACACGGACTGAGGCCCCCAGACCTGCCAGAAGACAGGGTCCCTGTAGAAGGCCACACCCACTACCTGTACTCAGGAGGCACCTACCCCACATCTATGTGCGTGTGTGTATATGTATATATATATAATTTCAGATTAGTTTAAAACAATGGAAAATAGTTATACAAGTGAAAACAAAATATCCATAATCATGTTCTCCAGAGAAAAATATGGTAACATTTTGACATAGAATATTTCTGGCCTTTTCCTTTGGGTGTGTATATATTTTTACATGTATTTGGGTAATGCATTTTTCATCTAAGGCATGAAACCCAAGAACGGGTTCATACAGTACATGCGACTTCCTGAGCAGAGCTCTGCTGTGAGTCAGAAACTGCACTCCACCACTCTCGTGGCTGCCGAGCTGGCTGTCCATGGATGTGCATTTTATTTGATATTTCTTTTCTCGTGTGGGCATTCAAGTTATTTCCAATATTTTGCCACTATTATAGACACCAGTGGTGTGACTCCGGAGTCCCACCCACTTGGAAGGCTTAGGGGGGAGGATGGCTTGAGCCTAGGAGTTTCAGGCTGCAGTGAGCTGTGACTGCACCATTCCACTCCAGCCTGGGTGACAGTGGGACCCCGCCTCTAAAAGGAAAAAGAAAAAGAAAAGGAAATAAAACAAAGCAAAACAAAAATCCCTAAAATAGCCCCATATGCGCAAAGCAGTCACATCACCTAGCCACCTCTGGCTCAGACCTCTGGCCTTGGCCTCACTTCTTGAAAGAAGCTCTCCCTGACCACGTAGCCTGGGCACCCCCTAACCCTAACCCTATCCTGCCCTAACCCTAAACCCACTATAGCCATCTGGAATATTCTCTTTCCTGCTAGAGTCCATACCCAAGAGGAAATGGACTGGAACTCCCATGGCCTAGGACATGCTAACAACGATGCCAGCTCAGCGGGCCCCTGAGCAGCCACCTCTGAGACAAAGATGAGCCTGCAGGACATCTGTCAAGGAGTGCCCTGGGGTCAGTACCCATGTGGTAAGGGAAGCAGAAGAGCTGGACAGCCACTGCAACGCAGGCTAAAAGGCCACGCCCAGCTTGGGTGCAGCAGTTCTCCAGGCCCTTCCTGGGAGGAGGGTTCACAGTCTGCAGGCAGCACTCCGGCAACTGGCCCTGAGGGGATTTGCGTGGTGGTCCCCTGCACCTGCCACTCAGCACTCACCAGTGCTAAGCATGGCCACAGCCAGTCATTGCAATTCCCTTGGGGGTGCCACCAAACAACAGCCTTAGAGGTCCAGGGACTGCTCAGGGCCACCCAGGGGGCTCAAAGTTGGGGACAGGTCTGCAGTTCACATGCTCTGGCTCCCAATCTCCACCTGTGCCGTGGAGGGCACTCCAGATTGAGTCAGGAAGGGAGGAGGCTGAGCAGGTGCCAGGATGACACCCCAGGACATACACCTGCCATACTTTCTAATTCCTCAGGACCAGTTCTCAGAATCAGAACTGCTGGGCAGGTGGGTACATTCTGTCTCTGATGACCACTCTGGGTTTGGCTAGTTCTCTTTCCTTCTGCTAATCTGGCTTCATGTATTCTAAAGCCCTGGTGTTAGGTGCACAGTGTTTTTTTTATTTAGGGTTTCTATGTCTTCCTGGGAGTGGTCCCATTATTATGCAAAACATCCCCTTTGTTAATCATAATACCTCATCTCAGCTTACTTTGTTTGATATTAACACAACACTCCAGCTTTCTTACAATTGGCAGGTATATCCTTTTCCATTTTCTAATTGTCAATCAACTTGTGCCTTAATAATTAAGGAGGTGATGGCTTTTGTAAATAGCATACAGAAGGATTTGGGGGTTTTGCTTTTTTTTTTTTTTTTTTTTTTAATTCACATTTACAGACTTTAGAAGTCATTTGATGCATTTCACCAAATATGTCCTCCCAAGAAGTCACAGTGGTCCACCTCCCGTAGCAGTGGTCACAATGACTGCCCTGTCCCTGCCCGAGTGCTCCTACCCTCTCCCAGCCCTGGAGTCCCTGCATCTGCCCCTGGGGGTGGCAGTGGTAATGAAAGGATGACATGATGGCCAGTGGCTCAGGCAGGGCAGTCTCTCCCTCCTCCCAGTTGCTGCCCCAGGGTTCACAGCCACCTTGCTGGAGCACCCAGCTTGGATCCTGCCTGGTATCACTAGACCTCTCCAGGCCAGTCATGATGTGGGAAGGAAGGAACTGCAGCCATTTCTCCCAGGACCACCTTCCCCATCTCTGGAGCCAGGCAAGGGCAAATGGTAGCAGGACTGGCCCCCTTAGCAGGGTTCCTGGAGTAGCCCACCCGGCACACAGCCAGACCCCTGCCTACAGCAGCGGGTACAGTACCAGGCAGATTGACTTTGGTGCCAAGCTGCTTCAAGTCCAGCCCTGGCTTTTATGCTGCAAGGTCTTGAGCTATTTGCACCCTCTGTGCCAGAGTTTTCTCATCTATAAAATAAGGATGATGTTAGTAACAGCAGCAGCTACCCTATAGGTTGTGTGAGACTTCTAACAAGTGAATGTTTGTGAAAGGCGTGGCACGATGGCTAGCACTATCGTCTGACTGTTGGTGCTATTCCCTCCATCTGCCTACTCCCTGCCAGTGTGAGGCAGAGCACACACCATCATTCACACTGCCCAGGCACAGGCACACATGCCTGCTCAACAGACCTGCCCCAAACAGTGCCACTAACGTGCCTGCTCCGCCCTCCACATAGGTGGGGCATGTGGCCGCTGCCCACTCGGTTCAGCCATGGGAGGCGCTGAGAAGGCTGGAGGATAGAATGGGGACACAGGGTCTTCCTACCTTCTCCACACTGTGGCCACTGTGTCTCTTCTGTGGCTCCAGCTCCCCTGAGGGAGTGGTCTCAGCTCCCACCAGGTGATCCTGCCTCTTTGCCCCTGCAGGCCTGGGAGACATGCTTATGCACCCCCCCCTCCCGGACATTCACACCAATACACACGTGTTCATACATGCTTCCTGCACAGACCCAGGGAGAGGAGTGCATATGTCATGTGCATAGCCAGGAGCTCATCCCCCATCCAATCCAAAGCCCCCAGAAAGAAATTAGGTAGAGAAACTCAGACAAATATTCAAACATACTCTGCTCCTTCAGGGGTACGAGGGTTTGGGGAGCAGAACCTACTGACAAGAGAGCCCAGAACTGGCCTCTGTCCATAGGTGAGGGCTGTGGAGACTCACAGAAGAGCCGCCAGCATCTACCCGCGAGTATGCCTGGGGGCAGAGGGGCAGAGGGGCAGAGAGGTGGGTGTCTGGGCTGGACCTCTACGGACAGGTAGAAGCTCATCAGGTGAGGTGGTAAATGTTCCACTTCCAACTGGAGTTCCTGAAATCTTCCCCTCCCAACCTCTCTCCCGGGCACAGGCACATGGGGTTCGTCTCCTGCCCCTACAGGACCCTGTGGCACTGCAGCCAGGCCGGGGGCAGCTCCTGGGTGGCCTGAGATGGGTCAGTGGAAGCCAGAATGCTCCTTGCTGGGCAGGAGTCAAGTCTGCCAGTGCAGGAAGACAGGCAGACGCTACGTGCCAGCCAGCTGTCTCAGTCCCTCCCAGGACAGCACTCTCTTCTGCTATAGTGACAGGTATGGATCCCAAAAGAGAAGTCACCAGCCCAGGTAACTGCAGGCATGGCTGAGCTGGGTGCACAGCAGCCGCTCTCTGGCTCCATGCCCTGGCTCTGCATGTGCCTGCTGCCTCTACTTTGCCAGCCTCTCCCGTGCAGGTGATGGTGAGGGTGGGGGACATGAGTCACTGCCTGAGGGCTGAGGGAGGGGTGTCCTCCAGAAAAGTTGAGAAACCATTTCTAAAAGATAGGTGAATGCTGAGTGGGCCACAGGTGTTCTCAAAAAATCCTGACATTATTTTAGCTGTTCTGCAGATGAGGAAACTGAGGGTTATGCCTAGGGGACTTGCTGACCCTTCGTGGCAGCTGAGTTGGGTTGTATAGCAGGCCTCTGGCCCACTGCAACCACACTCTTTATGCACACCATGCCCCTTGCCTGAGCCCCTGTGTGAATGTGTTAAGGCAGCATCTCCACCTAGAAAGGGCAGGTGCGGGAAGCACTGAAGCTGCTGATGGTCCTCAATCTCCTTCACCCAACAGGCCTGTGATAACTCCCTCCTAGTACCAAAGACTGCAAAGGGGGCATCCCAGTCTCTCCTCCTGGCCGCTGCTGTGAGTAGCTTGCAGGCTGTACACTGCCATACTGCCTGTGTCAGGAGGGGTCAGGGGCTCCATGGCAGGCTTGACCCTTGAGAAATGCTAAAAGGAGAGCAGACGGTCCTGGCACATGGTGTAGGGGAGGGCAGGAGCCTGAAGGAAGCAGGCCCTTGCCCCACAAAATGGGGGTTGTTTTACACCAGGAGGTCTGTCACTCAGACAGAGCAAGCTGGACAGGCCCATGTGGTCTCTGACCCACTGGTATACACACCCAGCAGACTCTGCTTCCCACCTGGGGCCCCTGCCCCCACTGGTGCTTGAAGATAAGGATGGACATCTGAACGTTACTCCTGTAAGGTGTGAAGCTAACGAGACCCTGGAAGATAAGGCTTCTCAGAAGGGCCTCAGCACTTTCCCGCTTTGATATCACCAAAAAGGTCTCTAAGTAAGGTGACCTGTGACCCCGTGGGTTAGGTGCAGAGTTCCCTGAAGGGCTCAGCCCAGGTGCCTGGGGCACTCCAGCATGTGCACTCTGAGAGGCTAACCTGGAACTACTTTTTTTTTTTTTTTTTTTTTTGAGACGGAGCCTCAAGCTGTCCCCCTGGGTAGAGTGCCATGGTACCACACTCACAGCAACCTCCAACTCCTGGGCTCAAGCGAGTCTCCTGCCTCAGCCTCCCAAGTAGCTGGGACTACAGGCGCCCGCCACAACGCCTGGCCATTTTTTTTTTTTTGGTTGCAGCCATCATTGTTGTTTGGCAGGCCCGGGCCGGGGATACGAACCCGCCACCTTAGGTGTATGTGGCTGGCGCCTTAGCCGCTTGAGCCACAGGCGCCGAGCCTAACCTGGAACTTCTAAAGCAATGGTTCTCAACCTTCCTGATGCCCTGATATATTTTCACTGTTACAAAGGGGTTGCGACTCACAGGTCGAGAACTGCTGTTAAAGAGATGGAGCCCACAGACCTGTTCTCCTCCTAGCCAGCGTGCAGTTTGGCTGAATAAAACTGCTGCCTGAATTATGAATTCTGAATTATGAAAACTGAATTATGCCGCCTGCCCAGACAACAGGACACTCCCAAGCCTCAGCCCTCCCTGGAGTTCTGAGTGTGAGAATTTGGGTTGAGCAGAGCCATTTCTGCTACAAAGGCTGACTGAAGACTGCACGCTTTCAGCTCCAGATGGCTTGGGAACCACCCAAAGGAACCTTAACAGGAAACCCAAGGTCACCAGCAGAGCTGTTAGAGGATCCCAAGCTCCACCCCAAACTCTTGCTGCAGGGTGCAGTGAGGTCAGGGATGCGGCCAAAGGTCACAAACTGGAAGGGCAACATTTGGACCCCAACTAGCAGAGCACATCTCACCCTGGGTGTCGTCTGCCCTTCTCAATCCTTGCCCTGCTCGTTTTGGTCAGCAGATCACCAGCCCCCAGGTCAGAGAGTCCTGCCACTAGCAGCCTGCAGTGGCAGTATGCCTTCCACTGACTGCAGCACTGTCGGGCACGCAGCCCTCCTTACTCATGCCACTGCCCACCTGAGATCTGACAGTGTCCCACTGGGACAGCCCACCTGGCTCTGCTGTCTCTGCAACTTTGTCACCTGTCTTGCCCCTACATCTGATCGGCTCTACCCAGCCTCTGGCCTGCCCTCAATCCTCTTCAGGAAGCTGCTGTCCTTCCTCTGCTGCCCCTCAGCCCTCCCCACCCTGCTCTAGGCGGCCTTGCTGCTGCGCTGCTTTATGGCCCTCATGCCATCTCCTTGCGAGGCAGGGCACTCCCTGAGGGGAGCAGCCTCTCTCATTCGGCTCTGCTTCACCAGCGCCCAGCAGAGCAGGCAGTAATGATTGTTTGCTAGCGAGTAAACGACTGGAAACAGAGACATCTGCTTTATTTGTCTCCGGACAGTGGCACATACTGTTTCCCAAGTGCACGGCAGCTCCAACTCAGAGGCATAGTAGGTGCCCAGCAGGAGATGGCAGGGCACAGGGGCCTAGGCCTCTGTGGACTGTGGCCCCATGATTGGTCCTTTCTTCAGGGCTCCAAGCACTGCCAGGGCCAGGCATGGTGGCTGCTCCTCAGCCCTGCAAAGAGAACAGGCCAGAGCTCAGTCAAGGTCCCTTCTGCCCAGGGACCCATAGCCGCTGGGCTCTGAGAGCTCTTGACAGACGGCCCTGCAGCCGCTTCACTGTGGCACTAACCACGTGGCTTCCCTTCTTACCACAGGCACCAGTGCACAGCAGGGGACAGGCCCTCACTCAATACATCTGACACCATTGAACACCAACCACCCTCTCCACTCCTCAGAGCCTACGATGACATGTTGGACACAAAACTTGGGGGCAAAACAGGCGCAGCCCAGTCTAGTCTGCTTTGCCCAGGTCTCCCTCTCGTCTCTTATTTAACAACTTGGAATTTTCTGGCTCAGAGAGAGGCCAATGGTATGGACATCAAAGCCAGATCCCTGCTATGACATTCACACACAGGCCTACATCTCTGGGTCTAGGCCTCTCCTGAGGAGAAGCAGTGCTGCCCCACCCCCAACCCCCGACCACACAGGCCTTTGACCAGGCCACCCAGACCCTTCTGGAAGCAAATCTCTCCTAGGCATCCTTCCTTCCACCCTCCCGGGCTCTGCTAGGAGCTTTCTGAGGGGAAGGGTGGCAGAAGGTGGCATGAATTCCTTTGGCACTGGCCGCATCTCATGCACAGGGTGCCACTTGAGTGTCTGGGCAGGAGACTCTGAGGGAGCCAGATACAGACTGTAGACACAGCACAGGGGGCAGGGGGCTGGCCTCTGCTGTTGCCAGTTGCTCAGTCTCCAATTTCCTCTTTAATAATGTCGGGGGAGGGCTGGGAAGGAGTCAGCTGGGCCTGGCAGTGTCCCAGAGCCTCACTCGGTGCTGGGGCTGCAGAGAACACACTGGATCTAATGCAATCTGTTGTCCCTTGTAATCACATTTTTGCCTTGGTGCAATGAAGGCACATGGAGGAGACGTGTGGGTAAGATGTGTTCTTGCTGGGGGTGGGGAGGTGGTGCTAGGTGGAAAGGACAGAGTCCAGGGCTATAGGCCTGAGGATGGGCTCTGTGAAATTAGGATGTTAGAATCAGCTCAGTCCTCAGGTTGGGGAGAGGACTTGGGGGCACACCTTCAGCTGCTCTAGGTGTAGAGGGCTGACATGGTGTGGTCTAGCCCAGTTTGCCAGCTCCCAGCTCCTCCTGCCCAGGCCTGCAGGGATGCATAGTGCCCTTCCTGCTCAGCGGGAAATAGCAAGCTGCTTTCTGAGCTCCATGTTCCTGCCCAAGGTGTTACCCTCATACCTGCCCCAATGTGGAGCTGCCACTGGGCTCTGGTTGTGAAGGGATAGTGGGGACAGGGCAGGGTGGCCTGCCATTCAGACAGGAATGAAAGGGGCAGAGCTGTGGCCTGAGGATGCTCTCACAAAGAGGTCTGGGCTTCAGGACCTTGTGCGGTTCAGTGGGGGAGAGAGACTGCCCTTGGACATGGCCTGCAGCACAGGGCATCCAACCTCAGCTTTTCTAACCATGAGCACCCAAAGCACTTTATCTCCTCATCTGGCAAGTGGGAAAGAAGGCCTGTCCCACCACCTTCTCCATGTTTTAACAAACGTGCCGACTCTGGTGAAGTCCAAGCTGGGAGCCTCCAGAGGTAATGATGCTCCCCTAGGCAGGAAGTGATGTGCCGGGTGGGAGAGGGGCCAGGCACACCTGGAGCAGCCTCAACTGCCTCAGAAGACACTGCTGGGGCTGGGAAGAGAGGACTGGGGTGGGGGAAGTGGGGGGAGGAGGTGAGAGGAGATGAGTAGTCCCAGCTGGAGAAAGTGGACTGGGCCCGGCTTTGCTAGTTGGGGGACTGGTGAGCACCTGCACGCTGAGCTGGGAACCCCACAGGGAGGCCAGGCAGGCCTCTTAGGTGCCAGGTGCCGGGCTGGGGGCAGGAGCTCTGGATGGCTATACTTACTCCCGCCCCTCCTCCAGCCGTCTCATCCTTGCATGACTCCCGCCTGTACTGTGGCCCTCCTGCATGGAGGGCATGTGTATGCTCTTGGTAGGGGCCGGCCCCTTGAAGGTGGGACATGTCTTCACCTGGTGCTACTCCTGGCCCAGCCCAGGAAGGCGAAGCTAACAGGAACCACCTCTTCCTTGTCTAGATACTGAGGAGGGCAGCAGGTGGAAGGCAACCTTGAAGACCCAAGCCTCAGACTCCCTTCCCCTCAAGTTCAGAGACCTCTAGCAGGGATGGCACAGCAATCTTTGCTCCCACAGGTGCCCACGCTCTGGAGCTTACCTTGCGGGCAGCACTCACACAGTGCTGGTATGCCTTGACCAGGTCTGAGCACAGCAGTACCTCATGCAGGTGGTCTCGGTAGCAGCGGAGGATCTGGGCCTGTAGGCCCGAGCACACTGGCTCCACCTTGCGCGGCCTGCGGGAAGAAAGGGCTTGGTACTCAGGTCACACTCACCCAACACTGACCTGGCAGATGCTGAGCTAAGCACCTGACCTCCACTGGCATCCCTTTAACTCTCCAAGAAAAGCGCCGTGTTTCCCATTCTAGGAATGAGAGGCTCACGGGAGTCAAGTTGAAGCTGGTGGCTCAGGACCACACAGCAGCGGACGCTGAGCATTCGGGCTGCAGGTCTGGGGCTCCACACCGGGCTCCTTCCCTGTATCCCATGAGAAGAGCCTGGTGGTTGGGCCCCAGAGGGAGGACCCCCATGAGGACAGACACCCCTGGGGCACCCTCACCCGTGGCCCTCACAGCTGTGTGCAGGTCAACTGCTTCCCAGGCCTCTTCTGTGCCTGTGGTTTACCCATGACTATAATCATGTGATTTACACACATTCACACAAGTTTTTCTCCTGATTTTAAAACTAATACTTACATAACAAGGAAAACTAAAAATCTACAGAAATATCTAAAAAATAAATAAAATATTTTCTGCATCTCACTTCTTAGAGATAATCTCGGTAATCTTTCAGGGCACTTTACTACATTTTTTCCCCCTTTATCAAAGTAGTTTTAGAATCAACAAAAAATGAGTATGTTTAAAATGTGCAACAAAAACAAATGACACAAAAAGTGAAATATGTGTTATGTTAGGTTTGATCACCAGACCAGCTTCCTTGGGGAAATTTCTGATTGGTTTGCCTCTTTCCAGGTTTTCTGGCCACACCCCCCACATACACACCAAACACGTGAGCCCGCGCACGCACACGCACACACACACCCCTGCTCTCACAGACACACACTTGCACATATACCCACTCACACCCTGACACACACAGCTGCTGACACACCCTGGTGCAGATACACACCACTCACACCCTGGCACACTCACACACACCTTGCACCCATACCTTGGCACACTTACATACACATACCTGCTCACACTCACACTCTGGCACATACACTCACTCATGCTCACACCCTGGCACAGTCACACACACCACACACCCTATGACACACACTCTGACCCCACAAACTGTGACACACGCCTGCGTGTGCAGGCACTTGCCGACACCCTCCTAGCTCTCCTTGTAGCAGCTCCCTTTTTCTTACAAATGAGGAAACTACAGCACAGAGAAATGAAGGCTGCACAGCTGGGCAGTGAGAGGCAGGTTTGCTGACTGGCACGATTTTGGTTGTACTGTTTCTACTGGTTTGTTTTCTGGCGAGTTTTGAAGCCATGCTCACACACCACCCTTCTTGGTCGCAGACTGCTTGCAACACCTGACAGTTATCAGAATTCAACCCTGCTCGCAGCTGAGGGCATCAGAGGGCGCTATTAAAATGCAGAAAACCACTGTAGCAGTAAAAGTCATCTTTATGCCAGCTCTACCAGGCACAGAAGGAGGCCTGTGGGCCATATCCTCCCGCCCATGGCCTCTCTGCTTGTGGCACGCAGCCGTGCGGTAGGTGCTGCACCGGGCAGCACCATTTCTACTCTAAGCAACCTACACAAGTGGAGTTCAGCAGCTAAGGCAGCAGGCAACACAGCGGCAGCTCAGGACGCAAGACCCTGTTATACCTGGTCACTCCAGAAGTCTGGAGGTTGGCACTTTCTATACTGCTGACCCAGCTCAGTGATATTACCCAGGCCTGGGGTTCCCCTTCTCCTCCTGTGCCATCCCTAGACCACCATCTGCAGGCACCATCCCCTCCACAGGAGAGCAGGAAGGAATAGGCCAGTCTGTAGTCTCATTTTGTGAGGTAGAAGAATCTAACCCTAAAACCTCACTCCCAGCTTCCTTCTTTACCCACTGGCCAAGACAGGGTCAAAAGCCCACCCCAAAACCATCACCAACGAGAAGAGTGAGATTACCGTGTTTAGCTAAGACCAGTACACAACTCATCCCCAGGGCATGAACTAAATACAGTCTGGAGCAGTGTTTTCAACCTTTTATATCTCACGGCACACTTGAACTTATAGTTAAACTGCCATGGCACGTTTAAATTATGTTGATCAAAAAAAAAAAAGTAAAAAAAAAATACTATACTTTGAAGTTCTTTTGTTCAGAAATAATCAATAATCTTTTAAAAATTTTTGCAGCACACCTAAGATCCTAGCATACCTGTTGAAAATCACTAGTCTCGATGGTTTATAACCAAGGTCAGGGAGGAAGGATGTGGGTACAGGGCAGCTGCCCAGTGCTGCCATGTAGCCATGAGGGAAAAGGGTGTGACAGGAGAGAGGGCCTTCCCGTTTCCAGGGAGGCCACACTGGCCCAACCTTGGCCTGGTCCATTAATCTCATTCTGCTTTGGCTCCGGAGGTCACAGATATGATTCACGTCTGGGCTGCACAGACCAAGGCTTTTCTCCACTCTAACCTCCCACCCTCGGATGCAGCCCTTTCCTCCCAGGCCTTTGCAGCACCCTCCACTGGCTTCCTTCCCACCTGGGCTGCAGAGGCAGCTGAGGCACTGTGGGGCAGACCCCAGGGCCTCTCTGAAGGCTTATGAATGGCTCCACTTCTGTATTTAAGAACTTTCTGATGTGGATATGTCTAGTTGTAGGCCTTTTAAAGTTGCTTTTTCCTTAGGGGACAGCTGCACTTGGCAGCATTTCATCTCAGACAAGTCTTCTCTGAGACTGTGGACTGCCTAGGTACCAGCTCTTCTGATGAGCCTTTCAGGATCTTTAAGGCACAGTTTAGACCTGGACCTACTGCCTTCCATCCATTCCAACTACATCCCCTCTTTGCTCCAGGGGTGTCTGACCTTTTAGATTATCTGGGCCACACTGGAAGAAAATCAGTCATCTTGGGCCACACATTAAATACATAAACACTAACGAAAACTGATGAGCAAAAAAAAATTCTGTGCGTAATTTTTGTGATTATCTGCCACCACAGATAAGTAAAAAAGTCTTCACTTAATCTGTATGCACCCCACAGGCTGTGGGTTGGTCACTCCTGCCAGACTCTCCATCCTTGCAAGGTGTGGCATGCCATCTTTTCCCCTTGCAGGGTAAATCCTGCAGGTTAATCCTAATGCCTTAGGGGCACTGCCAGCCCTCCTGGGTTCTTTCCTCTTGCCCATGTTGCAGTCTCTTCCTACCAGCTTCTTGTCTTCCATCCTTCCCAACCATGCTGCCCCTCTGGAGTCAGGCTCCCAGGCAGGCACAGGTTCTAATGCACCCCCTGCTCTACTCCTTTGAAGCAGTGCCCCAACCCTACCACTGTGGGGCCCTGGTGACCCTGTCCCCGGGCTGCACTATGCTGGCCAGTGGGCATGCATCAGATCTCTGTGTTGGGGCAACATTCCAGGTTTAATAAAACAGAGCTGTCATGAGCTATAACTTTCTGTGGGGCGCACTGACCCACGTGCAAAGAAGAGCCTTGGACAAGACAGGCGCAGGCACAGTGTCCCAGCCTCAGTCATGTGACCAATTACCCTGGAGCAAGAGCTCAGTCAGCTGACCTTGCCCTGTGCAGACACACAACACAGAAACTGACACTTTGTAGACCATAAAGGAACACACAGGGCTCTGTCCCCTCCTCACAGGTTCTCCTACAGCTGCAGGTCCCTGAACACAGGCCCCTGTGCATTTGTGACAAACCTCACAGAATCCCCAGTGGACACCAGCTCAGGAGAAACTGGGCCTTGGGGAAACCTATCCCTCTACCCCAGTATCACCGCCAGGTTGATATTGGAGTCTCCTTCCTCTGAAATTTATCAGGGATAATACCAGGGGACAGAATGGTAGGCAAATGTCAACAGGAAGAAATTTCACTCACTTGTCCACAAAAAGGCTATAAATGGGATAAGGCAGGGAAAGCACAGCTCTTGAAATGAGAAGGTTCTCTGAAGCCAGGCAGGGCTAGGCCTACAGTCAAACTATTCTATCCAAGCTCATCCCGGCCCTGCCTCTACCCACTGCCCTGTTTACAACACGCACAACAGCTCCTGTTTTTTAGAAACACTGCCTTGCAAACATCTGCTCTTCAAATGGACAAACAGAGGTACCTAAAGCACCATGCGAACTTTCCAGATGGAGAAATAAGTCCTGTACCCCACCTAAGAAATGTCCACTGCACTGAGGATGGCTTCTGAGTATGCAGATATAAGGGTCTATGTGTCTTTGAAGGGTTTCATGCACCCACATCAGTGTATGGGCTCTCTGGTCTCAGCCTTGAAGGCAAAGTCAAAGTCATTTCATCTCATTGACCCTCATTTTCCTCATCTGTACAATGGGAACAATGGCCAGATGTGAGAGTGCATGTTAGGAATTGCCTCTCCCATGAGCAAGCTAGTTGGCAATGGAGTCAACTAATGGGGGGCTGAACTCAGGGCATCGTGGGGTCTACTCTGTGGTCAGCAGGGCCCCACCTTGCAGAGCTGTCATGAGAACGAAAGGCCAGCCAGGAGGCCTGCAGCAGCAGCAGGCTGGCCCTGGAGGGGTCACCGGTGCTGACTAAACAGGACTGGATACTGCTCTGCCGGCATGAGGATAGTACTGATACCAGGAGTACTGGTGCCTCCTGATAGTACTCAGGCAGGGGACATGGGTCCTGGTCCCCGTGAGTACTCCACAGAGCCCACAAGCTCCTAGTGCCATCCGCTCAGAGCACAGGCACAGTGGAGTGCAGAGGCCCCACAGCGATTCCTACTCACCTCAGGCACCTGAGTGGATCTCTCCTGAACCATCCCAATCTCCCCACTGTAAACACTGCTCAAAAAATCTCCAAGCTTTTCAAACTCAAACCATGTCCTGCTCTTCTCCTTTCCCAGAAGACTGCTACTGGGATGCCCCTGCCACCCACTCCTCTGGTCCCTGTGTGCAGCCTCATCCAGCTCTTCCTGCTCAAGGGCACTCCACAGCCCCACATGTCCTCTGCTCAGGCCCAGAGCTCAGGGCCTTGTGCTCCCCTGGCTGCTCTGGCCCTCCTGCTCTCAGCTCGTGGTCTGCCTACCTGCGACTTTGCCCTTGCTCCTTGGCATAGCAGTGGGGTGGCCAGCTCTAGAAGGGTCATGTGCTCCTGGACAAGCAGCCCAGCAGGCACTCAAAAGCCCACAGGGACCAGGCAGGTACTCCCTCCACCAGCTCTAGCCAGCCCAGCTCATGCCCAGAGCACTGTCCCCTCCCACCTGCCACCTGCACCCAGCCACCCCCAAGTCTCATCTCCAGAATAGCCTAGTCTGTACCCTCATCTCCACCATCACTACAGCAGCTTCCGCAGTGTCTCTCCAGCCAAGAGTGACACTTTTAGAACAAAGCAGGTGAGGGATTATTCTAGAACTCCAGGACATTCAAAAACTAATTTCTTAGGTGATTCCAACTCACTGGATGATACTCACAATGAGTATCATCTCATTTAATTCCCCGGAGAACCCTTTAAGGTGAAGGTGTACACGCCTTAAGTGAATAAAGAAAGCTGTGAGTCCCCATTTCATAGGCAGGGCCGGGACTCAGGCTGAGGCCTCGTCCAGACCTGCTGGCCCGTTATGCCCCAGTGAGCCCTGTACTCCCCCACACCGTGACCCGTCCCTCTGGCCCCCCAGTGAGCCCTGCACTCCCCCACACTGTGACCCGTCCCTCTGGCCCCCCAGTGAGCCCTGCACTCCCCCGCACTGTGACCCGTCCCTCTGGCTTAGTTGAGGAGGTGAACACACTGCTACCACCTCAAGATCCCTCTGGCCCCCCAGCGGGACTCAGGCTGAGGCCTCGTCCAGACCTGCTGGCCCGTTATGCCCCAGTGAGCCCTGTACTCCCCCACACCGTGACCCGTCCCTCTGGCCCC